>NW_020953557.1:0-1405 GCF_900497805.2 Vombatus ursinus
TCTCTCTCTCTCTCTCTCTCTCTCTCTCTCTCTCTCTCTCTCTCTCTTTCTCTCTCCCTCTTTCTCTCTCCCTCTCTCTCTCTCAGAGTTCTGCTATTCAGGTATACTATCCCTTAGAGCTTTCATTTTGTGCTGTCTTTCAGATGGTGATCAATGGATTCCTTCAATTTCAGTTCTTCCTCTGATTCTAGGATATCAGGGCAGTTTTCCTTGACAATTTCTTGAAATATGATGTCTATGCTCTTTCTTTAAACATGTTATTCAGATAATCTAATAATTCTTAAATTATCTCTCCTTGATCTATTTTCCAGGTCAATCCCCACCCCAGGAGATATTTCACATTTTCTTGTATTTTTCCATTCTTTTGACTGTTTTATTTCTTATTAATTTTTCATGTAGTCATTAGCTTCCATTTTTTGTGATATTTTGTACCTCTTTTTATTTTTTAATTTGGCCAGTTCTGCCTTTTAAGAATGTATTTTCATTACTGAATTATTGTATCTCTTTCTTTTATCATTTGGCTGATTCTTCTTTTTTTGTTTTATTTTTTTCAGTATTTTTGTGTCTCTTTCACTATTAATGACTTTCATAATTTTCTTCCTTTGCTTTCATTTTATTATCTAATTTTTCATCTACATTCTAATTTGATTTTGAGAATCCTTTTTTTTACTATTCTAGGAATTATTTTGGACTTGTGTCCAATTCACATTTCTCGTTGAGGTTTTGCTTGTAGCTGTTTTGACTTCTTTGTCCTTTTTTTTTTGTCTTGAATTTCTTTGTCACCATATAAGTTTCTTATGGTCAGGTTCTTTTTCACTCTTTACTCAAATACTATGTCCACATAATGAGAAGATAGGATTCATTGGAAAATATCCTGATGTTTGGAAAGTTTGAAGGCGAAAGGAAAAGTGGAAAACAGAGGATGAGATGGATAGATAGTGTCATGAAACCAGTATTATGATTCAGGAGTTCAGGAGACTTCAGGAGATAATAAGGTATGGAAGGGTCTGGTGTATTCAAATCCATGGTGTCCTAAAGAATCAGATACTATTAAATAACTAAACAATAGCAGAAACCGTTTTCACTCTATTTCTTGATTTTGAACTTTATGTAAATTTTGGTCTCTGTTTCCAGATTGGAGATGTGGGCGAAGAGGCACTATCTCAACCTTTAGACTTCTTTTGTATTGCTGTTTTTAAAGCTAGTTCTTGGAGTTTGGAAGTTTTCAGTACTTCCAATGTGGTATGATCTGGGGACATGTGTGATCACTGCTATCCTGGTCTTCATTCTTGTCCTTACCTAGGGAGGGCCCCTGATCCCTTGAGACCAAAACCAATTTTGTTCTTCTGGGTTCCTGACATGGACCTTGGGATCTGAAAATGATACTGTCCCAACGGGCTTTCTC
>NW_020953558.1:0-1405 GCF_900497805.2 Vombatus ursinus
TCTCTCTCTCTCTCTCTCTCTCTCTCTCTCTCTCTCTCTCTCTCTCTTTCTCTCTCCCTCTTTCTCTCTCCCTCTCTCTCTCTCAGAGTTCTGCTATTCAGGTATACTATCCCTTAGAGCTTTCATTTTGTGCTGTCTTTCAGATGGTGATCAATGGATTCCTTCAATTTCAGTTCTTCCTCTGATTCTAGGATATCAGGGCAGTTTTCCTTGACAATTTCTTGAAATATGATGTCTATGCTCTTTCTTTAAACATGTTATTCAGATAATCTAATAATTCTTAAATTATCTCTCCTTGATCTATTTTCCAGGTCAATCCCCACCCCAGGAGATATTTCACATTTTCTTGTATTTTTCCATTCTTTTGACTGTTTTATTTCTTATTAATTTTTCATGTAGTCATTAGCTTCCATTTTTTGTGATATTTTGTACCTCTTTTTATTTTTTAATTTGGCCAGTTCTGCCTTTTAAGAATGTATTTTCATTACTGAATTATTGTATCTCTTTCTTTTATCATTTGGCTGATTCTTCTTTTTTTGTTTTATTTTTTTCAGTATTTTTGTGTCTCTTTCACTATTAATGACTTTCATAATTTTCTTCCTTTGCTTTCATTTTATTATCTAATTTTTCATCTACATTCTAATTTGATTTTGAGAATCCTTTTTTTTACTATTCTAGGAATTATTTTGGACTTGTGTCCAATTCACATTTCTCGTTGAGGTTTTGCTTGTAGCTGTTTTGACTTCTTTGTCCTTTTTTTTTTGTCTTGAATTTCTTTGTCACCATATAAGTTTCTTATGGTCAGGTTCTTTTTCACTCTTTACTCAAATACTATGTCCACATAATGAGAAGATAGGATTCATTGGAAAATATCCTGATGTTTGGAAAGTTTGAAGGCGAAAGGAAAAGTGGAAAACAGAGGATGAGATGGATAGATAGTGTCATGAAACCAGTATTATGATTCAGGAGTTCAGGAGACTTCAGGAGATAATAAGGTATGGAAGGGTCTGGTGTATTCAAATCCATGGTGTCCTAAAGAATCAGATACTATTAAATAACTAAACAATAGCAGAAACCGTTTTCACTCTATTTCTTGATTTTGAACTTTATGTAAATTTTGGTCTCTGTTTCCAGATTGGAGATGTGGGCGAAGAGGCACTATCTCAACCTTTAGACTTCTTTTGTATTGCTGTTTTTAAAGCTAGTTCTTGGAGTTTGGAAGTTTTCAGTACTTCCAATGTGGTATGATCTGGGGACATGTGTGATCACTGCTATCCTGGTCTTCATTCTTGTCCTTACCTAGGGAGGGCCCCTGATCCCTTGAGACCAAAACCAATTTTGTTCTTCTGGGTTCCTGACATGGACCTTGGGATCTGAAAATGATACTGTCCCAACGGGCTTTCTC
>NW_020953559.1:0-2718 GCF_900497805.2 Vombatus ursinus
TAACTGGCTCAATTTCTTTTTCTAAGAGAAGGTGATTTGAATATTCAGTTCCTTCTGTTAAACTGAGTAGTTGATATTTATTTTCTAAATATCTATTCATTTCACTTATATTTAAATTTTACTACCATATAATTGTGCTAAATAATTTTTATTAATTGCTTTAATTTCACATACATCGATGGAACATTCACCTTTTTAAAATATCAGTAATTTGGTTTTCCTCTTTTTTAAAATCATTAACCATTTTTTCTTTTTTATGTTTTTTTCATAAAAGCAGCTTCTAATATTTTTTTAATTCAAAGATTTTATTACTTTTAATTTTATAAATCCTTCCTTTGATTTTGGGGACTTTGATGTTGGTATTTAATTGGGAACTTTTAACTTGTGTGCTTTGGCAACATGTCACAAATTTTAGGATGTTGTCTTACTATAATTCTCTTTAAAGAAATTAATGATAGTTTCTATGATTGCTTCTTTGACACATTCTTTAGGATTAGATTATTTACTTTCCAATTAACTTTTAATTAACATTTCTGTGACTCTGTATTAAATTAAATTTCATTGTGTTATGGTCTGAAAAGGGTATACTTAATATTTCTGTTTTTCTGCACTTGGTTGTAAGATTTTTATGCCTTAGTATATGGTGATTTTTTTGTGAAGATTCCTTGTACAACTGAGAAAAAGATACAATTCTTTCTCTTCCCATTCAGTTTTCTCCAGAGGTCTATCATTTTTAACATTTCTAGGATTTGATTCATCTCCTTGACTTTGTTATTATTTATTTTATAGTTAAATTTATCTAGCTTTGAGAGGAGAAAGTCTTACTTTCCATTAAAGTTTTACTTTACTACTATAGTTTTAATGTCTATTTCCACCTGAAATGCAATTAAGTTTTCCTTTAAGGATTTGGTTGCTAAGCCATTTATGAAGTATTGATATTATTCATTGTCTATGGTTCTGTTTTAGCAATGTAGTTTCCCTACCTATCCCTTTTAATTGGGTCTATGTTTGCTTTTGCTTTGTTTGAGATCATGATTGCTTCAATTTTTTTTTTCTTAAGCCAGTGCAGAAAAGATTCTACTCCAGCTTCTTAATTTAACTCTGTGTATTGCTCTGTTCCATGTGTGTTTCTTCTAAACAACATATTGTTGGGTTTGGGTATTTAATCCTTTCTGCCATTCATTTCCATTTCATGGGAGAGTTCATCTTATTCACATTCACAATTATGATTACTAAGTCTGCATTTCCCTTCATCCCATTTTCTTCTGTTTATCCTCCTCCTCTTCCTCCTCCTCCTCCTCCTCCTCCTCCTCCTCCTCCTCCTTCTCCTTCTCCTTCTTCTCTCTCTCTCTCTCTCAGAGTTCTGTTATTCAGGTATACTATCCCTTAGAGCTTTCATTTTGTGCTCTCTTTCAGATGGTGATCAATGGATTCCTTCAATTTCAGTTCTTCCTCTGATTCTAGGATATCAGGGCAGTTTTCCTTGACAATTTCTTGAAATATGATGTCTATGCTCTTTCTTGAAACATGTTATTAAGATAATCTAATAATTCTTAAATTATCTCTCCTTGATCTATTTTCCAGGTCAATCCCCACCCCAGGAGATATTTCACATTTTCTTGTATTTTTCCATTCTTTTGACTGTTTTATTTCTTATTAATTTTTCATGTAGTCATTAGCTTCCATTTACTTTAGCGATATTTTGTACCTCTTTTTATTTTTTAATTTGGCCAGTTCTGCCTTTTAAGAATGTATTTTCATTACTGAATTATTGTATCTCTTTCTTTTACCATTTGGCTGATTCTTCTTTTTTTTTGTTTTATTTTTTTCAGTATTTTTGTGTCTCTTTCACTATTAATGACTTTCATAATTTTCTTCCTTTGCTTTCATTTTATTATCTAACTTTCATCTGCATTCTAATTTGATTTTGAGAATCCTTTTTTTTACTATTCTGGGAATTATTTTTGGACTTGTGTCCAATTCATCTTTCTCTTTGAGGTTTTGCTTGTAGCTGTTTTGACTTCTTTGTCCTTTTTTGTTGTCTTGAATTTCTTTGTCACCATATAAGTTTCTTATAGTCAGGTTCTTTTTCACTCTTTACTCAAATACTATGTCCACATAATGAGAAGATAGGATTCATTGGAAAATATCCTGATGTTTGGAAAGTTTGAAGGCAAAAGGAAAAGTGGAAAACAGAGGATGAGATGGATAGATAGTGTCATGAAACCAGTATTATGATTCAGGAGTTCAGGAGACTTCAGGAGATAATAAGGTATAGAAGGGTCTGGTGTATTCAAGTCCATGGTGTCCTAAAGAATCAGATACTATTAAATAACTAAACAATAGCAGAAACCGTTTTCACTCTATTTCTTGATTTTGAACTTTATGTAAATTTTGGTCTCTGTTTCCAGATTGGAGATGTAGGTGAAGAGGCACTATCTCAACCTTTAGACTTCTTTTGTATTGCTGTTTTTAAAGCTAGTTCTTGGAGTTTGGAAGTTTTCAGTATTTCCAATGTGGTATGATCTGGGGAGATGTGTGATCACTGCTATCCTGGTCTTCATTCTTTTCCTTACCTAGGGAAGGCCCCTGATCCTTGAGACCAAAACCAATACTGTTCTTCTGGGTCCCTGACATGGACCTTGGGATCTGAAAATGATACTGTCCCAATGGGCTTTCTCTGCCTCTTCACCTTAAATGTTCCTCCCCACCCTTGAG
>NW_020953560.1:0-1362 GCF_900497805.2 Vombatus ursinus
TAACTGGCTCAATTTCTTTTTCTAAGAGAAGGTGATTTGAATATTCAATTCCTTCTGTTAAACTAAGTAGCTGATATTTATTTTCTAAATATCTATTCATTTCACTTATATTTAAATTTTACTACCATATAATTGTGCTAAATAATTTTTATTAATTGCTTTAATTTCACATACATTGATGGAACATTCACCTTTTTAAAATATCAGTCATTTGGTTTTCCTCTTTTTTAAAATCATTAACCATTTTTTCTTTTTTATGTTTTTTTCATAAAAGCAGCTTCTAATTTTTTTTAATTCAAAGATTTTATTACTTTTAATTTCATAAATCCTTCCTTTGATTTTTGGAACTTTGATGTTGGTATTTAATTGGGAACTTTTAACTTGTGTGCTTTGGCAACATGTCACAAATTTTAGGATGTTGTCTTACTATAATTCTCTTTAATGAAATTAATGATTATTTCTATGATTGCTTCTTTGACACATTCTTTAGGATTAGATTATTTACTTTCTAATTAACTTTTAATTAACATTTCTGTGACTCTGTATTAAATTAAATTTCATTGTGTTATGGTCTGAAAAGGGTATACTTAATATTTCTGTTTTTCTGCATTTGGTTGTAAGATATTTATGCCTTAGTATATGGTCATTTTTTGTGAATATTCCTTGTACAACTGAGAAAAAGATACAATTCTTTCCCTTCCCATTCAATTTCCTCCAGTGGTCTATCATTTTTAACATTTCTAGGATTTGATTCATCTCCTTGACTTTGTTATTATTTATTTTATAGTTAAATTTATCTAGCTTTGAGAGGAGAAAGTCTTACTTTCCATTAAAGTTTTACTTTACTACTATAGTTTTAATGTCTATTTCCACCTGAAATGCAATTAAGTTTTCCTTTAAGGATTTGGTTGTTAAGCCATTGATGAAGTATTGATATTATTTATTGTCTATGGTTCTTTTTTAGCAATGTAGTTTCCCTGCCTATCCCTTTTAATTGGGTCTATGTTTGCTTTTGCTTTGTTTGAGATCATGATTGCTTCAATTTTTTTTTCTTAAGACAGTGCAGAAAAGATTCTACTCCAGCTTCTTAATTTAACTCTGTGTATTGCTCTGTTCCATGTGTGTTTCTTCTGAACATATTGTTGGGTTTGGGTATTTAATCCTTTCTGCCATTCATTTCCATTTCATGGGAGAGTTCATCTTATTCACATTCACAGTTATGATTACTAAGTCTGCATTTCCCTTCATCCTATTTTCTTCTGTTTATCCTCCTCCTCCTCCTCCTTCTTCTTCTTCTCTCTCTCTCTCTCTCTCGCTCTCTCTCTCTCTCTCTCTCTCTCTCTCTCTCTCTCTCTCTCTCTC
>NW_020953561.1:0-2718 GCF_900497805.2 Vombatus ursinus
TAACTGGCTCAATTTCTTTTTCTAAGAGAAGGTGATTTGAATATTCAGTTCCTTCTGTTAAACTGAGTAGTTGATATTTATTTTCTAAATATCTATTCATTTCACTTATATTTAAATTTTACTACCATATAATTGTGCTAAATAATTTTTATTAATTGCTTTAATTTCACATACATCGATGGAACATTCACCTTTTTAAAATATCAGTAATTTGGTTTTCCTCTTTTTTAAAATCATTAACCATTTTTTCTTTTTTATGTTTTTTTCATAAAAGCAGCTTCTAATATTTTTTTAATTCAAAGATTTTATTACTTTTAATTTTATAAATCCTTCCTTTGATTTTGGGGACTTTGATGTTGGTATTTAATTGGGAACTTTTAACTTGTGTGCTTTGGCAACATGTCACAAATTTTAGGATGTTGTCTTACTATAATTCTCTTTAAAGAAATTAATGATAGTTTCTATGATTGCTTCTTTGACACATTCTTTAGGATTAGATTATTTACTTTCCAATTAACTTTTAATTAACATTTCTGTGACTCTGTATTAAATTAAATTTCATTGTGTTATGGTCTGAAAAGGGTATACTTAATATTTCTGTTTTTCTGCACTTGGTTGTAAGATTTTTATGCCTTAGTATATGGTGATTTTTTTGTGAAGATTCCTTGTACAACTGAGAAAAAGATACAATTCTTTCTCTTCCCATTCAGTTTTCTCCAGAGGTCTATCATTTTTAACATTTCTAGGATTTGATTCATCTCCTTGACTTTGTTATTATTTATTTTATAGTTAAATTTATCTAGCTTTGAGAGGAGAAAGTCTTACTTTCCATTAAAGTTTTACTTTACTACTATAGTTTTAATGTCTATTTCCACCTGAAATGCAATTAAGTTTTCCTTTAAGGATTTGGTTGCTAAGCCATTTATGAAGTATTGATATTATTCATTGTCTATGGTTCTGTTTTAGCAATGTAGTTTCCCTACCTATCCCTTTTAATTGGGTCTATGTTTGCTTTTGCTTTGTTTGAGATCATGATTGCTTCAATTTTTTTTTTCTTAAGCCAGTGCAGAAAAGATTCTACTCCAGCTTCTTAATTTAACTCTGTGTATTGCTCTGTTCCATGTGTGTTTCTTCTAAACAACATATTGTTGGGTTTGGGTATTTAATCCTTTCTGCCATTCATTTCCATTTCATGGGAGAGTTCATCTTATTCACATTCACAATTATGATTACTAAGTCTGCATTTCCCTTCATCCCATTTTCTTCTGTTTATCCTCCTCCTCTTCCTCCTCCTCCTCCTCCTCCTCCTCCTCCTCCTCCTCCTTCTCCTTCTCCTTCTTCTCTCTCTCTCTCTCTCAGAGTTCTGTTATTCAGGTATACTATCCCTTAGAGCTTTCATTTTGTGCTCTCTTTCAGATGGTGATCAATGGATTCCTTCAATTTCAGTTCTTCCTCTGATTCTAGGATATCAGGGCAGTTTTCCTTGACAATTTCTTGAAATATGATGTCTATGCTCTTTCTTGAAACATGTTATTAAGATAATCTAATAATTCTTAAATTATCTCTCCTTGATCTATTTTCCAGGTCAATCCCCACCCCAGGAGATATTTCACATTTTCTTGTATTTTTCCATTCTTTTGACTGTTTTATTTCTTATTAATTTTTCATGTAGTCATTAGCTTCCATTTACTTTAGCGATATTTTGTACCTCTTTTTATTTTTTAATTTGGCCAGTTCTGCCTTTTAAGAATGTATTTTCATTACTGAATTATTGTATCTCTTTCTTTTACCATTTGGCTGATTCTTCTTTTTTTTTGTTTTATTTTTTTCAGTATTTTTGTGTCTCTTTCACTATTAATGACTTTCATAATTTTCTTCCTTTGCTTTCATTTTATTATCTAACTTTCATCTGCATTCTAATTTGATTTTGAGAATCCTTTTTTTTACTATTCTGGGAATTATTTTTGGACTTGTGTCCAATTCATCTTTCTCTTTGAGGTTTTGCTTGTAGCTGTTTTGACTTCTTTGTCCTTTTTTGTTGTCTTGAATTTCTTTGTCACCATATAAGTTTCTTATAGTCAGGTTCTTTTTCACTCTTTACTCAAATACTATGTCCACATAATGAGAAGATAGGATTCATTGGAAAATATCCTGATGTTTGGAAAGTTTGAAGGCAAAAGGAAAAGTGGAAAACAGAGGATGAGATGGATAGATAGTGTCATGAAACCAGTATTATGATTCAGGAGTTCAGGAGACTTCAGGAGATAATAAGGTATAGAAGGGTCTGGTGTATTCAAGTCCATGGTGTCCTAAAGAATCAGATACTATTAAATAACTAAACAATAGCAGAAACCGTTTTCACTCTATTTCTTGATTTTGAACTTTATGTAAATTTTGGTCTCTGTTTCCAGATTGGAGATGTAGGTGAAGAGGCACTATCTCAACCTTTAGACTTCTTTTGTATTGCTGTTTTTAAAGCTAGTTCTTGGAGTTTGGAAGTTTTCAGTATTTCCAATGTGGTATGATCTGGGGAGATGTGTGATCACTGCTATCCTGGTCTTCATTCTTTTCCTTACCTAGGGAAGGCCCCTGATCCTTGAGACCAAAACCAATACTGTTCTTCTGGGTCCCTGACATGGACCTTGGGATCTGAAAATGATACTGTCCCAATGGGCTTTCTCTGCCTCTTCACCTTAAATGTTCCTCCCCACCCTTGAG
>NW_020953562.1:0-1362 GCF_900497805.2 Vombatus ursinus
TAACTGGCTCAATTTCTTTTTCTAAGAGAAGGTGATTTGAATATTCAATTCCTTCTGTTAAACTAAGTAGCTGATATTTATTTTCTAAATATCTATTCATTTCACTTATATTTAAATTTTACTACCATATAATTGTGCTAAATAATTTTTATTAATTGCTTTAATTTCACATACATTGATGGAACATTCACCTTTTTAAAATATCAGTCATTTGGTTTTCCTCTTTTTTAAAATCATTAACCATTTTTTCTTTTTTATGTTTTTTTCATAAAAGCAGCTTCTAATTTTTTTTAATTCAAAGATTTTATTACTTTTAATTTCATAAATCCTTCCTTTGATTTTTGGAACTTTGATGTTGGTATTTAATTGGGAACTTTTAACTTGTGTGCTTTGGCAACATGTCACAAATTTTAGGATGTTGTCTTACTATAATTCTCTTTAATGAAATTAATGATTATTTCTATGATTGCTTCTTTGACACATTCTTTAGGATTAGATTATTTACTTTCTAATTAACTTTTAATTAACATTTCTGTGACTCTGTATTAAATTAAATTTCATTGTGTTATGGTCTGAAAAGGGTATACTTAATATTTCTGTTTTTCTGCATTTGGTTGTAAGATATTTATGCCTTAGTATATGGTCATTTTTTGTGAATATTCCTTGTACAACTGAGAAAAAGATACAATTCTTTCCCTTCCCATTCAATTTCCTCCAGTGGTCTATCATTTTTAACATTTCTAGGATTTGATTCATCTCCTTGACTTTGTTATTATTTATTTTATAGTTAAATTTATCTAGCTTTGAGAGGAGAAAGTCTTACTTTCCATTAAAGTTTTACTTTACTACTATAGTTTTAATGTCTATTTCCACCTGAAATGCAATTAAGTTTTCCTTTAAGGATTTGGTTGTTAAGCCATTGATGAAGTATTGATATTATTTATTGTCTATGGTTCTTTTTTAGCAATGTAGTTTCCCTGCCTATCCCTTTTAATTGGGTCTATGTTTGCTTTTGCTTTGTTTGAGATCATGATTGCTTCAATTTTTTTTTCTTAAGACAGTGCAGAAAAGATTCTACTCCAGCTTCTTAATTTAACTCTGTGTATTGCTCTGTTCCATGTGTGTTTCTTCTGAACATATTGTTGGGTTTGGGTATTTAATCCTTTCTGCCATTCATTTCCATTTCATGGGAGAGTTCATCTTATTCACATTCACAGTTATGATTACTAAGTCTGCATTTCCCTTCATCCTATTTTCTTCTGTTTATCCTCCTCCTCCTCCTCCTTCTTCTTCTTCTCTCTCTCTCTCTCTCTCGCTCTCTCTCTCTCTCTCTCTCTCTCTCTCTCTCTCTCTCTCTCTCTC
>NW_020953563.1:0-2736 GCF_900497805.2 Vombatus ursinus
CTATCTATCTATCTATCTATCTATCTATCTATCTATCTATCTATCTAAGAATGCTTGAAAGTCCTCTATTTCACTGAATGACCATTTTTTCCCCTGAATGATTATACTCAGTTTTGCTGAGTAGGTGATTCTTGGTTGTAATCCTATCTCTTTTGCACTTCGGAATATTATATTCCATGCCCTGTGGTCCCTTGATGTAGAACTGCTAAATCTTGTGTTATCCTTATTGTGTTTCCACAATACTTGAATTGTTTCTTTCTGACTGCTTGCAATATTTTCTCCTTGACCTAGGAACTCTGGAATTTGGCTACAATGTTCCTAGGAGTTTTCCTTTGGGATTCTCTTTCAGGAGGAGATCAGTGGATTCTTTCCATTTCTACTTTACCCTCTGATTCTAAAATATCAGGGCAGTTTTCCTTGATAATTTCTTGAAAGATGATGTCTAAGCTCTTTTTTTGATCATGGCTTTCAGATAGTCCAATAATTTTAAAATTCTCTCTCCTGGATCTATTTTCCGGGTCAGTTGTTTTTCCAATGAGATATTTCACATTGTTTTCTAATTTTTCATTCTTTTGGACTTGTTTTACAGTGCCTTGATTTCTCATAAAGTCACTAGCTTCCAATTGCTGTATTCTAATATTTAAGGAAGTGTTTTCTTCAGTAAGGTTTTGGACATCCTTTTCCATTTGGCCAATTCTGCTTTTTAGGGCATTCTTCTCCTCATTGACTTTTTGGACCTCTTTTGCCATTTGAGTTAAGCAATTTTTTAAGGTGTGATTTTCTTCAGTATTTTTTTGGGTCTCCTTTAGCAAGCTGTTGACTTGTTTTTCATGATTTTCTTGCATCACTCTCATTTCTCTTCCCAGTTTTTCCTCTACTTCTCTTACTTGCTTCTCAAAATCCCTTCTGAGTTCTTCCAAGGCCTGGGACTGATTCATATTTTTCTTGGAGGCTTTGGATGTAGGAGCTTTGACTTTGTTGTTTTCTTCTGGTTGTATATTTTGATCTTCTTTGTTACCAAAAAAATATTCTATGGCCTGCAACTTCTTAAGAGTTTTGCTCATGATCCCAGCCAATTACTTGAGTTATAAACTCTTTATTAAGGTAGAGGTCTGCTTCCAATGTGGAGAATGTACTGTCCCAAGCTTCAGGGGTTTTGTGTAGCTATTTTCAGAGACACTTCTAGGGATCTGTAAATTTTCAGTTCTTCCAAGGTGGTATGATAAGGATTGAGGCGTTTACTGCTTTCTTAGCCTGTGCTCTGGTCTATGAGTGACCACAAGGATGCCTTTCTGCCTTGACACTGTGAGGAGGATTTCCTCTCTACTATCACTACATGCTCCACCACACCAGCACTCCTCCTCACCCCAGGACAGCTCCTCAGAACTGTGACCCAGATCCAAGCATGAACAAAGCAAGAGATTCCTGCCTCAGCACTGGCAAAGAAATCCCTGCAATCCCCCTCTGAACAGCCACTCAATTCCCCCTCAGTCTGTGGGCCAGAAGCTCAGGAGGCAGCCACTGCCCCGGGGCCAAGCTCGGGAATTGGGGCTGAGACCTAGCTTCTCTCTCACTGCAGAAACAGACTTTTCCCACTGACCTTCTAAGTTGTCTTTGGCATTCATGGGTTGAGAGGTCTGTAAACCTCCACAGCTACCCACGATTCAGTCCTCTGGGGCCTGCTCCAGGTTTGCTGTGGCCTGCATGCCCATGCTGAACTGCACTCCTTGCCCAGTATGGCATGATATACTTCTCTGATCACCAGGTTATCTTAGGCTAGGAATTTGTTTCACTCTGTCTTTTTGTGGGTTCTACTGCTTTAGAATTTGTTTAGAGTCATTTTTTATAAGTATTTGGAGGGATTTGTGGGAGAGCTCAAGCAAGTCACTGCTTTCACTCTGCCATTTTGGCTCCACCCCTCCTCTTGCCTCTTTTATTTTTTTGACATAATTTACCCCTTCCTACCTCTCCCAACCCCTTTCTCCAATGCATTCCTCCCTCACCTCTAATTTTCCTTTTTTAGTTATCATCCTATCATATTGAACTGACACCTGTGTTCACTATCTATATCTATCTATCTGTCTATCTATCTACCTATCTACCTACCAACCTATCTATCTACTCCTTCTAATCGCCTAATAATGAGGAAGTTCTTATGAATTATAAGTATCATCTTCCCATGTAGGAATATAAACAGTTTTCCCTTATCAAGTCCCTTATGATTTCACTTTTCTGGTTACCTTTTCACACTTCTCTTGAGTCTTATATTTAGAAGTCAAATTTTCTGTTCAGCTCTGATCTTTTCAGTAGGAATGCTTGAAAGTCTTCTATCACATCAAATATCTATTTTTTCTCCTGAAGTGATTCTTCCTTGTAATTCTAGCTCTTTGGCCTCTGGAGTATAATATTTCAAGCCCTCTGACCCTTTAATGTAGAAGCTGCTAAATCTTGTGTTATCCTAGTGATGGTTCCATGATACTTGATTTGTTTCTTTTTGACTCTTTGTAATATTTCCTCCTTTACCTAGGAGTTCTGGAACTTGGCTATAAAATTCCAGGGAGTTTTCATTTTGGAATCTCTTTCAGGAGGTTATTGGGAGATTCTTTCTATTTCTATTTTGCCCTCTGGTTCTAGGATATCAGAGCAGTTTTCCTCAATAATTTCTTTAAAAGTGATGTCTAGGCCTTTTTTTTTTATCATAACTTTCAGAAAATCCAATAATTTTAACATTATCTC
>NW_020953564.1:0-6061 GCF_900497805.2 Vombatus ursinus
TTTTTTTCTAAAATGGGATTATTTAAGTATTTTATCTTCTGGTAATCTGGGCAATTAATATTTTTTGTAAATATTCATCATTTCATTAGATTGTCAGATATATTGGTGCAGAGTTGAGCAAAATAGCTCCTAAATATTGCTTTAATTTCCTCTTCATTGCTAGTGAATTCATCCTCTTCATTTTTGATACTGCTAATTTGGTTTCTTACTTTCTTTTTTTTTAACAAATTAACCAAAGATTTATCTATTTTGTTATTTTTTAAAAAATAAAACCAGCTCTTAGTTTTATTTAGTAGTTCAATAGTTTTCTTACTTTCAATTTTATTCATCTCTCCTTTGAGTTTCAGAATTTCAAATTTTGTGTTTATTGGGGATTTTTAATTTGTTCTTTTTCTAGCTTTTTTAATCACATGCCCAAATCTTTGATCTTCTCTTTCTCTATTTTATTCATATAAACATTTAGAAATATAAAATTTCCCCCTAAGAATTGCTTTGGTTGCATCCCATAAGTTTTGGCATGTTGTCTCATTAATGTCTTTCTCTTTGATGAAATTACTGATTGTTTCTATGGTTTGTTGCTTGATTCACTCATTCTTTAGTATTATTTTGTTTCCAATTAAATTTTAATCTATCTTTCCATGGTCTTTATTACATGTAATTTTTACTGAATCATGATCTGAAAAGGATGCATTTAATATTTCTGCCTTTCTGCTTTGGATTGTGGGGTTTTTATGCCCTAATATATGGCCAATTTTTATTTAGGTGCTATGTACCACTGATGAAAAAATATATTCTTTTTTATCCCCAATCAGTTTTTTCCAGAGACCTATTCATGTCTAACTTTTCTAAAATTATTTTCACCTCCTTAATTTCTTTGTTCTTTATTTTGTGGATAAATTTATCTAGGTCTGAGAGGTGCAGGGGGAGGTCCCCCATTAGTATAATTTTGCTGTCTATTTTTTCTGTAATTTACTTAACATCTTCTCTTAGAATGTGGGTGCTATACCAGTTGGTTTATAGATGTCTATTATTGACATTACTTTACTGTCTATAGTACATTTTAGCTAGATGTAGTTTTCTTCCCTGTCTCTTTTAATTAGACCTGTTTTACTTTTGCTTTGTCTGAGATCAGGATTGCTACCTGTGAGGCTTTTTTTTTCTTTTGCTTCAGCTTAAGCATAATATATCAGCTCTAGCCTTTTACCTTTACTCTGTGTGCATCTCTCTACTTCAAATGTATTTCTTGTAAACAACATATTGTAGGATTCTGTTTTTTAATCCACTCTGCTATCCACTTCCATTTTATGGAAGAGTTCATTCCATTCACATTCACAGTTATGATTACTAAATGTATATTACCCTTCATCCTATTTCCCCCATTGTTTATACTTTTCTCTCTCCTTTCACCCTCACCCTCCTCACCAGTTTTACTTCTGACCACCACCTCCCTCAATCTGCCCTCCCTTCTATCACCTCTCATCATTTTTCTGTCCCCTTTCCCCTCCTACTTCCCAATCCAGTAAGATAATTTTTTATACCCAACTGAGTGTGTATGCTATTCCCTCTTTTAGCAGAATCTGATAAAAGTTCAAACAATATCCACCTCCTTTCTACTTTCCCTCTACTATAATAGGTCTTTTGAGCCTCTTCATGTGATGCAAATCACCCTATGTTTCTTCCCTCTTTTCTTTTTTCTCAGTGCAATCCTTTTTTTTTTCTCCCCTTAAGGTATTTGTATCTTCACATCAAAGTCAACTTATACCCACACTGTCTATCTATGTATACACCCTATATGTGCCCTAATAAAGAAACAATTCACTAGAGTTACAAGTATCATCTTCCAGTGTAGTGATGTAAACAGTTTAATCTTATTGAATTATATTTTTTCTTTCCTGTTTACCTTTAATACTTCTTTTTAGTCTTGCATTTAAAGATCAAATTTTCTGTGCAACTTTGGTACTTTCATCAGGAAAGTTTGAAAGTACCCTATTTCATTGTATGTACAACTTTTCCCCTGAAAGATTAAGCTCAATTTTGCTGGTAGTTGATTCTTGATTATTATCCAACTTTCTTTGCCTTCTAGCATATCACATTCCTAGTCCTTCAATCCTTTAACATAGAAGCTGCTAAATCCGGTGTAATCCTGTCTGTGGCTCCTTGATATTCAAATTGTTTCTTTCTGGCTGCTTGCAGTATTTTCTATTTGAGCTGATAATGATGGAATTTGGCTACAATATTCCTTGAAGTTTTCATTTTGAGATCTCTTTTAGGAGGTGATCAGAGGATTCTTTCAACAACTGTTCTACCCTCTGGTTCTAGGATATCAGGACAGTTTTCCTTGATGATTTCTTTAAAGATACTGTCCAGGCTCTTTTATTTATTTATTTATTTTGATCATGACTTTCAGGTAGCCCAATAATTCTTAAATTATCTCTCCTGGATCTTTTTCCACAGCAGTTGTTTTTCCAATGAGGGATTTTACAAATCCTTCTATTTTTCCATTCTTTTGATTTTGTTTAACTGATTATTGATGTCTGATAGAGTCATCAGCTTCCACTTGCCCAATCATATTTTTTAAGGAATTATTTTCTCCATTTAACTTTTGTACCTCCTTTTCCATTTGGCAAATTTTACTTTTTAAAGAGTTGCTTTTATTATTTAATTTTTGTTCTTCCTTTTCCAAGTCTTGGCTCTTTTTTTCCCATAATTCTCTTGCATAACTCTCATTTATCTTCCCCATTTTTTCTATCTCTCTTAGTTGATGTTTAATTTACTTCTTGAGCTCTTCCAAGAAGACTTTTTAGTCTTGAGAACAATTCATATTCCCCTTTGAGGATTTGCATGTAGGTAGCTTGACATTGTTGTCCTCTTCTGAATTTGTGTTTAGATCTTCCCTGTTGCCATAGCAGCTTTCTATTTTCTGAGCTTTTTTTGTTTTTGCTAAATTAGTAAAGTTGAGCTCTACTCCTGTGATACAGAGGGCACTGTCCCAAGTTTCTTGCACTGGGGGCCAGGGTTCTTGTCAATGGCTTTCTGCGTAGAGGCTTCTGTTGCTGGTGGTTTGCCCACTGTGCTAATGTGGCCTTGCCTAGTCACATTTGTTGTTCCCTGAGTTCCAGGGCTGGCAGTTTGCCTACTGTCATGGGCCTGGAGGCCTCATAGCTGACCTGCTTTTCCATTGGCCTGCTGAACCTGGAATGCAGATCCTTGGTTACTGATTTGTACTGTGGCTAAAAGCCTCCTGTTGATTTATTTGGACAATGCCTCTGCTGGGTTCTGCTCTCCTTTTACCCAATTGAAACAGACTTTGTCTGAAGTCCTTCTAAGTTATCTTGGGCTGGAAAATTGTTTCACTCCATGTTTTAACAGATTCTACCACTCTCTAATTCTTTAAAAGGCTTGATTTAATATTGTTTCTGAGTGAAACTGGGGAGAGCTCAGGCAACTTTCTGGCTCTGCCTGCATTCTCATACTTTAACACTTACAAAGAACTCTACTTACAAAAACTTTATGAAGAAGGTGGTACTGATAAGATTTTTGCATTATTTTTTCCTAGTTTTCCTCTTACATATTATATCATTCTTCACAGTCTCCTTTGCTAGATCTTCATCTTAGTGACAAATACCGCCTTACCTGATTACCAAGGCTCTGTTATAGATCCTCTTTTCTATTTCTTCTTTGCTATTACCCTTGATGATCTCATCAGGTCTCATGGATTCAATTATCATTTCTTCTTAGATGATTCTTGGATATATTTATTTATCCCTAATTTTCCTCCCATCTCCAACTTCCTGTTGGAAATCACAAATTTGAGATACTATAAACATCTTAAACTTAGTATGTCTGAAAGTGAACTCATCTTTTTTTTTTTCAAAATGGTACCTTCTTCCTAATCTTCCTATTACTATCTAGGACACCATCATCCTCCAATCATACAGCTTTACAACCTTGGTGTCATTCTCAACTTCTCACTCTTACTACCTTGCCATACATATCCAGTCTCTTGCCAAGGTCTATCCATTCAGTTCTCTGACACTGTACTGTAGATCCACATTACTTTATACCTAGATTATTGAAGTAGCCCTCCAGGGGGTCCCACTACCTACTTTTCCCCCCTCCATTTAGCTGCCTAAGTGATCTTCTTTTTTTAAAATTATTATTTTAATTTAATTTAAAAAAATTATTTTGAATTAGCAACAATCACTTCCATAAGCTTCTGAGCTTCAAATTTTTCTCCCTCTCCCTCAGCACCTCCCTCCCCAAGATGGCACACAATCTGATATAGGCTATACATATACATTCCTATTAAACATATTTTCACATTAATGATGTTGTAAGTAAGAATTAGAGCCAACAGGAGGAACCACCAGAAAGAAGAAACAAAACACAACAGAAGAAAAAAAATAGCAAATAGTATGGTTCGATCTGCATTCAAACTCCATAGTTCTTTCTTTGGATGTGGATAGCATTTTCCATCATGAGGCCTTTGGGGTTGTCTTAGATCTTTGTATTGCTGAGAAGGGTTAATTCTATCAACATTAGTCATCATACAACATGGCTATTACTGTGTACAATGTTCTCCTGGTTCTGCTCACTTCACTCAGCATCAGACCATACAAGTCTTTCCAGCTTTTTCTAAGTGATCTTCTTAAAGTGCAGGTCTGACCCTGTCACATCACTCCCCACCTACTCGAGACTCTAGTGTCTCTTTTCCCTGCAATATCAAATATAAGAGTCTGTTTGGGCTTCTATAGTTTTTCATAACATTGCCTATTCCTACTTTTCTAGGCTTTTTATGCTTATTTTCCTCTACTTATTCTATGATCCAGTGACACCAGACTTTTTGTTTTTATTTAATCTCCTGCTTCTGTGTCTTTTTACCTGCTGTCCCATAGAATCATTTTCCTCTTCATCTCTGCCTACTGATTTCTCTGATTTTCCCAAAGTGTCATCTCAAATCCTGTCTTCTGCAAGAGGACCTTCCCAGTACTTTGTAATGCTATTATCATCTTTCTGAGATTACCCCATATTTACCCTGTACATATCTTATATGTAAATGGTTGCTTGTATTATTCCTCCCCAATTAGATTGTGAGTTCTTTGAGGACAGGTGGTGTTTTTGACTTTCTTTGTATCCCTAAGTGCTAAGCACAGTGCCTGGCACAAGGTAAGCAATTAAAATTTATTCATTTTTAATGTTAACTTGTTGGCTTGTTGACTTCAGAAAAAAAGGTGTTAAAATATTGGGGTGTATATAGACCCTAGATTTCTAATTTTTACTTCTTTTGATAATATACCTGGCAGTGTGATCTCTCTTTCAAAGTGTGTGAAACTTTATTATTTTCTTAGAAATATGCCAGACAGCATGTGTGGAAGAATTCGTGATTTCACAAATTGTGTATTAATATGCTTGTCAATCCATAATTCCTCCAATACTCACTATTTGCATCTTATTCATCTTTGATGATTTGTTGGACATAAGATGAAACCACAGGTTGTACTTGTCTTGCATATTATTGTGATTATGGATTTTAGCAATGTGCCCTATGGTTGAAAGGAGTGTACTTTTTTTTTTTTGAAAATTATTTTTTCATTGATTATTGTGATGATAACAATAACTAGTATTTTATAGATTTTTAAGGTTTACAAATTCCTTTATAAATATTATCTTATTTGAGCCTCACAAAAAAAAGGCCTCTGGGAGATAGATGCTATTATTATCCCTTTTTTACAGATGAGAAAAACTGATACATACAAAGGTTAAGTAGCTTTGTCCAAAGTCACACAGCTAATAAGGCTCTATGAGACCAGATTTGAATTCAGGTCTATCCTGATTCCATGTCCTTATTTCTATCTACTGTGCTGCCTTCACCATAAGTGGTATCATTACTTCCCTTATCCATTGGGGAATGAATCTTACAGATATATTTGTATTGATTTGGTGTGGGAAATGTTTAAGAAACCAAATTCCTTAGAGGAGTTATAGTATAGTGGATGAAACAATGGATATGGAGTCAGAGGATTATAGGTTCTTATATTCCCTCTGCCTCTATCTGTATGAC
>NW_020953565.1:0-4414 GCF_900497805.2 Vombatus ursinus
GAATTCAATGAGTTTGTGTGTGTGTGTGTGTGTGTGTGTGTGTGTGTTTAAAAATGCAACCAGGGGCAGGTAGGTGGCGCAGAGGATAGAACACTGGCCCTGGAGTCAGAAGGACCTGAGTTCAAATCCAACCTCTGACCAAACACTTGACAATTACTAGCTGTGTGACCTTGGGCAAGTCACTTAACCCCAATTGACTAGAAAAAAAAATCAAAAGATATTAAAAAAAATAAAAATAAAAATGCAACCAACATGAATGGCAGCAATAAAAGACATAGTCAATGAGTCTTTCTCTTACTAATAATAAAATTATATTTCAATTGCTTAATAATCCTGAGATTTCCTGACTTGAACTTGCCATATATTACATATATATTACTATAAGTGCCCTATAGAACTCTAAATCCCTTCCTAGAGCAGCATTATTAAATCCATCTGACTCAGGTAGCTACAAATTGTATGCCTTGAATTACAAGATTCTTATTATCCCTTATCAAAACCATGAGCCCAACCTATGGGCACCTTGTAGTATTTACATTGAAATATTACATAGTCCATAACATTAGGCATCTTGTTATTTAATAGGATAAATTCAAGTCAAAGAAATAGCAGGGTTTTGGAAACTAATGTTTCCAAAAGGATATTGGAATAGATAGAAAACCAACCGAAACCTTTGTTTAATTAAATGTTTAAAGGAACTGTTAGTCTTGGAAATTATTATTCAATAGGCATTTTGAGTCTAGTCTTTTCCCCACTGACCTTCAGTTGTGATTATGTCAAGTTCAGTTGGGTACTTAGAAGTTATTCAAAAACCTTTATATAAAAATACATGCACACACACATTTATTAAGCACAGACTATATAAATATACTGCTGATTGCTGGGGATCCAAAAACAAAAATGAGATAGCTACTTTTAAGGATCTTTATATATCTCCGCAATGTACTTGTATATAAAATGTACATATGTGTAATAAAAATATATATGCATTAACAAGTCAATTCATGTGTTATATGTGTGCATGTGTGTGTTTATATCTTTATTACTTCTTAGTCTACATTTTAGAAAGTCAATCTTAATCAATCGCAACTGACAATTTTTGAGTAGAAATAAAGAGCCTTGGCATTATTATTTGTGTTAACAATTTAAAAAGAGATAAAGTAGTTTTGTTTTGTGGTGGTAAAGGGATAAAGCAATACCTAAAAAAATAAAATTAAGTGGATGCAAAATTTAAGTTAAAGGCAGAGACAGCTAGTATTTTGGGTAAGACCCATCTTAAATGTGGCAAAATATTTAACAGTTCTAGATATGTTTAGGGAAGGAAAGAGGATTTGACTTTTTGTGCTGCTTCTGGAAAGTATTTTAAATAATAGTGTCACTTAAATGGCAGGGAAAATGCAAATACAATGTAGATGTTTTCCTTTCTAGTCTAGTGTTTTTTGAGAACTAAAAATGTAATCACTACACCATCCCACTGTATACAGGAAATGAAAAATTCAGAGGGCCATTGAGAGTGGTTGTGAATGTATACAATGCATTAGCACAAATTATGCAGCATGAATGTTTCTAAAAAAAAAAAGAATCACAGTGTTTAATAGCACTCACATTTGCACTGCTATCTGTCTAAGATGGTAAACTTATCAACTAAACCAAATGCACCTTAGCTAGCTGAAGATTTGTGAAATGTTTTCTCTTTCCTACCAGCTTCCTTCTTTGCTTAAGCATTTTTATTTAGCTTACTAAACAATGAGAAAATAGTTTCACATAAAATATGTTGAACATGTGGGAAACAGTGGGCTATAAGTTCCTATCCCACTAAGCTGTGAGGAAAAAAAAATCAGAACAGTGTAATGTATGCAACTGATTATTCCAAGTGTTTTGGTTCTGTTCCTGTTATTAACAACAATTAAATGAAAAGCCACCAGAATTCTGACCTCCTTGCCCCTCTCCCATCTCCACACTCTTAAGCCAAGGAAAGCAGAAAAAGAATTAATTATTGTGATAGTCATCCCATTTTTAGGAGGCATACGTGTGTTGAAGGAATTTTCCATAGTTTTCTTTTTAAAAGACTTATAATAATCCCTTTGTGATTATTATTTGCATTTTGTCTACTCATTACCTAATGCTTAGGTTTTAGGAATTAAATGATTTAAAAGTCAATGATTGGAAACAGGGACAATATATATATATAAGCCAAAGTGAAAGCATTAACATATACAAGATTAGGTTAGAGTACCTGATTCTTTGTTTAAGATAAACATTTTGAGAAGTTTTAGGAGAGTTTAATGCAAAATTTACATTACTTACATCTCAACAAGGCTCTCACCCTAGCAAGGCAATCCTTTTATGCAAATTCTAATCCATTCACTATTCCACTTATTACAAGTTTTCATCCTTTCTCAAGTTTCTCATGGCATCTCTCTCTTAACCCTCTCAGTTGAGGACCTTACTACATACTTCACTGAAAAAAAAGTGAGGCCATTCACTGAGAGCTCCTTCTTCTCCCCTCCTCCTTATTTCATGTCTCTCATATACCTTCCCTAACTTTCCTCCTCTACATCTGTATTTCTGAGAATAGCTAAGTCATCCAAGGCTGGTCATCTTACAATATTATTGTTACTGTGTGCATTGTTCTCCTAGTTCTACTCATTTCATTTTATATGGGTTCATTTAAATCTTTCCAGGTATTTGTATGAGCATCTAGTTTATCATTTCTTGTATCACAATAATATTCCATCACAATCTTATACCTCAGATTGTTCCACCATTCCCCAATTGATGGACATCCCCCCAATTTCCAATTCTTTGCCACCAGAATAGAACTGCTATAAATATTTAGGGATAGTTTCAAATTGCTCTGCATAATGGTTGAATCATTTTACAACTTCACCAACAGTGCATCAGTGTCTCAATATTCCCAAATCCTTCGAACATTTGTTATTATCCTTTTCTGTCTTATTAGCCAATCTAATAGATATAAGGTAGTAGCTCAGTATTGCTTTAATTGGCATTTCTCCAATCAAAAGTGATTTAGAACTTTTTTTTCACATGGCTAAAGTTAGCTTTGATTACTTCATCTGAAAACAGACCGTTCATATTTTTTAATCATTTGTTAATTAGGGATGGCTCTTATTTTTATAAATTGAGTCATTCATATATTTCAGATATGAGGCCTTTATCAGAGAAACTTGCTTCAGAAATTTTACATACATATGATTGTTAACTGTATTTCCTTGCATCATATTTTCCCTCTGTTTTTTACATTCTCTATCTCCTTTCACCTTCTTCCTCCTCAAAAGTGTTTTGCTACTGACTACTGCCTATCCACCCTTTCTTCAATGAACACCTCCCTTCTTTTATCTCCTTCCCCTCCTACTTTCCTTTAGGGTATGATAGATTTCTACACTCAATTGAGTGTGTATGTTATTCCCTCTTTGAGTCAATTCTGAGTAAAGAATACAGCTCAAGCATTGCTTGCTACCTACCCCATCTTTCCCTCCACTGTAAAAACTCTTTCTTGCATTTTTTTAAAATTTATTTATTTTTAGTTTTCAGTATTTACTTCCACAAGATTTTGAGTTCCAAATTTTCACTCCATCTCACCCCTCCCCCCACCCCAAGATGGCATGCATTCTGAATATCCCTTCCTCTAGTCTGCCCTCCCTTCTATCTCTACCCCCCTCTCTTATCCTCTTCCCCTTCTATTTTCCTGTAGGGCAGGATAGATTTCTGTACCCCATTTCCTGTATTTCTTATTTCCCAGTTGCATATGAAAACATTTTTTTAAAAATATGTGTTTTTAAAATTTTGGATTCCAAATCTTCTCCCTTCCTTCCTCCCCACCCACCCTCATTGAAAAGGCAAGCAACTCAATATAGGTTATACATGTGCAGTTATGCAAAACACTTCCATAGTAGTCATGTTGTAAAAAACTGACTCTATTCCCCTTAATCCAATCCTGCCCCCCATTTATTCTATTCTTTCTTTTGACCCTGTCCCTCCTCAGAAGTGTTTACTTCTGATTACCCCCTTTCCCAATCTACCTCCCCCTCTATCATTCCCCTACTCTCTTGTCCCCTTTTCCCCCTATTTTCCTGTAAGCTAAGACACATTTCATACCCAGTTCAGTGTGTATGTTTTTCCCTCCTTCAGCCAAATCCTATGAGAATAAGATTCATTCATTTCCTCTCACCTTCCCCCAGTTCCCCTCCATTGTAAAAGCCTTTTCTTTTCTGGGTTTTTTTTTTTTGTGAGATAATTTACCCCATTCTATCCCTCCCTTTCTCCTTCCCCTAATATAATTCTCTCTCACCCCTTAATTTTATTCTCCAGATAGGACCCCTTCATCTTCAACTCACCCTGTGCCCTCTATCTATCTATCTATCTATCTATCTATCTATCTATCTATCTATCT
>NW_020953566.1:0-3130 GCF_900497805.2 Vombatus ursinus
TTTTTTTTTTCTTCTTTGAGATATAGAACTAGTAGTGGTATTACTGGGTCAAAGGGTATGCACATTTTTATAGCCCTTTGGGCATAGTTCCAAATTGCTCTCCAGAATGGTTGAATCATTTCACAACTTTATCAACAATGCGTTAGTGTCCCAATTTTCCCACATCTTCTCCAACATTTATCGTTTTCCTTTTCTGTCATATTAGCTGATCTGATAAGTGTGAGGTGATATCTCAGAGTCATTTTAATTTGCATTTCTCTAATCAATAGTGATTTACAATTTTTTTACATGACTATAGATAACTTTAATTTCTTCATCTTAAAACTGTGTTCATATCCTTTGAATATTTATCAACTGAGGAATGAATGAATTCTTATAAATTTGACTCAGTTCTCTATATAGTTAAAAAAAATGAGGACTTTATCAGAAACACTGGCTGTAAAAATGTTTCCCTTCTTTGTGCCTCCCTTCTAATCTTGTTTGTGTTGGTTTTGTGAAAAATCTTTTTAGTTTAATACAATTATAATCATTCATTTTTCATTTTATAATATTCTCTATCTCTTGTTTGATTATTAATTTTTCTCTTCTCCATAGATCAGACAGATGAACTACTCTTTGCTCTCCTAATTTACTTACAGTATCAAACTTTGTATCTAAATCATATATACATTTTGACCTTATCTTGGTATACAATGTAAGATGTTGGTCCCTGGCTAGTTTCTTCCATACTATTTCTGGTTTTCCCAGCAGTTTTTATTTTTTTAAGCAAATAATGAGTTCTTATCTCAGAAGCTGGAGTTTTTAGAATAATCAAACAGTACATTACCGCAGCCATTTAGTACTGTGTCTTGTATCTAATCTATTCCACTGATCCACCTCTCTTTTTCTTAGCCAATACCAAATAGTTTTGATGGTTGATGTTTTATAATATAGTTGTAGATCTGGTGCATCTAGACCACCTTCTTTTGCATTTTTTTTCATTAATCCCCTTGATAACTTGAACTTTTGTCCTTCCAAATGAATTTTGGTATTATTTTTTTCTAGCCCTAGAAAAATATTTTTAGGTAGTTTGATTGGTACAACACTGAGTAAGTAAATTAATTGAGGTAGAATTGTCATTTTTATTATATTAGCTCAGCTTACCCATTAGCAATTGATATTTTTCTAATTATTTAGGTCTGATTTTATTTGTGTGAAAAATGTTTTGTAATTGTGTTCCTATAATTCCCGGGTTTGTCTTAGCACATAGACTCCCAAATATTTTATATTGCCTACAGTTATTTTCAATGTAATTTCTCTTTCCATCTGTTTCTACTGAGCCTTGTTGGTAATATATAGAAATGTTGATTTATATGGGTTTATTTTATATCTTGTGACTTTCTTAAAGTTGTTAATTATTTCAACAAGTTTTTTAGTTGATTATTTAGGCTTTTCTAAGCATACCACACATCATCTACAAAGTGTAATAGTTTTGTCTCCTCATTGCCTATTCTAATTCCTTCAATTTCTTTATCTTCCCATTGCTAAAACTAAAGTTTCTAGCACAATATTGAATGATAGTCATGACAATGGGCATCCTTGTTTCATTCTTGATCTTATTGGAAATGCTTCTAGCTTATCCCCATTATCTATAATGTTTGCTGAAGATTTTAGATAGGTACTATTCATCATTTTAAGGAAAGCTTTTTTTATTCCTGTTCTCTATTCTTTTTGATAGGAATGAGTGCTGTATTTTGTCAAAAGCTTTTTCTGTATCTATTGAGATAATCACATGATTTCTGTTGGTTTTGTTATTGATATGGTCAATTATGTTAATGGTTTTCCTAATATTGAACCAGACCTGCATGCCTGGTATAAATCCTATGTAATCATAATGTATTATCCTCATGATGCTGTAAGCTCTTTGCTATTATTATATTTTTCCATCTATTTGTATTAGGAGAATTGATCTATAATTTAGTTTCTCTGTTTTGGCTCTTCCTGATTTAGGTATCAGCACCATATTTGTGTCATAAAAGGAATTTAGTAGGATACTTTTGCCTATTTTCTCAAATAGTTTATGTAGCATTGGAATTAATTGTTCTTTAAATGTGTAGTAGAATTCACTTGTAAATCCATATGGCACTAGAGATTTTTTCTTTTTTTATTAATTTATTTTGATTTATCAATAATCACTTCCATATGCTTTTGAGTTTAAAATTTTTCTCCCTTTCCTCCCCACCACCATCCCCAAGACAGCACATAATCTGATATAGGCTATACATTTACATTCATATTAAACATATTTTCACTTTAGTGATGTTGTAAGTAGAAATTAAAACCAATTGGAGGAACCATCAGAAAGAGGACACAAAACTCAACAGAAGAGAAAAAAAATTAGCAATTAGGCTTCCATAGTTCTTTCTTTGGATGTGGATAGCATTTTCCATCACAAGGCCTCTGGAGATGTCTTAGATCCTTGTACTGCCAGAAAGGGTTAAGTTTATCAACATTAGTTATCATGCAATGTGGCTGTTATTGTGTACAACATTCTCTTGGTTCTGCTCACTTCACTCAGCATCAGACCCTACAAGTCTTTCCAGGTTTTTCTGAAGTCAGCCTGTTCATCATTTCTTACAGCACAATAGTATTCCATCACATTCATATACCACAACTTGATCAGTCATTCCCCAAGTGATGGGCATTCTCTCAATTTCCAGTTCTTTGCCACCACAAAAAGAGCTGCTATGAATATTTTTGTACATGTAGGTCCTTTTCCCATTTGTGTGATCTCTGTGGGATATAGCCCTAGAAGTGCCATTGCTGGGTCAAAAGGTATACACATTTTTATAGCCCTTTGGGCATAGTTCCAAATTGCTCTCCAAAATGGTTGGATCATTTCACAACTCCACCAACAATGCATTAGTGTTCCAATTTTCCCACATCTTCTCCAACATTTATCATTTTCCTGTTTTGTCATGTTGGCCATTCTAATAGGTGTGATGTGGTACCTCAGAGTTGTTTTGATTTGCATTTCTCTAATCAATAGTGATTTAGAGCATTTTTTCATATGACTATAGATGGCTTTAATTTCTTCATCTGAGAATAGATATTTTATTCTTAGGAAGTTCATTGATGGCTTGTTCAAATT
>NW_020953567.1:0-3130 GCF_900497805.2 Vombatus ursinus
TTTTTTTTTTCTTCTTTGAGATATAGAACTAGTAGTGGTATTACTGGGTCAAAGGGTATGCACATTTTTATAGCCCTTTGGGCATAGTTCCAAATTGCTCTCCAGAATGGTTGAATCATTTCACAACTTTATCAACAATGCGTTAGTGTCCCAATTTTCCCACATCTTCTCCAACATTTATCGTTTTCCTTTTCTGTCATATTAGCTGATCTGATAAGTGTGAGGTGATATCTCAGAGTCATTTTAATTTGCATTTCTCTAATCAATAGTGATTTACAATTTTTTTACATGACTATAGATAACTTTAATTTCTTCATCTTAAAACTGTGTTCATATCCTTTGAATATTTATCAACTGAGGAATGAATGAATTCTTATAAATTTGACTCAGTTCTCTATATAGTTAAAAAAAATGAGGACTTTATCAGAAACACTGGCTGTAAAAATGTTTCCCTTCTTTGTGCCTCCCTTCTAATCTTGTTTGTGTTGGTTTTGTGAAAAATCTTTTTAGTTTAATACAATTATAATCATTCATTTTTCATTTTATAATATTCTCTATCTCTTGTTTGATTATTAATTTTTCTCTTCTCCATAGATCAGACAGATGAACTACTCTTTGCTCTCCTAATTTACTTACAGTATCAAACTTTGTATCTAAATCATATATACATTTTGACCTTATCTTGGTATACAATGTAAGATGTTGGTCCCTGGCTAGTTTCTTCCATACTATTTCTGGTTTTCCCAGCAGTTTTTATTTTTTTAAGCAAATAATGAGTTCTTATCTCAGAAGCTGGAGTTTTTAGAATAATCAAACAGTACATTACCGCAGCCATTTAGTACTGTGTCTTGTATCTAATCTATTCCACTGATCCACCTCTCTTTTTCTTAGCCAATACCAAATAGTTTTGATGGTTGATGTTTTATAATATAGTTGTAGATCTGGTGCATCTAGACCACCTTCTTTTGCATTTTTTTTCATTAATCCCCTTGATAACTTGAACTTTTGTCCTTCCAAATGAATTTTGGTATTATTTTTTTCTAGCCCTAGAAAAATATTTTTAGGTAGTTTGATTGGTACAACACTGAGTAAGTAAATTAATTGAGGTAGAATTGTCATTTTTATTATATTAGCTCAGCTTACCCATTAGCAATTGATATTTTTCTAATTATTTAGGTCTGATTTTATTTGTGTGAAAAATGTTTTGTAATTGTGTTCCTATAATTCCCGGGTTTGTCTTAGCACATAGACTCCCAAATATTTTATATTGCCTACAGTTATTTTCAATGTAATTTCTCTTTCCATCTGTTTCTACTGAGCCTTGTTGGTAATATATAGAAATGTTGATTTATATGGGTTTATTTTATATCTTGTGACTTTCTTAAAGTTGTTAATTATTTCAACAAGTTTTTTAGTTGATTATTTAGGCTTTTCTAAGCATACCACACATCATCTACAAAGTGTAATAGTTTTGTCTCCTCATTGCCTATTCTAATTCCTTCAATTTCTTTATCTTCCCATTGCTAAAACTAAAGTTTCTAGCACAATATTGAATGATAGTCATGACAATGGGCATCCTTGTTTCATTCTTGATCTTATTGGAAATGCTTCTAGCTTATCCCCATTATCTATAATGTTTGCTGAAGATTTTAGATAGGTACTATTCATCATTTTAAGGAAAGCTTTTTTTATTCCTGTTCTCTATTCTTTTTGATAGGAATGAGTGCTGTATTTTGTCAAAAGCTTTTTCTGTATCTATTGAGATAATCACATGATTTCTGTTGGTTTTGTTATTGATATGGTCAATTATGTTAATGGTTTTCCTAATATTGAACCAGACCTGCATGCCTGGTATAAATCCTATGTAATCATAATGTATTATCCTCATGATGCTGTAAGCTCTTTGCTATTATTATATTTTTCCATCTATTTGTATTAGGAGAATTGATCTATAATTTAGTTTCTCTGTTTTGGCTCTTCCTGATTTAGGTATCAGCACCATATTTGTGTCATAAAAGGAATTTAGTAGGATACTTTTGCCTATTTTCTCAAATAGTTTATGTAGCATTGGAATTAATTGTTCTTTAAATGTGTAGTAGAATTCACTTGTAAATCCATATGGCACTAGAGATTTTTTCTTTTTTTATTAATTTATTTTGATTTATCAATAATCACTTCCATATGCTTTTGAGTTTAAAATTTTTCTCCCTTTCCTCCCCACCACCATCCCCAAGACAGCACATAATCTGATATAGGCTATACATTTACATTCATATTAAACATATTTTCACTTTAGTGATGTTGTAAGTAGAAATTAAAACCAATTGGAGGAACCATCAGAAAGAGGACACAAAACTCAACAGAAGAGAAAAAAAATTAGCAATTAGGCTTCCATAGTTCTTTCTTTGGATGTGGATAGCATTTTCCATCACAAGGCCTCTGGAGATGTCTTAGATCCTTGTACTGCCAGAAAGGGTTAAGTTTATCAACATTAGTTATCATGCAATGTGGCTGTTATTGTGTACAACATTCTCTTGGTTCTGCTCACTTCACTCAGCATCAGACCCTACAAGTCTTTCCAGGTTTTTCTGAAGTCAGCCTGTTCATCATTTCTTACAGCACAATAGTATTCCATCACATTCATATACCACAACTTGATCAGTCATTCCCCAAGTGATGGGCATTCTCTCAATTTCCAGTTCTTTGCCACCACAAAAAGAGCTGCTATGAATATTTTTGTACATGTAGGTCCTTTTCCCATTTGTGTGATCTCTGTGGGATATAGCCCTAGAAGTGCCATTGCTGGGTCAAAAGGTATACACATTTTTATAGCCCTTTGGGCATAGTTCCAAATTGCTCTCCAAAATGGTTGGATCATTTCACAACTCCACCAACAATGCATTAGTGTTCCAATTTTCCCACATCTTCTCCAACATTTATCATTTTCCTGTTTTGTCATGTTGGCCATTCTAATAGGTGTGATGTGGTACCTCAGAGTTGTTTTGATTTGCATTTCTCTAATCAATAGTGATTTAGAGCATTTTTTCATATGACTATAGATGGCTTTAATTTCTTCATCTGAGAATAGATATTTTATTCTTAGGAAGTTCATTGATGGCTTGTTCAAATT
>NW_020953568.1:0-7075 GCF_900497805.2 Vombatus ursinus
GAATTCAATGAGTTTGTGTGTGTGTGTGTGTGTGTGTGTGTGTGTGTGTTTAAAAATGCAACCAGGGGCAGGTAGGTGGCGCAGAGGATAGAACACTGGCCCTGGAGTCAGAAGGACCTGAGTTCAAATCCAACCTCTGACCAAACACTTGACAATTACTAGCTGTGTGACCTTGGGCAAGTCACTTAACCCCAATTGACTAGAAAAAAAATCAAAAGATATTAAAAAAAATAAAAATAAAAATGCAACCAACATGAATGGCAGCAATAAAAGACATAGTCGATGAGTCTTTCTCTTACTAATAATAAAATTATATTTCAATTGCTTAATAATCCTGAGATTTCCTGACTTGAACTTGCCATATATTACATATATATTACTATAAGTGCCCTATAGAACTCTAAATCCCTTCCTAGAGCAGCATTATTAAATCCATCTGACTCAGGTAGCTACAAATTGCATGCCTTGAATTACAAGATTCTTATTATCCCTTATCAAAACCATGAGCCCAACCTATGGGCACTTTGTAGTATTTACATTGAAATATTACATAGTCCATAACATTAGGCATCTTGTTATTTAATAGGATAAATTCAAGTCAAAGAAATAGCAGGGTTTTGGAAACTAATGTTTCCAAAAGGATATTGGAATAGATAGAAAACCAACCCAAACCTTTGTTTAATTAAATGTTTAAAGGAACTGTTAGTCTTGGAAATTATTATTCAATAGGCATTTTGAGTCTAGTCTTTTCCCCACTGACCTTCAGTTGTGATTATGTCAAGTTCAGTTGGGTACTTAGAAGTTATTCAAAAACCTTTATATAAAAATACATGCACACACACATTTATTAAGCACAGACTATATAAATATACTGCTGATTGCTGGGGATCCAAAAACAAAAATGAGATAGCTACTTTTAAGGATCTTTATATATCTCCGCAATGTACTTGTATATAAAATGTACATATGTGTAATAAAAATATATATGCATTGGCAAGTCAATTCATGTGTTATATGTGTGCATGTGTGTGTTTATATCTTTATTACTTCTTAGTCTACATTTTAGAAAGTCAATCTTAATCAATCGCAACTGACAATTTTTGAGTAGAAATAAAGAGCCTTGGCATTATTATTTGTGTTAACAATTTAAAAAGAGATAAAGTAGTTTTGTTTTGTGGTGGTAAAGGGATAAAGCAATACCTAAAAAAAATAAAATTAAGTGGATGCAAAATTTAATTTAAAGGCAGAGACAGCTAGTATTTTGGGTAAGACCCATCTTAAATGTGGCAAAATATTTAACAGTTCTAGATATGTTTAGGGAAGGAAAGAGGATTTGACTTTTTGTGCTGCTTCTGGAAAGTATTTTAAATAATAGTGTCACTTAAATGGCAGGGAAAAGGCAAATACAATGTAGATGTTTTCCTTTCTAGTCTAGTGTTTTTTGAGAACTAAAAATGTAATCACTACACCATCCCACTGTATACAGGAAATGAAAAATTCAGAGGGCCATTGAGAGCGGTTGTGAATGTATACAATGCATTAGCACAAATTATGCAGCATGAATGTTTCTAAAAAAAGAAAAGAATCACAGTGTTTAATAGCACTCACATTTGCACTGCTATCTGTCTAAGATGGTAAACTTATCAACTAAACCAAATGCACCTTAGCTAGCTGAAGATTTGTGAAATGTTTTCTCTTTCCTACCAGCTTCCTTCTTTGCTTAAGCATTTTTATTTAGCTTACTAAACAATGAGAAAATAGTTTCACATAAAATATGTTGAACATGTGGGAAACAGTGGGCTATAAGTTCCTATCCCACTAAGCTGTGGGGAAAAAAAAATCAAAACAGTGTAATGTATGCAACTGATTATTCCAAGTGTTTTGGTTCTGTTCCTGTTATTAACAACAATTAAATGAAAAGCCACCAGAACTCTGACCTCCTTGCCCCTCTCCCATCTCCACACTCTTAAGCCAAGGAAAGCAGAAAAAGAATTAATTATTGTGATAGTCATCCCATTTTTAGGAGGCATACGTGTGTTGAAGGAATTTTCCATAGTTTTCTTTTTAAAAGACTTATAATAATCCCTTTGTGATTATTATTTGCATTTTGTCTACTCATTACCTAATGCTTAGGTTTTAGGAATTAAATGATTTAAAAGTCAATGATTGGAAACAGGGACAATATGTATATAAGTCAAAGTGAAAGCATTAACATATACAAGATTAGGTTAGAGTACCTGATTCTTTGTTTAAGATAAACATTTTGAGAAGTTTTAGGAGAGTTTAATGCAAAATTTCCATTACTTACATCTCAACAAGGCTCTCACCCTAGCAAGGCAATCCTTTTATACAAATTCTAATCCATTCACTATTCCACTTATTACAACTTTTCATCCTTTCTCAAGTTTCTCATGGCATCTCTCCCTTAACCCTCTCAGTTGAGGACCTTACTACATACTTCACTGAAAAAAAAGTGAGGCCATTCACTGAGAGCTCCTTCTTCTCCCCTCTTCCTTATTTCATGTCTCTCATATACCTTCCCTAACTTTCCTCCTCTACATCTGTATTGCTGAGAATAGCTAAGTCATCCAAGGCTGGTCATCTTACAATATTATTGTTACTGTGTGCATTGTTCTCCTAGTTCTACTCATTTCATTTTATATGGGTTCATTTAAGTCTTTCCAGGTATTTGTATGAGCATCTAGTTTATCATTTCTTGTATCACAATAATATTCCATCACAATCTTATACCACAGATTGTTCCACCATTCCCCAATTGATGGACATCCCCCTAATTTCCAATTCTTTGCCACCAGAATAGAACTGCTATAAATATTTAGGGATAGTTTCAAATTGCTCCGCATAATGGTTGAATCATTTTACAACTTCACCAACAGTGCATCAGTGTCTCAATATTCCCAAATCCTTCAAACATTTGTTATTATCCTTTTCTGTCTTATTAGCCAATCTAATAGATATGAGGTAGTAGCTCAGTATTGCTTTAATTGGCATTTCTCCAATCAAAAGTGATTTAGAACTTTTTTTTCACATGGCTAAAGTTAGCTTTGATTACTTCATCTGAAAACAGACCGTTCATATTTTTTAATCATTTGTTAATTAGGGATGGCTCTTATTTTTATAAATTGAGTCATTCATATATTTCAGATATGAGGCCTTTATCAGAGAAACTTGCTTCAGAAATTTTACATACATATGATTGTTAACTGTATTTCCCTGCATCATATTTTCCCTCTGTTTTTTACATTCTCTATCTCCTTTCACCTTGTTCCTCCTCAAAAGTGTTTTGCTACTGACTACTGCCTATCCACCCTTTCTTCAATGAACACCTCCCTTCTTTTACCTCCTTCCCCTCCTACTTTCCTTTAGGGTATGATAGATTTCTATACCCAATTGAGTGTGTATGTTATTCCCTCTTTGAGTCAATTCTGAGTAAAGAATACAGCTCAAGCATTGCTTGCTACCTACCCCATCTTTCCCTCCACTGTAAAAACTCTTTCTTGCATTTTTTTAAAATTTATTTATTTTTAGTTTTCAGTATTTACTTCCACAAGATTTTGAGTTCCAAATTTTCACTCCATCTCACCCCTCCCCCCACCCCAAGATGGCATGCATTCTGAATATCCCTTCCTCTAGTCTGCCCTCCCTTCTATCTCTACCCCCCTCTCTTATCCTCTTCCCCTTCTATTTTCCTGTAGGGCAGGATAGATTTCTGTACTCCATTTCCTGTATTTCTTATTTCCCAGTTGCATATGAAAACATTTTTTTTAAAATATGTGTTTTTAAAATTTTGGATTCCAAATCTTCTCCCTTCCTTCCTCCCCACCCACCCTCATTGAAAAGGCAAGCAACTCAATATAGGTTATACATGTGCAGTTATGCAAAACACTTCCATAGTAGTCATGTTGTAAAAAAACTGACTCTATTCCCCTTAATCCAATCCTGCCCCCCATTTATTCTATTCTTTCTTTTGACCCTGTCCCTCCTCAGAAGTGTTTACTTCTGATTACCCCCTTTCCCAATCTACCTCCTCCTCTATCATTCCCCTACTCTCTTGTCCCCTTTTCCCCCTATTTTCCTGTAAGCTAAGACACATTTCATACCCAATTCAGTGTATATGTTTTTCCCTCCTTCAGCCAAATCCTATGAGAATAAGATTCATTCATTTCCTCTCACCTTCCCCCAGTTCCCCTCCACTGTAAAAGCCTTTTCTTTTCTGGGTTTTTTTTTGTGAGATAATTTACCTCATTCTACCCCTCCCTTTCTCCTTCCCCTAGTATAATTCTCTCTCACCCCTTAATTTTATTCTCCAGATAGGACCCCTTCATCTTCAACTCACCCTGTGCCCTCTATCTATCTATCTATCTATCTAAGAATGCTTGAAAGTCCTCTATTTCACTGAATGACCATTTTTTCCCCTGAATGATTATGCTCAGTTTTGCTGAGTAGGTGATTCTTGGTTGTAATCCTATCTCTTTTGCACTTCAGAATATTATATTCCATGCCCTGTGGTCCCTTGATGTAGAACTGCTAAATCTTGTGTTATCCTTATTGTGTTTCCACAATACTTGAATTGTTTCTTTCTGACTGCTTGCAATATTTTCTCCTTGACCTAAGAACTCTGGAATTTGGCTACAATGTTCTTAGGAGTTTTCCTTTGGGATTCTCTTTCAGGAGGAGATCAGTGGATTCTTTCTATTTCTACTTTGCCCTCTGATTCTAAAATATCAGGGCAGTTTTCCTGGATAATTTCTTGAAAGATGATGTCTAGGCTCTTTTTTTGATCATGGCTTTCAGATAGTCCAATAATTTTAAAATTCTCTCTCCTGGATCTATTTTCCAGGTCAGTTGTTTTTCCAATGAGATATTTCACATTGTTTTCTAATTTTTCATTCTTTTGGACTTGTTTTACAGTGCCTTGATTTCTCATAAAGTCACTAGCTTCCAATTGCTGTATTCTAATATTTAAGGAAGTGTTTTCTTCAGTAAGGTTTTGGACATCCTTTTCCATTTGGCCAATTCTGCTTTTTAGGGCATTCTTCTCCTCATTGACTTTTTGGACCTCTTTTGCCATTTGAGTTAGGCAATTTTTTAAGGTGTGATTTTCTTCAGTATTTTTTTGGGTCTCCTTTAGCAAGCTGTTGACTTGTTTTTCATGATTTTCTTGCATCACTCTCATTTCTCTTCCCAGTTTTTCCTCTACTTCTCTTACTTGCTTCTCAAAATCCCTTTTGAGCTCTTCCAAGGCCTGGGATTGATTCATATTTTTCTTGGAGGCTTTGGATGTAGGAGCTTTGACTTTGTTGTTTTCTTCTGGTTGTATGTTTTGATCTTCTTTGTTACCAAAAAAATATTCTATGGCCTGCCACTTCTTAAGAGTTTTGCTCATGATCCCAGCCAATTACTTGAGTTATAAACTCTTTATTAAGGTAGAGGTCTGCTTCCAATGTGGAGAATGTGCTGTCCCAAGCTTCAGGGGTTTTGTGTAGCTATTTTCAGAGACACTTCTAGGGATCTGTAAATTTTCAGTTCTTCCAAGATGGTATGATAAGGATTGAGGTGTTTACTGCTTTCTTAGCCTGTGCTCTGGTCTATGAGTGACCACAAGGATGCCTTTCTTCCTTGACACTGTGAGGAGGATTTCCTCTCTACTATCACTACATGCTCCACCACACCAGCACTCCTCCTCACCCCAGGACAGCTCCTCAGAACTGTGACCCAGATCCAAGCATGGACAAAGCAAGAGATTCCTGCCTCAGCTCTGGCAAAGAAATCCCTGCAATCCCCCTCTGAACAGCCACTCCATTCCCCCTCAGTCTGTGGGCCAGAAGCTCAGGAGGCAGCCACTGCCCCGGGGCCAAGCTCGGGAATTGGGGCTGAGACCTAGCTTCTCTCTCACTGCAGAAACAGACTTTTCCCACTGACCTTCTAAGTTGTCTTTGGCATTCATGGGTTGAGAGGTCTGTAAACCTCCACAGCTACCCACGATTCAGTCCTCTGGGGCCTGCTCCAGGTTTGCTGTGGCCTGCATGCCCATGCTGAACTGCACTCCTTGCCCAGTATGGCATGATATACTTCTCTGATCACCAGGTTATCTTAGGCTAGGAATTTGTTTCACTCTGTCTTTTTGTGGGTTCTACTGCTTTAGAATTTGTTTAGAGTCATTTTTTATAAGTATTTGGAGGGATTTGTGGGAGAGCTCAAGCAAGTCACTGCTTTCACTCTGCCATTTTGGCTCCACCCCTCCTCTTGCCTCTTTTATTGTTTTGACATAATTTACCCCTTCCTACCTCTCCCAACCCCTTTCTCCAATGCATTCCTCCCTCACCTCTAATTTTCCTTTTTAAGTTATCATCCTATCATATTGAACTGACACCTGTGTTCACTATCTATATCTATCTATCTGTCTATCTATCTATCTACCTATCTACCTACCAACCTATCTATCTACTCCTTCTAATCGCCTAATAATGAGGAAGTTCTTATGAATTATAAGTATCATCTTCCCATGTAGGAATATAAATGGTTTTCCCTTATCAAGTCCCTTATGATTTCACTTTTCTGGTTACCTTTTCATACTTCTCTTGAGTCTTATATTTAGAAGTCAAATTTTCTGTTCAGCTCTGATCTTTTCAGTAGGAATGCTTGAAAGTCTTCTATCACATCAAATATCTATTTTTTCTCCTGAAGTGATTCTTCCTTGTAATTCTAGCTCTTTGGCCTCTGGAGTATAATATTTCAAACCCTTTAATGTAGAAGCTGCTAAATCTTGTGTTATCCTAGTGATGGTTCCATGATATTTGATTTGTTTCTTTTTGACTCTTTGTAATATTTCCTCCTTTACCTAGGAGTTCTGGAACTTGGCTATAAAATTCCAGGGAGTTTTCATTTTGGAATCTCTTTCAGGAGGTTATTGGGAGATTCTTTCTATTTCTATTTTGCCCTCTGGTTCTAGGATATCAGAGCAGTTTTCCTCAATAATTTCTTTAAAAGTGATGTCTAGGCCTTTTTTTTTTATCATAACTTTCAGAAAATCCAATAATTTTAACATTATCTC
>NW_020953569.1:0-6059 GCF_900497805.2 Vombatus ursinus
TTTTTTTCTAAAATGGGATTATTTAAGTATTTTATCTTCTGGTAATCTGGGCAATTAATATTTTTTGTAAATATTCATCATTTCATTAGATTGTCAGATATATTGGTGCAGAGTTGAGCAAAATAGCTCCTAAATATTGCTTTAATTTCCTCTTCATTGCTAGTGAATTCATCCTCTTCATTTTTGATACTGCTAATTTGGTTTCTTACTTTCTTTTTTTTTAACAAATTAACCAAAGATTTATCTATTTTGTTATTTTTTAAAAAATAAAACCAGCTCTTAGTTTTATTTAGTAGTTCAATAGTTTTCTTACTTTCAATTTTATTCATCTCTCCTTTGAGTTTCAGAATTTCAAATTTTGTGTTTATTGGGGATTTTTAATTTGTTCTTTTTCTAGCTTTTTTAATCACATGCCCAAATCTTTGATCTTCTCTTTCTCTATTTTATTCATATAAACATTTAGAAATATAAAATTTCCCCCTAAGAATTGCTTTGGCTGCATCCCATAAGTTTTGGCATGTTGTCTCATTAATGTCTTTCTCTTTGATGAAATTACTGATTGTTTCTATGGTTTGTTGCTTGATTCACTCATTCTTTGGTATTATTTTGTTTCCAATTAAATTTTAATCTATCTTTCCATGGTCTTTATTACATGTAATTTTTACTGAATCATGATCTGAAAAGGATGCATTTAATATTTCTGCCTTTCTGCTTTGGATTGTGGGGTTTTTATGCCCTAATACATGGCCAATTTTTATTTAGGTGCTATGTACCACTGATGAAAAGATATATTCTTTTTTATCCCCAATCAGTTTTTTCCAGAGACCTATTCATGTCTAACTTTTCTAAAATTATTTTCACCTCCTTAATTTCTTTGTTCTTTATTTTGTGGATAAATTTTATCTAGGTCTGAGAGGTGCAGGGGGAGGTCCCCTATTAGTATAATTTTGCTGTCTATTTTTTCTGTAACTTACTTAACATCTTCTCTTAGAATGTGGGTGCTATACCAGTTGGTTTATAGATGTCTATTATTGACATTACTTTATTGTCTATAGTACATTTTAGCTAGATGTAGTTTTCTTCCCTGTCTCTTTTAATTAGACCTATTTTACTTTTGCTTTGTCTGAGATCAGGATTGCTACCTGTGAGGCTTTTTTTTTTCTTTTGCTTCAGCTTAAGCACAATATATCAGCTCTAGCCTTTTACCTTTACTCTGTGTGCATCTCTCTACTTCAAATGTGTTTCTTGTAAACAACATATTGTAGGATTCTGTTTTTTAATCCACTCTGCTATCCACTTCCATTTTATGGAAGAGTTCATTCCATTCACATTCACAGTTATGATTACTAAGTGTATACTACCTTTCATCCTATTTCCCCCATTGTTTATACTTTTCTCTCTCCTTTCACCCTCACCCTCCTCACCAGTTTTACTTCTGACCACCACCTCCCTCAATCTACCCTCCCTTCTATCACCTCCCATCATTTTTCTGTCCCCTTTCCCCTCCTACTTCCCAATCCAGTAAGATAATTTTTTATACCCAACTGTGTGTGTATGCTATTCCCTCTTTTAGCAGAATCTGATAAAAGTTCAAACAATATCCACCTCCTTTCTACTTTCCCTCTACTGTAATAGGTCTTTTGAGCCTCTTCATGTGATGCAAATCACCCTATGTTTCTTCCCTCTTTTCTTTTTTCTCAGTGCAATCCTTTTTTTTTCTCCCCTTAAGGTATTTGTATCTTCACATCAAAGTCAACTTATACCCACACTGTCTATCTATGTATACACCCTATATGTGCCCTAATAAAGAAACAATTCACTAGAGTTACAAGTATCATCTTCCAGTGTAGTGATGTAAACAGTTTAAACTTATTGAATTATATTTTTTCTTTCCTGTTTACCTTTAATACTTCTTTTTAGTCTTGCATTTAAAGATCAAATTTTCTGTGCAACTTTGGTACTTTCATCAGGAAAGTTTGAAAGTACCCTATTTCATTGTATGTACAACTTTTCCCCTGAAAGATTAAGCTCAATTTTGCTGGTAGTTGATTCTTGGTTATTATCCAACTTTCTTTGCCTTCTAGCATATCACATTCCTAGTCCTTCAATCCTTTAACATAGAAGCTGCTAAATCCTGTGTAATCCTGTCTGTGGCTCCTTGATATTCAAATTGTTTCTTTCTGGCTGCTTGCAGTATTTTCTATTTGAGCTGATAATGATGGAATTTGGCTACAATATTCCTTGAAGTTTTCATTTTGAGATCTCTTTTAGGAGGTGATCAGAGGATTCTTTCAACAACTGTTCTACCCTCTGGTTCTAGGATATCAGGACAGTTTTCCTTGATGATTTCTTTAAAGATACTGTCCAGGCTCTTTTATTTATTTATTTATTTTGATCATGACTTTCAGGTAGCCCAATAATTCTTAAATTATCTCTCCTGGATCTTTTTCCACAGCAGTTGTTTTTCCAATGAGGGATTTTACAAATCCTTCTATTTTTCCATTCTTTTGATTTTGTTTAACTGATTATTGATGTCTGATAGAGTCATTAGCTTCCACTTGCCCAATCATATTTTTTAAGGAATTATTTTCTCCATTTAACTTTTGTACCTCCTTTTCCATTTGGCAAATTTTACTTTTTAAAGAGTTGCTTTTATTATTTAATTTTTGTTCTTCCTTTTCCAAGTCTTGGCTCTTTTTTTTCCATAATTCTGTTGCATAACTCTCATTTATCTTCCCCATTTTTTCTATCTCTCTTAGTTGATGTTTAATTTACTTCTTGAGCTCTTCCAAGAAGACTTTTTAGTCTTGAGAACAATTCATATTCCCCTTTGAGGATTTGCATGTAGGTAGCTTGACATTGTTGTCCTCTTCTGAATTTGTGTTTAGATCTTCCCTGTTGCCATAGCAGCTTTCTATTTTCTGAGCTTTTTTGTTTTTGCTAGATTAGTAAAGTTGAGCTCTACTCCTGTGATACAGAGGGCACTGTCCCAAGTTTCTTGCACTGGGGGCCAGGGTTCTTGTCAATGGCTTTCTGCGTAGAGGCTTCTGTTGCTGGTGGTTTGCCCACTGTGCTAATGTGGCCTTGCCTAGTCACATTTGTTGTTCCCTGAGTTCCAGGGCTGGCAGTTTGCCTACTGTCATGGGCCTGGAGGCCTCATAGCTGACCTGCTTTTCCATTGGCCTGCTGAACCTGGAATGCAGATCCTTGGTTACTGATTTGTACTGTGGCTAAAAGCCTCCTGTTGATTTATTTGGACAATGCCTCTGCTGGGTTCTGCTCTCCTTTTACCCAATTGAAACAGACTTTGTCTGAAGTCCTAAGTTATCTTGGGCTGGAAAATTGTTTCACTCCATGTTTTAGCAGATTCTACCACTCTCTAATTCTTTAAAAGGCTTGATTTAATATTGTTTCTGAGTGAAACTGGGGAGAGCTCAGGCAACTTTCTGGCTCTGCCTGCATTCTCATACTTTAACACTTACAAAGAACTCTACTTACAAAAACTTTATGAAGAAGGTGGTACTGATCAGATTTTCGCATTATTTTTTCCTAGTTTTCCTCTTACATATTATACCATTCTTCACAGTCTCCTTTGCTAGATCTTCATCTTAGTGACAAATACCGCCTTACCTGATTACCAAGGCTCTGTTATAGATCCTCTTTTCTATTTCTTCTTTGCTATTACCCTTGATGATCTCATCAGGTCTCATGGATTCAATTATCATTTCTTCTTAGATGATTCTTGGATATATTTATTTATCCCTAATTTTCCTCCCATCTCCAACTTCCTGTTGGAAATCACAAATTAGAGATACTATAAACATCTTAAACTTAGTATGTCTGAAAGTGAACTCATCTTTTTTTTTTTCAAAATGGTACCTTCTTCCTAATCTTCCTATTACTATCTAGGACACCATTATCCTCCAATCATACAGCTTTACAACCTTGGTGTCATTCTCTACTTCTCACTCTTACTACCTTGCCATACATATCCAGTCTCTTGCCAAGGTCTATCCATTCAGTTCTCTGACACTGTACTGTAGATCCACATTACTTTATACCTAGATTATTGCAGTAGCCCTCCAGGGGGTCCCACTACCTACTTTTTTCCCCCTCCATTTAGCTGCCTAAGTGATCTTCTTTTTTTAAAATTATTATTTTAATTTAATTTAAAAAAATTATTTTGAATTAGCAACAATCACTTCCATAAACTTCTGAGCTTCAAATTTTTCTCCCTCTCCCTCAGCACCTCCCTCCCCAAGATGGCACACAATCTGATATAGGCTATACATATACATTCCTATTAAACATATTTTCACATTAATGATGTTGTAAGTAAGAATTAGAGCCAACAGGAGGAACCACCAGAAAGAAGAAACAAAACACAACAGAAGAAAAAAAATAGCAAATAGTATGGTTCGATCTGCATTCAAACTCCATAGTTCTTTCTTTGGATGTGGATAGCATTTTCCATCATGAGGCCTTTGGGGTTGTCTTAGATCTTTGTATTGCTGAGAAGGGTTAATTCTATCAACATTAGTCATCATACAACATGGCTATTACTGTGTACAATGTTCTCCTGGTTCTGCTCACTTCACTCAGCATCAGACCATACAAGTCTTTCCAGCTTTTTCTAAGTGATCTTCTTAAAGTGCAGGTCTGACCCTGTCACATCACTCCCCACCTACTCGAGACTCTAGTGTCTCTTTTCCCTGCAATATCAAATATAAGAGTCTGTTTGGGCTTCTATAGTTTTTCATAACATTGCCTATTCCTACTTTTCTAGGCTTTTTATGCTTATTTTCCTCTACTTATTCTATGATCCAGTGACACCAGACTTTTTGTTTTTATTTAATCTCCTGCTTCTGTGTCTTTTTACCTGCTGTCCCATAGAATCATTTTCCTCTTCATCTCTGCCTACTGATTTCTCTGATTTTCCCAAAGTGTCATCTCAAATCCTGTCTTCTGCAAGAGGACCTTCCCAGTACTTTGTAATGCTATTATCATCTTTCTGAGATTACCCCATATTTACCCTGTACATATCTTATATGTAAATGGTTGCTTGTATTATTCCTCCCCAATTAGATTGTGAGTTCTTTGAGGACAGGTGGTGTTTTTGACTTTCTTTGTATCCCTAAGTGCTAAGCACAGTGCCTGGCACAAGGTAAGCAATTAAAATTTATTCATTTTTAATGTTAACTTGTTGGCTTGTTGACTTCAGAAAAAAAGGTGTTAAAATATTGGGGTGTATATAGACCCTAGATTTCTAATTTTTACTTCTTTTGATAATATACCTGGCAGTGTGATCTCTCTTTCAAAGTGTGTGAAACTTTATTATTTTCTTAGAAATATGCCAGACAGCATGTGTGGAAGAATTCGTGATTTCACAAATTGTGTATTAATATGCTTGTCAATCCATAATTCCTCCAATACTCACTATTTGCATCTTATTCATCTTTGATGATTTGTTGGACATAAGATGAAACCACAGGTTGTACTTGTCTTGCATATTATTGTGATTATGGATTTTAGCAATGTGCCCTATGGTTGAAAGGAGTGTACTTTTTTTTTTTTGAAAATTATTTTTTCATTGATTATTGTGATGATAACAATAACTAGTATTTTATAGATTTTTAAGGTTTACAAATTCCTTTATAAATATTATCTTATTTGAGCCTCACCAAAAAAAGGCCTCTGGGAGATAGATGCTATTATTATCCCTTTTTTACAGATGAGAAAAACTGATACATACAAAGGTTAAGTAGCTTTGTCCAAAGTCACACAGCTAATAAGGCTCTATGAGACCAGATTTGAATTCAGGTCTATCCTGATTCCATGTCCTTATTTCTATCTACTGTGCTGCCTTCACCATAAGTGGTATCATTACTTCCCTTATCCATTGGGGAATGAATCTTAGAGATATATTTGTATTGATTTGGTGTGGGAAATGTTTAAGAAACCAAATTCCTTAGAGGAGTTATAGTATAGTGGATGAAACAATGGATATGGAGCCAGAGGATTATAGGTTCTTATATTCCCTCTGCCTCTATCTGTATGAC
>NW_020953570.1:0-6417 GCF_900497805.2 Vombatus ursinus
GGGTCAGAGTGGCCTGCAGCTCAGGTCACCCTGAGCAAACCAGCAGCAGGCCTTGGGAATGAGTGAATCAGCAGCTGCTTCCAGAACTCTCAGCCCACAGATGGTAAGGGGGTCAGACAACTGGTCAGAAGAAGATTTCTGGGGTCCCTTTGCTGACACTGGGGCCAGGACTCTGTTACTTTGCCCATACTCAGATCCGGGTCTTAGTCCTGGGTAGCAGTCGTTGGGCAAGAAGGAGCACTTAGCACACCAGAGCTTGAGGCCACAGGGAAGTGGGGACCCTGGTTCCAGGGCGGAAAAGAGTGCTTGTGGTCACTCAGAGATCAGAGCACAGGCAAGGAGAGTAGTAAGCACGCTTCTCCTTAGATCATACCACAGTGGAAAAGTTGAAAGTTTACAGACCCCCAGAAGTAGTTCTGAAACCTGCTGCACAAAACCCCAAAGCTTGGGAAAGTGCACCTTCCACCCCACAAACAGAGACCCACTTTAACAAAGAATTAAAGGTCAAGAAATTGATTGAAAAATTAGCTAACAGAAAAAAAAATCTGACTATAGAAAGTTACTATGGTAACAAGGAAGAGCAAAACCCACACTCAGAAGAAGACAACAAAGTCAAAACTGCTACATCCACAACCTCAAAGAAAAATATGGATTAGTCTTAGGCCATGGAAGAGACCAGCAAGGATTTTAAAAATTGAGTAAGAGAGATAGAGGGAAAATGGGGAAGAAAAATGAAAGAGATGCAAGCAAATCATGAAAAAAGAGTCAACAGCTTGGTAAAGGAGGCTCAAAAAAGTACTGAAGAAAATAACACTTTAAAAAACAGACGAGGCCAAATACCAGAAGATGTAAAAAAAAAAAAAACCCTAATGAAGAGAAGAATGCCTTGAGAAGCAGAATTGGCCAAAAGGAAAAAAAAGTCCAAAGATTGACTGAAGAATAGAATTCCTTAAAAAGTAAAATTGGTCATATGGAAAAGTAGGTACAAATGCTCACTGAAGAAAATAATTCCTTGAAAATTAGAATTCAGCAAGTGGAAGCTAATGAATTTTGAGACACCAAGAAACAGTAAAACAAAATCAAAAGAAAGAAAAAAACATAGAAGGAAATATGAAATATCTCATTGGAAAAACATCTGACTTAGCAAATAAATCCAGGAGAGATAATTTTAAAATAATTGGACTATCTGAAAGCTATGACCATATAAAGAGCCTAGACTATCTTTCAACAAATTATCAATGAAAACTGCTCTGATATTCTAGAACTAGAAGGTAAAACAGAATTTGAAGGAATCTACCAATCACTGCCTGAAAGAGATCCCAAAATGAACATTCCCAGGAATATTATAGCCAAATTCCAGAGTTCCCAAGTAAAGGAGAAATTATTGTAAGAAACCAGAGAGAAAAATTATTTATCATTATTACCAGTAAGAATATCAGTGTCACTAAATCATAGAGGACAATGAAAGTAATATATCATAACGAGGGGAAAGTTATACACAGTAACAACAATATTGCATGATGATCAACTTTGAAAGACTTAGTTATTCTCAGCAATTCAAAAATCCAAGACAATTCTGGAAGTTTTATGATGAAAAATGCTATCCATCTTCATGATGGAGTCTGAATGCAGGTGAAAAATGACTTTTTATTTCTATTTTTTTGGGCTATGTTTTATTTCACAAAATGACTAACATAGAAATACGTTTTGCATGAGTGAACTTGTGTAACCTATATCAAATTGCTTGCCTTCTCAGTGAGGGGAAGGGAGGAGGGAGTTCACAACTCAAAATTTGTTTTAGGTAATTGGGGTTAAGTGACTTGCCCAGCATCACACAGCTAGGGTCAAGTGTTTGTTCTGAAGCCGGATTTGAACTCAGGTCCTCCTGACTTCAGGGCTGGTGCTCTATCCACTGTGCCACCTAGCTGCCCCCAGAACTCAAATTTTAAAAAATGAATGTTAAAAATTGTTTTTATATGTAATTAGGAAAAAATAAAATACTTTTTAAACAATTAAAAAAATAAATAAAATCATTATCTTCCCCCCAACATACACACCGACCATCCCTTCTCCTGAACTTCTGTACTACAGTAAAAGGTACAGCCAAACTTTCTGTCTCCCAGTCTTTCAACCTAGGTATTGCTTATGAGCTTGATTCTTACCTTCTCCTCTACATCCAATCTATGGTCAAGACTTAATGATTTTAGCTCTGCCACATTTCTTTTTGGTGTCCTCTTCTCTCCTCTGACAATACCACCAACCCAGTTCAGGACCTCATCAGCTAATGCCAGGATTATTATGATAGCCTCCTTGTTGTTCTACCTGCCTCCAGTATCCCCTACTCCAGCCCAGCTACTACTTGGCTATCACAGGGATCTTTCCAAAGAAAGGAACTGGCTATGTCAGTGCAGCATTAATTAACTCCAGTGTCTCTGTTAATTTTCACGATGAAGTATTGACTTTGAAAGTCCTTTGTAACCTGGTCTCTCGTTACCTTTTAAGTTTTCTTATAATATATTCTTTTCATTGTCCTCCATGATCTAGTGACACTGGTCTTCTTCCTGGTAGTAACAACAAATAGCTTTTACGTAGCACTTCATGATTTGTAAGATGCTTTCCATATGTTATCTCATTTGACCCTCACAACAACCCTGTAAGATGGGTGCTGTTATCACCCCCATTCTATAGTTGAGGAAACTGAGGCAGACAAAGGTGAAGTGATTTGTCCAAGGCAGCACAGTCACTGCCTAAAGGTTGGTCTTGAAATCAGCCTGGCTCCAGGTCCAGCATGGTATGGACCACACTTCTTAGTTACCTCAAGTGCGTGTTTAATAAATGCTGATTGACTTGATCTCCTCCCCCAACTCCTTCAGTAGCACATGACTATATAAGACTCACTATTCAGAGATTATCAATCCACCCCTTCCTTTTACATGCAAATTATTCTGCCTTCAACTATAATTTAAGAAGTATTTAGGTACTTGGATTCAGATTTTAAGGAAATATCTTCTGTCTCCCAAAGAGTTTCCTTTTCTAAATCTCTAATCTATTTGGAAGTATTTCATTAAATGCATAATGGGAAGACAAATGGATATGAAGCAGAGAGGACTTGAGCTTGAATTTGGAAGTGTTCTATATTATAATGCATGACTTTGGAGAATTTCTTAGCTTCCTTGGGCCTCAGTTTTCTCATCTGTAAAATGAAAAGGTACTTCTAAAGTCCTTTCTAGCACTAAGTTTTACACTTTTAAGAACTCATGTCCTGAATTATTAATGTAGAAAAATCTTTAAATTTACGTTTCAAATTTATTGGCTCTAAGGACCAGTCTTTAATTTCTCCTAGAGATGACTCTGCTATTCAAGCTGGCCTCTAGGTGGAGGTGTATTATTTCAGTTCCCAAATAGAAGTGAATCTTGGGAACAGCCACTTAAATTGTTTCTTAAAAACTTACTGTTAGATATTGCAGGCTGACTTGCAAGCCATTATTTCAGATCACTTGAACTTTGTTTATTTAAAAATTGCTTCCCCAAAAAAAGAAAACAGGAAGAAATATTTAATTCTCCCCTCCCTACAACAAAAATCAACAAATTTCACCAATATTAGTGCTGTAGGCATTGAGATGCTAACCTGAAGCAAAAAAAGACAGGTTTCCTACTAGCCAGAAAGCAGAACAAAATGCAGAGTTTTTTTCTTGATGGCAGATATACACAAGAACGTCCAAAATATGCAAAATATGGAAGGGGATTATGTCTTTTTCTTCACTTAGTTCTTGTTTTTGACTGACAGTGTGCATGCCAACTAAAGAGGACCTAAAAAGTGAAAAAGGTTTCCTTACCCCAGTTTCCATTCATCTCCTATGTTCATTTGCTTTTGTTGAGGCCTACATATAGAATTTGTGGACAAATGATCCTTATCAAGGATGTAGTAGAAATTGCCCTACTAGTCTCTATCTGTGAATCATTTCTTTTTTTAAACAATATTTTATTTTCCCCCAATTACCTATAAAATTTTAAACTTTTTTTTGTTTTGAGTTCCAAATTCTATACTCCTTCCCCTTCCTCCTCCTTGAGATTGTAAGCAATCTGATATAGATTATGTATGTGCAATCATATAAAACATTTCCGTAATAGTCATTTTGTGGAAGAAAACTAAAATAAAAAAAGAAAGAAGACAAAGAAGAAAGAGAGAGAGGGAGAAGGAGGGGGAGGGAAAGAGAAAGAGAGAGAGGGAGGGAGAGAGAGAGGGAGGGAGGGAGAGGGAGAGAGAGAGAGAGAGAGAGAGAGAGAGAGAGAGAGAGGTAAGAAGGAAGGAGGGAAGGAAGAAACTGAATAATACTATCCTTTGGTCTGTATTCAGATGCCATCAGTTCTTTCTCTGGATATAGATTGCATTTTTCACCATGAGTTCCTTGAGATTGTCTTGGATCATTATGTAACAGAGAATAGTTAAGTTATTCACAGATGTAAAATGTCCTCCTGGTACTGCTCACTTCTTTTTGTATCAGTTCATCTAAGTCTTTCCAGGTTTTTCTGAAATCATCTTGCCCATTACTTCTTATAGCACAATAACATTCCATTGCAATTGAGATGAGTTAAAACTCCAAGAGACAGAGTTTCTGGGTAATTATTAATCAACTTATCAATTTGGCTAGCTGGCAACCAATAAATTGATGGTTAGTGGTTTCTCTCATTAACCAAAGATCCCAAGAGAGACCCTGAAATGCCTTAAATATCTTCTGAAAAGGAAATTCCCTGAGAAGTGAAAATCAACCTTGCTTGGTGGACATTTAAATGTGGGCTAAAAGTCTTCAGCTCCTCTTGCTGAGAGTATGGCTTTATTACGAGACATGTGAAAGTTGATTCACTGGGGACCTGTGCTCTGTTCCAATCATTATCAATCAATTTGATATGATTCTATAAGAGTAGCAATTATACATTCTTTTTATTTGGCCCCAGAGCTGTGAGCTGCAGATTTACTTGTAAGTTTAGTTGCTTAATCATAAGAAGCCCTCCAGCCTTGTTTTCTTTGTCACAGTGACCAAGCCCAGTGTGGTGGAAGTGACTCAATTACACGGATAATCCTCCAATTTATTTTTGTACAGTTTTGTACATTTGTCCAACACAAGCAGGTGATCATCTTATGACTACCCAATCAGTGGAGATACTCTTTCCTTCGCCCAACTCATGACCCAGCTGGCAGATCATTTTTGCTTATTTTAGTTTATGCATCATATATCAACCAATGGGATTCTGTTTTTTACCAAGCCTCTTTTGTCTATTTGGGCACCAAACTCTATAAATACAAGGTCCCAGAAGGAGGGGCATCTCAGAATATGAGCAAGATCCATTTTATTGCAGGGGACCATGGACCCTTTAATAAAATATCATTGGCTCAGAGCTTTGCCTCAGTCTCTTTTATTGTAGGGTGGACAATTTTAATCCCTACACTAAGCAGCCTTCTCAATCAGAGCAGGGGAAGCCTTTTCCACCTGGGCCTTGCTGGTTGGTTTTTTCCTTCAAGAACTAGATCACGCTAAACAGTACTTTAATATTTTATTTTCCCCCAGTTACGTGTAAAAACAATTTTTAGCATTTGTTTTTTAAAAAAAACTGAGTTCTAAATTTTCTTCCTTCTCCTACCCTTACCATTTAAAAGTCAAGTAATTTAATATAGATTATATCATTAATATAGATTAATATATATTGTAAAGGTGTAGCCACGTAAAGCACATACACCCTAAACTCTAAAGAAGGGGACCAAGAACAGTAGTTTCTTTAGTCTAGCTAAAGGCTCGCCAGGACTGGATTCCATTTATACTCTAAGAAGAAATTCATTCTCCTAGTTGGGTGGGGTACTGATCAAAATTGATCAGCATGTTCCTTGAGGGCTGGAGGCAATTTCATCAATCGATTATGCCATCCATAGACTGACTGACCTTAATAGGAGTTAGACCATTAAAGATAAGAGAAGATAAAATGTGGATCACAAATTCACAATTAGTGTTAATATAATAGTATAATATTAATTTCTCTGCAAACCCTCAATTTTCAATTCTTAGCCAAGACAAGAAAAGCTGCTATAAATATGTTTGTACAAATACATTCTCTCCCCATCCCCCTTTTATTTAATCTCTTTGGGATACAGACCTGTTAGTGGTATTGCTGGATCAAAGGGCAGGCACAGTTTTATAGCCCTTTGGACTTTTTCCAAATTGCACTTCAGAATTGTTAGATCAGTTCACAGCTCCACCCACAGTGCATTAGTGTCCCAGTTTTCCCAAATCCCCTCCAACATTTATCATGTTCTTTTTCTGTTATAGTAGTCAATTTGATGGGTTTGAGGCAGTACCTCAGAGTTATTTTCATTTGCATTTCTCTAATTAATAGTGATTTAGAATTTTGTTATTTGACTATAGA
>NW_020953571.1:0-12492 GCF_900497805.2 Vombatus ursinus
ATTTCTCTAATTAATAGTGATTTAGAATTTTGTTATTTGACTATAGATAGATTTGATTTCTTTGTCTAAAAACTGTCTGTTTATATCCTTTGACCATTTATGAATTGGAGAATGATTTGTACACTTTTAACTCAGTGCTCTATATATTTGAGAAGTGAGGCCTTTATCAGAGATACTTGCTGTAAAATGTTCCCCAGTTTTCTGCTTTTATTCTAATTTTGGTTGCACTGGTTATGTTTGTGCAAAACCTTTTTAATTTTATGTGATCAAAATTATGCATTTTACATTTTAAATGCTCTCTATCTCTTGTTTGATCTTAAATTGTTCCCTTATCCATAGATCTGACAGGTAAAGTATTCCATGCTCTTCTAATTTGCTTATGGTAGTACCCTTTAAATCCTATATCCATTTTGAACTTATCTTGGTATACAGTGTGAGATGTTGCTCTATATCTAGTTTTCACCATACTGTTTTCCAGTTTTCCTAGAAGTTTTTGTCAAATTATGGTTTTTTGTTCCAAAAGTTTGAATCTTTGGGCTTATCAAACACTAAATTATTATGGTCATTTACTACAATGTGTCATGCACCTAATCTATTCTACTGATCTACCACTCTATTTCTTAGCCAGTACCAGATTGTTTTGATGATTACTGCTTTATAACATAGTTTGAGATCTGGTGTGACTAGGACACTTTCCTTCGCATTTTTTTCCATTGATTTCCTTGGTATTCTTGACCTTTTGTTATTCCAGATGAATTTTGTTATTATTTTTTTCTGGCTCTATAAAGTAATTTTTCATAGTTTGATTGGAATGTCACTGAATAAGTAGATTAATTTAGTTAGAATTATCATTATTATTATGTTGGTTTGACTTACACATGAGCAATTAATATATTTTCAAGTTGTTTAGATCTGACTTTATTTGGGTGAGAAATGTTTTGTAATTATGTTCATATAGTTCCTGGGTTTGTCTTGGCAGGTAGACATCTAATATTTTATATTGTTAGCAGTTATTTTTAATGGAGTTTTCTCTATCTCTTGGTGCTGAACTTTGTTGTTAATAAATTAAAATACTGATGATTAATGTGGATTTATTTTATATTCTGCAACTTTGCCAAAGTTGTTCATAATCTCAAGTAGCTTTTTTTAAATTTATTTCCTAGGATCCTCTAAGCATACCATCATATCATTTGCAAAGAATGATAGCTTTGTTTACTGATTCCTAGTCTAATACCTTCAGCATTTTTTTCTACTCTTATTGCCATACCTAGCTTTTATAGTACACTATTCAGTAATAGTGGTGATAATGGTGATTCTTGTTTCACCCCTGATCTAATTGAGAAGGCACGTAGCTTATCCCTATCACAAACAATTCTTGCTGATGACTTATTACTTATCATTTTAAGGAAAGGTCCATTTATTCCTACTCATTAATATTTTTAATATGAATGGGTGTTGTATTTTGTCAAAGACCTTTTCTGCACCTATTGAGATAATCATATGATTTCTGTTTGTTATGTGAATTATTTCTTTAAACATTGAGAGGAGGAAAAATTTAAAGAGAAAAGAGGGCAAGTCAAATTCTCTGCGGCTTCTTAAATTTTCAGAGATACATTTTTTCTCTCCCAGAAGGACTCTTTCAACTCGTCTTCCCAAAAGTGATGTGTTATCACATTGTTATCACGCTCTTTTACATAGTTATTGTTTCTATGATTTATTCATCCAGTGTCTTACTTCTCAGGCTGTCATTATAAAGTGTCAAATCAGTTCTATTTATTTTCCTTATTCCACATGTTAATGATAATTTTTAATCTTGTAATTATCTATGAAGTTTATGCTTCATGTTTTTGTCTTTTTATATCACTCAATCAGTTTTTTCCTCCTGATAATGATACCTTTGCAGCATTAAATGACGATAGTTGATTTTTTAAAATTATATATTCATTTTCCAAGGAGTCTAACAATTTTTAAAATCTAAATTTTTCAACAGTGTCTTCAGATCTACACTTTCTGTTTTGTTTGTCTGAAGGATGTATTCAGCTTTGAAAGAAGAACATGAAAATCTCCTACAAGTATTATATTATTTTTGCAGTATGATTAGCTTTTAATTTAGGAGTATAAATTCTTTTATCACTTTGTGCAGTGGTGTCAAACTCAGATAGAAATGGATTATTATGGGCAACATTTTGACTTAGAAATTCATAGATTAACTTTTATGTATGATGTTCTGCATTTTTATTTATTTACTGAAACATTTCCCAATTACATTTTAGTCTCTTTCAGGATACACTCTGGAGTTCTGCTGGCCATGGCCAATTGGCACCTCAGACTTAGTCCATGTCTATTTAATGATGATATTGTTTTATTGTATATGGTACATTTAAGCATAATAGAGATTCTCTCTTTATCTTTTTACATATCTTGTTATTATTGCTTTGTCTGAAGTCATGACTGCAACTTCTGTGTCTTGGAAATAGCAAATTTTGTTCTAGTTGCTGCATAATTGTAATGACCACACTTCACTCTAAAGTAGAGATAAAAGAATCCATATCTCTGCCTTCTTTGCAGAAGTGGGGAAGAAACTCTATATGGAAAACACTGTACAAAATGAGAGATTCAGTTGATGTGTTAGTATTACTGAACTGTTTTTTTTTTCTTTCTCTTTCTATTTTCTTACTTCATACAAGGGACAGCTCTCTAAGTGGGGCAAATAAAGGGATATAATGGACAATTTAGGTGATTTTTTTTAAAAAAAGATATCAATAAAAACAAAAAATTTTCAAAGAAAATAGAAATAGTATTGGCTTTGGAGTCAAAGGATTTGAATGCAAGTCTTGGATCTACCTCTTCCTACCTATATGACCCTGGCCAAGTCAATTTCTCTCTTTGGGCCTCATTTTTTTTTTCATTTGTAAAATGAAGAGATTGGATTCTACCTTCTAGATCTTACATCTCTAAACTGATTTTTGATTCAATAATCAGTGGGGTATGGTTAGTATAGATTCCCTTAATCAGAATCAGCCTTTAAGTTTCTACTAATAGGAATTGGGTTTTCCCCCAAATCTGCAATATTTTCCAGAGTGCTGGACCCAGAAAAGGCTCTGTTTTTATCTCTCTTGACTTTGCCAGCTACCTTCTCACCCTGGAAGTTCCCTTAGAACTGATGGTCTCCTTGTCCTTGAACATCCTTCTCTATCTGTGGCCATCTTCCTTTGGAAAAACTCTTTGCAACTGTAGCCCACCTTTCCCACTAGTAAGCTCCTCCCAAAAGCTCCATTTTGGGGCAGGACTCAGGACAGCCATCTTCCATTATGTCACCATACACTGCAGAGAGTACCTTTCCCCATCCTTCCCACCTCAGCTTTTCTATTGCCTATGATGTGCTGTCTTCCTCCATTAGATTCTAAAGCTACTCGAAGGCAGGGACTGTCTTTCTTCACTTTTTGACTGTGTTTGTATCCCCAGAACTTAGCACAGTGCCTGGCAGGTAGGAAGCTCTTAATAAATGCTTGTTAATTTATTGACAAGAAACCGTGATATAGGACCAGCAGAAAACCTCCCCTGCTTTGTCCCCTCAGAGTCTTGGATCTTGAGGCCTCTCTCATCTGTCTGACAGGACATTCTCAGGTCCAAATACCAAGTTCTTTAGAACAAAGATCAGTGTAGTCTCACCTTGCTAAAGTATGTAGGTTTAGTCTTTTTCTTTTCAGTGAAAGGTTTTCTTCCCATGATCAGACACTTCAACCTAGCTTAAAGTGGACATTCCATTTCCTTCCCAAATCTTCATCTAGGAATACTAAACTATATGCTCAGTTTTAATATTTGCCCCCAAATTACCAAACAGATAGGGGGCTAAGGTTCCTCAGTTTTCAAACTTAAAGCACTTCAGTTCTCTCATGTGGCTAACTGGTTGGGGAAACTGACACAGAGAGAAAATTTGTCCAGAGGATAAGTTCATTATTTCTGCTACCTGCTCGTTCTCATTTCTTGCATCTTTATGTGAAGGTAAGTTCAATCAAATCTGAGAGGGGTTTTGACCCATGAACTTATATCTCAGTGTCTTCCCCTTTTCTTCTTCAAATTATTGCTGTTCTCATCATATCTCTTTATACCTTACTCCCCTCCATCTACTCCATGATCCATTGACACTGGCCTATATTCTATTCCTCCCAGAAGACACTCCATCTCCCAACTTGGCCATTCTCATGCCTGGAATTCTCTCCCTGCTTATCTGCTCCCCCTCACTTTCAAGTCTCAACTAAAATTTTTCCTTTCTCAAGAAGCTTTTCCTGATCCCCGTTTGATGCTAGTACTTTACTTCTTAATTATCTTCAGTCCATCCTGTACATATCTTGTTTGTACATCATTGTTTGCATGTTGTCTCCCCTCATAGACTTTGAACTCTTTGAGAGCAGGATTTTTTTTTGCCTTTTTTTGTATCCCAGCATTGAACACAGTGTTGGATACATAATATGCACTTGACAAATGTTTACTTGATTTTTAAAGCTTTTTGTTTTTGTTTTTATTTTTCCAGCTCTTTGGATTGCCAGGGGAGATGTAGGTTTATGAACAGCCACTCACCAGATATCTTGGTAAGAGTTTGGAGCCTCTGGGAGAATATGCTTAAGAAACATTCTAATGACTTGTGGCAAGGGAGATCCTAAGGAAACAAATGATGGTGGGCCTCTCTTCTGACCATGCTGTGAGGTATCTTCCAGACCAGCATTTACCTGCCATTAAGTATGCCCCTGAAGAGTCTATAAACATAGCCAGGGAAAATCAATGTAGGTCTAGTCAGATGAGGCTAAGCACATGTAGTGTGAGCTGAGGGAGAGAGACTTCTTGGGCATCTTTCCCTTAGAGATGACAGTGGTTTGGCCTGTGTATGTATAGGGTCATGATTTTGTACCCCCATGGATGCAGAAGAATGGATGAGGGAGCTGAGATTTCAGACCACATTAGGATGATCAGATTTACTGTTGATGAGGGTTTTAAAGCCAGTGTTGTTATTTTTGTTTGCTCCAGATTAAAGAGTCCAGTCAACTTGCGTGTGAATTAGAAATTCTTTCAGGTCACACAAAGTTGGGAAAGGGATTAGAGGCTCAATAGGCTGAGGAACCAGCCATTTGATAAATTATGGATAAATTGTTGGGCATATTCACACCCTAAGAAAGGATAGAAACTTAGAGTGAGGCACTAAAATGTCCTAGACATGTAGAGTGAGAATGAAAGAGGACTCAGGATGTAGAGGGGTGAGGTCCTGCTTTAAGACAATTTTTAGTCCTCATGCTCTTTGCTACTTTGCTGCATTTAATAATATTGACCAACTTCTATACATTTTCTCTTCCTCATTTTTTTCCTGTTTCTCTTACATATATAACTATTTCTCATCATTTTAATTTTGAGAACAATCTTTCATATTCTATCCTCTGTGTGTGGTTGTAAACCAAAGCTGTTTTCTGGCTCATCTCTCCTTCTTTCCGTCTATGTCTCTCTCTTTCTCTCTTTCTCTCACCTTCCCCACTCATACCCACAAACAATAATGCAATTTTAAATTTTTTGGTGCGTAAAAGAGTCAGTAGCAGAAGATAAGCAGGTGTGAGGCAATTACAATATACTCTGTTAATCTCATTACTTCATCTTTCCCTAAAAACCTACTGTTCTTTAGAACTTTGATATCACTGTCCAAGGCACGTCCAAGTTTCCAGTAATCTTAATTCACATCTTTGGTGTCACTCTCAGCCCCTAATACTCCATCACTCTACTTCTCTAATCTGTTGCCAAATCTGTTCATTTTGCCCCTAAAAACATCTCCCAATCTTCTCCCCTTTTCTATTTTTATGCAGACTCTTGACCCCAGCTTCAACACCTCATGACTTCTTGCCTATACTATCAGAAGAACCTCCTAAGTGGTTTCCCTGGCTCAGGTCTCTCCCTTCTACAACCCATCCTCTCTACACACAAGCCATAAGTATGTATGACCATGTTACACTCCTCACAAAGTTCCAGGGTCTTTAGGATTAAATATTCCATCTTTATCTCATGCTTTAAATTCTTTATTTTGCATAGTTTTCATAATATACATAATTTTGAGTAGAGCATTTATAAATATGTAAATTTATAAATATGGAATATCCTCTTCTATTTTTTCCCCACTACAAAATAGGGATGTGTGATAAAAGAAAAAGTGACTTGGAGTTCATTGGTCAACACCTTGAGATGAATGTCTTGTGTCTTACCAGACCAATTGGGTTTCAATAAACCTGGAATATGTAAACCATTGGTGTTAAAACAAAACAAGTCCTCCTATGGTATGCATATCTCTTCACATAGGGTGTTTATTCAACAACTCATTGTCAAATGTTAAAAGGATGGAAGCTCTATGTTTGTTTGTTGTTGTTCTGTCATTTTATTTTCTTTTTTTGTGAGGCAATTGGGGTTAAGTGACTTGCCACAGCTGAGGCTGGATTTGAACTCAGGTCCTGTGCTCTATCCACTGTGTCACCTAGTTGCCACCTGTTTGGTGATTTCAGCAAAGATACTTCAGGGTTTTGCCATTTCATTCTCCTGCTCATTTTCCAAATGAGTAAACTGCAGCCAACAGGGTTAAGTGACTTGCCCAGACTCTCACAGCTAGTAAGTGTCTGAGGCCAGCTCTGAATGCAAAAAAATGAGTCTTTTTGACTCCAGGCTCTGCACTTAATCCACTCTACCACCTAGCTACCCATAAAGAGATGTATGAGATCCTACTTGTGTTAAAAGTCCTCCAGCCTACATTGTTCATTATAACCCAAGTGGAATCATTTGCATTCATCGAAGGTGTTCTTAGGTGGTTACAATAAATCATGATCTATAATAAAATTATTTGGACCATCAGATTTCCCTTGTTGTATTCTAACATAATGGCAAAAATGAATCATAAAAGCTAGGAAAGAGTCTGAAGATAGAGCAGACACTTGTGGGACATTAAAACTGTTGCTCACAGAGTAAAAAAAAAATCTAGCTGGGTCTCTATCTGGAGGAAGTGGAGATTGTATATACTGGAAATTTGACTTCAGGGATCCTGCTTCCTTTGAGCTCATCTGCTCTTTTTGCCTGGCAGAAACACCTTTTGGAAGCCCAGCCTGAGGTCTTGAGTCCTAAATGCATACACAATAGGGTTGAGGGCTGGGGGGATGATATTGTGCAGTACATTAAAGAGCACAGGGATCAGGGGATACTTTCTCCCTGCCAAGTGGGTGACAAAAATCACAGCAATAACAGTATAGAAGAAGAGGATGAGGATGAGGTGGGAGCTACAGGTGCTCAAGGCTTTGGATGCAGCTTCTGCCGAGTTCAGCTTTAGCACAGACCAGAGGATCAAGACATAGGAAAGGATGATCAGGGTTAAGTCAACCCCCATTATCAGTGAGGCCAGGATCATCTGGCAAATGCTGTTGGGCCTCCTGTCATCACAGGCCAGGCTGGTGACCCCCAAGTTGGAGCAGAGGCAGTGTTCAATCTCATTGGAGGAGCAGTAATCTCTCTGAGCAGCCAGCACAGGCACTGGGATAACACCCAGTCCATTTCTGAGCACCATGAATACTGTGGCTTTGAAGACAAAAGAGTCTGTGACAATGGTGGGATAGCGGAGGGGATGGCAAATAGCCATATATCTGTCAAAAGCCATGCAGAGGAAGATGCCTGACTCCATGCCTACAAAGCAGTGTATGGCATAGATCTGAGCAAAGCACTCAGGGAGGCTGACGGCTTTGGCATCGAACCAGAAGATGGCCAATATCTTGGGTGTGATGGTGGTGGCCAGGCCCATGTCCACTATAGACAGAATGCTTAGGAATCGATACATGGGCTGATGCAATTTGGGGTCCTTCCAGATGGTGATAAAGATGAGCAGATTGGCACCGATGGAGGAGAGGTAGAGTAATGCCAGGGGCAGAGACAGCCAGTGTTGCCAACTATGGATTCCAGGGAGTCCCATAAGGATGAATTCTTTCACCTGGAAGTGGGAGCCATTGAAGAGTCTTGTAGCTGGAGTCATCATTCTCTGAGAAGAAAAGTTCCCCAGAATCATTATTTTACATGTTTTCTACCATTCATTAGGGTTTAGTAAAGGCCTGTCTGCATATGGAATAGTATTTCAAAATGTACACACAGAATTCTAACAATAGTAGCCCTGTCCCTTAATGCCTTGCAATTCTAAGAAATACCACAATTCTGAGATACAGACTACAAGGATCCAGGGTCTGTTGATGTGGGGACAAAGAGTGCCCTTGGATTAAAAATAATACTAAGGGTTACTTTCCCAGGCCCCTGAGGGGGTTTGAGGCTCATTCTGTAGCCCATTCTGTACCTTGAGATCTTGGAACTTGAGAACTTCTCAAGTCCTTTTCCCTTATCTTGAAATGCCATACAACTTGTTCCAAAAGCATTGCCTTTGCTTCCCTTACCCTGAGTTCCTTATCCTGTCATTCATCTTCCTCATCCTGTGTCATGACAATTTTTCCTTATCTTGTAAATAACCATCTTCCTCATCTTGTTTATTCTCAGTCTGTCCCTAATCTCCAATCCCCATAAGAAACGCTAAAAATACATTATCCTACAGGCTGTGTAGCTTTCTGTCTATGTAAGCCTGGATCTTTTCCTATATTCGAGCTTTTGTTTAGTTCCTTGCTAACCTCCGGTCTGTGAAGTTTTCACAAAACAAAGCTCCCAATGGTTACAGAGAAGATCTAAGTGAATTCTTTCACATCTAAACCAGCTCTTCCAACTCTAAACCTCAACATAAAATGGTGCCAAAACCTGGGAGTCCAAATATTAACTGGACTCTGCTGATCTTCTGCTGGTCCCTGGGATAACAGGTAAGCGCCCTTTTCATTGTTCTCTTCCTCAGACCTGTTCTCCCCCTACTGTCTCCCTGGCTGAGAGACTCCTGGAGTGCCCAGACACTGCCAGTGGCATCTGAAGCTCCACTGACTTCTGGGTGGTCAGTTGGACTGTTGACCCTCATATAAGGGGATGCTCTTGTGCTGGGTCAGTCACATTTTTTTCCTCTCAAGTGTCGGCGAGAGGCTGCTAGGAGACTAGGATGGGAAATTCGGGGAAGGAGATTAAAGAAAAGTGCCTAGTGTTCCATTGTAACACAGCCTGACCTCAATGTCATCTAGAAAAATGATTTGTAAAGGGGATTTCTAAACAAGACAAGTTTAGTAAGAAATTTGATCTCCAAAACTTAAAGAAAAGGCACCCTGCTCTTCTTGAGCAAACTTTTATTTCCCCTGCACCTTAGTTTTGGAGGTGTTGTTCCTTCCCCTCTCCCTTGGGACGTTGAGGAGGCCAGTGGGAGAGCCTTTACGCCTGGTTTTCTTTGGGGGTCCCTGCACCCTGCTTTCAAGATCTCATTTTCTCTCGTTTCAGCTCAAAATTCCCAGGAGGATGGGAATGGAGAGCTGGAATGTTTAAGGCTTATCTGATAAGTCTCAAAGGTAAAAGAGAGGAGGAACTACAGCTCCTCTCCAGCCAAGACTGGAAGGTATGTAAGCCTCCTCTCTCTTCCTATCCCTTTCCTCACATTCAGCTTGACCTCTCAGGCTCTTAGTCCAGTGGTTCGAGGCTAAGGACCTGGGCACACCTTCAGCAGCATAGAGAACACACTCCCTATCTGGAAGCTTATGCACAATTCTGTCAATTCTTTCAATTCTCTTGGAGCTAGGGAATTGGGGAAACTGCAATTACTCCCTTCCTTCTATACCCCAAAACTCCTGGGAATTCCAGCTCAAGGAAGTAAAAGGTTATTTGTATCTGGGAATTTTCACCAGGTGTCTTTAAAAAAAAGTACATTTATGACTAATTATCTTTTCTTTTAAAGTGCTAAGAGTATTGGGCCTTAGAAATTAAAATGTTACCATTAGTGATTATGAATCCAGATCTGGTTTGCTCATTCAAGTAATTTTAAGGTCACCTGATTGGTAATTAACTGGTTTCAAGCTTTAAATACATCATAATTACTTGTGGTTTGGTTATATTTCTAAATTTTCTTGTATTGTGTAATTTGGTTAACAATTGTATCACCTGTGTTGCTAGAAAAGCAATTTCTCTTATAATCTAGAGATTGTTAGATCAAGAATTGTACTGTAAGATTATGAGGTTGTTAACTAAGACAAAGGTTTTTGGAACTATATAGTCATAATTTCTTATCAACCCTGTGCAAAGTCTTCTACAGTGGAATTCCCACTGAGTAAATTTTTAAAGTCCTGGTAAATCTCTATTATTATGATAAGGCTAATTTAATTGAGTATGTTCTTGCCTTAGAAAAAAAAAATTGAAACTTCCCAAGGTAAGCACCTTTTGATACTTAGGAATTTGTGATTATTGAGAATTCTGGTCTCATGGCACCTTGGGGGATTTGTGATACTTAAAAGACATTTTACACCAACTTGGTTTTGATAAAGTCCAATCCTTATGGTTTCCAGCTCATTTACTTCATGAAAGTTTAGTGATTATTCCTTTTAACATCAGGATAAACTGTAAGTTTTATTTTTAAGAAAGGGAAATACTTTTTACTCAGAAATGTTTTGCAAAAATCTTTTTGTGTGGTTTTTAGAAGGCCCACTAAGTTTTCATTTGCATGCTGATTTGTTGCAATAATAGTTTTATACTGATAACAATTATGTCCAAATCTACTGTGAATTTTTCAAGTTTCATTCCTAGGTTTGTTGTGTCCTTGAATTGACCTTAAAAGCATTCTTTCAGAGAAACAGAGTCAATGGTTTATACTTCAGGTACCATAAGAAAGGGTACTGGCCTCTCAAATGTAGGTCTGATTTGTGTCTTCTTGCCTGCAGAAATTGCACTTTCAACTCTTACTATACCAGCCCTGACCCTTGGTGTCCCCAAATGGTTTGCCTCTCTCCACCCTGGACTCAGCTGGCACTGAATTCTGCACCCCAACCCTGAGCTCCCTTCTTCAACCTCTTCTTGGCCCTTGAAATGGAGTCTTCACCACTGTTCAGCAAGAAGCAGCTACTGAAGATAACAACCTTCGCCCCTTTTTTCAAAAGATTTCTCCTGCCTAGTGTTTGAGTGCGGATATGATGTGGGGACAAAGAGTGCCCTTGGATTAAAAATAATACTAAGGGTTACTTTCCCAGGCCCCTGAGGGGGTTGGAGGCTCATTCTGTAGCCCATCCTGTACCTTAAGATCTTGGAACTTGAGAACTTCTCAAGTCCTTTCCCCTTATCTTAAAATGCCATACAACTTGTACCAAAAGAATTGCCTTTGCTTCCCTTACTCTGTGTTCCTTATCCTGTCATTCATCTTCCTCATCGTGTGTCATGACAGTTTTTCCTTATCTTGTAAACAACCATCTTCTTCATCTTGTTTGTTCTCAGCCTGTCCCCTAATCTCCAACCCCCAGAAGAAACCCTAAAAATACATCATCCTACTGGCTGTGTAGCTTTCTGTCTATACAAGCCTGGGTCTTTTCCTATATTGGGGCTTTAGTTTAGCTCCTTGCTAACCTCAGGCTTGTGAGGCTTTCACAAAATAAAGCTTCCAATGGTTACAGAGAAGATCTAAATGAATTCTTTCACATCTGAACCAGCTCTCCCAACTCTAAACCTCAACACTGTTAATTTCCCAGATTCTGAGTCTACTCACACAACAAAGGCTTATAGAAGAGGGAACTGGTGAAGGGTTTTTTCATGGGTGAAATTGTTCTTTTTCCAATGCTATTGATCATGATCATTCCTTCCATGTACTTTGTTCTCAAGACTACAGGTAACTTATAGCAAAACCTGGTACAGAAAACTTCCCTGGGGATAGAGGGAACAAAAATTTGCATACACCTTAAAATCTAAGGGAAAACTACCACAGAACAGGTGACCCTGAAGGCCCCATGATTCTGTTTTGAAGAAGATTTTTATATCAGCTTACTTGCACTCCCTATTTCAAAATAATTTAGTCTACAGTATTGATATACTGGACTCTCTTTTATTTTTTTTTTCAGCCAAAGACAAAGTTTATTAGAACATCCATCATATTAGGCAGACTCTTAAGAAGTCTGAACATTAGCAAGCTATTGGCTAGATTATAAGAATCTGACCAGTGGTTAGATTTTGGGAATCTGAGCAGTGGCTATATTATAATAATCTAAGCATCTTAATGGAGATGAGATGGACCTCATATACAGAAAGACTATGGGAGGGATCTAGGAGTGGCCAAGTAGTCTATGAGGTAATAGAACTCTAGTGGTGGCCAAGGGAGAATGGAGTCTAGATAGGATTAAGGGTGGGAAGTGGTGGGGAGGGGGATGGGGCACAGGGAGGCAAGACAATGGAAGGCCAGCCTAGGTTAAGGGCAACAGAGATTGGGCATAGCCACAATGAAAGGCCAGTTGATGGGATTATGGCCTCAGGCGACAGCCAAGAGATCTGGCCATGTGGGAAAGTCCAGAGTTTTTCCTTTCTGGTGCCCAGATCCCAACCCCATCATTC
>NW_020953572.1:0-6686 GCF_900497805.2 Vombatus ursinus
AGGAAAGTGATGCCATGACTTGGAATTTAATTGTATTTAAGTGAGGGAGGGCTGTGCCACCTCACTAGCCTCAATTCCTCCCCCAGAGCCATTCTGGTCCAGTGGCAAGATATAAATCATGATGACTGAAGATGGCCCTGGAAGCAGTGGGACACCTTGGCCTTTTGAAGTTAAGGTCTTTTTCAGGTGTCAGTTTGAGTGAGGCAATATCCATTCACTGATTAAGGCCACTTAAGAAATGAGTTTTGGCCAGAAACCCTGAGGGTCTTCCCTTCCCAGGTTGATTTTTTTTGACTTAGTAAAAGAGGCCATTCTTTGTTTCATTTCTTACCTAGCCTCAATCAAGGTGATTGATTAACAGCTAGAGCAGAGTATAATCAGCTCCTGCACAGGTCATGTTATTTTTTACTTGAAAAGAAAGTGTGTCTGCCAAGGGATTCAAAATTCTTCCAAGACAGGGTCTGCTTTATTTTCCTGTTTGCATCTGTAACACATGGAGTAATACTTGGAATTTAGTAGTGGTTCAAGAAACTTTTACTATAGGGGCAGCTAGATGGCACTCTTAAATACAAAATCAAAAAAGAAAAAAAAAAAGAACATGCCCATGTACATAGGAGAACATCAGAAAGGATTCAATATAAAACCATATATCTGCATTTCACAAAAACCCTATGTAATAAAACCTACCTATTGTTTTCAAACCAAGCCAGCTTTTCTGTTTCCTTCTAAGTTTTCTGGTGTGCACTTTTTATCCTATTTTTTCTTCCTCCTCCTGCCCCACCTTAGAGGAAACTGCAATTACATGCGTACATATATACACATACACATACATAATTATCTATACACATATATATATGTGTGTAAGATGATACTATGCATATTTCTATGTGTCAGTTCTTTCTCTGTAGGCAAATAGCATCTTCCTTCATAGGTCCATGTCTTTCCTTAATTTTCCAAATCACCCAGCTCACTGTTTCTTAAATTATAGTCAGTCTCAATCATATACCACAAATTGCTTAGCCATTCCCTAATTGAAGGGCATCTATCATTTCACCCAATCTTACAGATATAAGATAATATCTCAAAGTAATTTTAGCTGGCATTTGTCTCATCAATAATGATTTACAGCATTTTCTCATATATTTACATATAGTCTTGATTTCTTCATCAAAAAAACTGCCTGTTCATATCACTAGACCATTCGTCAATTGAGTTATGACTTGTAATCTTAGAAATTTGGCAAAACTCTCTATACATTTGAGAAATGAGACCCCTATGTGAGAGATCCTCTATGAAAGTTTTCCCCCAATTTTCTGCTTTCTTCCTAATCTTGACTATCTTAGATTTATTTTTACAAGAATTTTTATTTTAAAATAATTAAAATTATCCATTTTATACCTCAGTGATGTTGTCTGTCTCTTCTTTCTTCATGTATTATCCTCATAACCATGAGTCTGATAAACAATATTTTATATACTCTTCTCATTTTTTTCTTTTTAGGTAATTGAGGTTAACTGACTTGCCCAGGGTCACACAGCTAATAAGTGTCAGTTGTTTGGTCTGAGGCTGGATTTGAACTCAGGTCCTCCTGACTTCAGGGCCAGTGCTCTATTCACTGTGCCACCTAGCTGCCCCTCTTTTCATTTTTTTGTGCTATTTCCCTTTACATCTAGGTCATAAGTCCATTTTCCCCTTATCTTGGTAGGTAGTGAATATATCGTTCTATGCCCAATTTCTGCCAGACTGCTCACCAGCTTTCACAATTTTTAGGAAATAATGAATTCTTATGCCCCGAACTTAAGTGCTGATAATTGTCAAACAAGAAGTTACTGTAGTCATTTACTATTGTGTATTTTATGTGTACTCTCTTCCAGTATTCCACTTCTCCATTTCTTAGCCACTACCAGATAATTCTGCTCTGTTTCTGTTTTATGTATAAATTCATCCCATTCACATTCTAAGTTATAATTTCTTGTTTTGTATTTCCCTCCATCCTATTTTTCCTCACTATCTTTCTGGCCCTATTTACCCTATCCCTCCTCACTCTAATTTCCTTCTCCCCTCTACTTTGCCCTCCTATTCCTCAATCTACCCACCCCTCTTAGCGTCCCTCCTTTATCATCTCTCCCCCTGCCCCTTCACCTTAATCTACCTATCTTTCTAAGAGCTTCATCCTTATTCCCTCTCCTGATTCTTCATCTACACCCCATTTTAAAAGTCCCTCCCTTATCCTATCCCTTTGCCCTCTCATTTCTTTCTACCTTTGGAAGACTTTTATATGTTTTTAGATGGATATGTTCCCTTTTTAACCCATTTCTGAGGAGAGTAAGGTTCCAGTACTACTAGTGCCCCCTTAGGTGATTCTTCTGTATCATTTGTTCATTTCATCCCTTATTTATATGAGATAATTACTGCTTTTTATTTCTCCCTACATAGATTTATTTTTTAGAATCACCCCATTATAGAGAGCTCAGCCCAAGTCTTTCTTTCAAACTATCCAAATAATTATGACAGTCATAAGTATGCTGATAACACTTTTATTTCTAAGAAGTAAACAGATTTGCCTAATTGATTCCCTTATAACTATTCTTTAATGTTTACCTTATAATTCTCTCAGATTTATATGTAAAATTTCCTTTTTCCCCCCAAATTTTCTTATATGGAGTAGTTCTGCTCTTTTTTACTATAAATACCTTAAAGTCTTTCAATGTGTTAATCATCCAATTATTTTTATTTTGGATTATACTTAACTTTGCTAGGTAAGTTACTCTTGATTGTAATTCCAGTTCTTTTGCTCTATAAAATATAGTGTTCCAAGACCTACGGTCCTTCAACTTTGAAGCTGCTAGGTTTTATGTAATCCTGATTGTAGCTCCATAATATTTAGATTGTTTTTTTTTCTTGTATTTGCAATGTTTTCTCCGTAACCTCGGAACTTTGAAACTTGGCCATGATATTCCTGTAAGTTGTTCTCCTGGGATTTCTTTCAGGTTTTGATTGGTGGATTTTTTTTTTTTTTTTTTACTATTTCTGCTTTACTTTCTTGTTCTAGAACTTCTGGGCAATTTTCCTTAATAATTTCTTACAATATTGTAGCTAGGATCTTTTTTTTTTTCTCATAACTCTCAGGTAGTCCTACGATTTTTACATTGTCTCTCCTTTCTCTGTTCTCTAGATCACTTTTTTTTATTAAGATGTTTCACATTCTCTTCTGTTTGTTCATTCTTTTGGTTTTGTTTTGTTCTTTCTTGGTGTCTTCACATAGCTCCACTATGCCACAAACACTCTTAACTCCCTCTGGTCCTTCTGGCGGCTGAAAACTTCAACTGGCTTCTCTACCCTGGAACTGAAAGCAGGGATTCTGCTCTCATGCAAGTGCTCACAGCCATCAGGGTCCCTACTTTTCTGCTACCACATTACCAGGGCTCTGCTAGCTGTTTCTCCCCTACACTAACAGCCTGTGACCTCATCAGGTCAGCACAGCCATGCTTGGCATCCATCCAGAGGGGAATATATACTAGAAAGTTGTCTGGCAGAAATTATGCATAAAGTCACACCTTTTACCACTCTCTACAATATGTTCTAAATTGATAAATAAACTTATTGTTAAACATCATACAATAAAAATTTTTAGAAGAAAAATCGATCATATAACTCTTACAGGTGAGAGATATATTCTTAACCATATAAGAGATGGAGGAAATTACAAAAAATAAAGTAAATAACTGATTACTTTAAACTGCAAAACTTGTGTACAAAAAAAAATGAATCTAGGATAAGAAGGGTAGTGCTTTAATGGGAAAAAACTTTGTATCAAATTTCTCTGATAAGAGTTAGGTAATCAAGATATATAAACAATTATACATATTATTATATATTGTATTATGTATTTCATATGCATAAACTTTTTATATATCTTGGATACCTAACTTTATCAGAGAAATTTGATAATATATAGTTATACGTATAGTTATATACATGTAACTAATAACCATTTCCTAATAGATCAGAGAATTTGACCAAAATAGTTCCTAAAAGAACTACAAAGTATTTATAACTAAATTAAAAAATGCTTTAAATCACAAATAGTAAGAGAAATGAAAATTAAAATACCTGAGGCTTTCTAATTGGTAAAAATGACAGTAATGCTGGAGGAATTGTCAGAACATAGGAAGACTAATACATTGTTATTGGAGCTGTGTAATGGTATAGTTATTTTGAAAAGAAATTTGGAATTATGCAAATAAAGTGACTAAAATCTCCTTACCTTTTGAACCAGAGACTCTGTAATTAGGCTTATACTCCAATGAAGTCTTCATTAAAAAAAAAAAAAAGTCCCCACACGTTCCCAAATATTTATACTACCACTTTTCATGAAATCTGAGAACTGGAAACCAAACAGATGACTATTGATTAAGAAATGGCCAAATAAATTGTTGTACATGAATGTAGTGGACTACTGCTGCACTGTTACAGATGAGTCTGATGAATACAGAGAAGCATTAGAAAGATTTACATGAACCACTGCAAAGTAAAGCAAGAAGTGCCAAAAAAAAACCCAATATACACATTAGCAACATCAAAGGAAATGCTTTCTAAAGGCATTCTAAAAGGCAATGTTTGGTTTTTCATTATTCATTATATTAACATTTATAATCTATGCCTCTAACTTTGCCTCTCCCCCTCTCCACTTAGCCAAACTAAAATAAAAACTCTCCTTAAAAACATGCATAGTTCAGAAAACTAATCTCCCCATTAACCATATCTGAAAATGTATGTCTCTTTCTGCGTTTAATTTAATCGCATCTCTCATGAGAGATGAGTGCTATCATTCAACCTCAGTCTTACAGACTTTCAGACTTGTGGTTTGTCCTGACCTTAATCACTGTTCTAACACCATATAAATGAGAGCTATTATTACTGTCATTGGTGCTGTTGCTATTTATTACTGCTGCTGCTGTTGCAGCTACTTCTACTTACCTGCCAATAGATCTAACTGAAATAATCCCTTCCCAAATATGCAAAAGTTAGTCTAGAAAAAACCAGCTTCCCTTGAGGGGCTGCTTCTGACTAGAACTGGATCTGCCTCTCAGACCACTTTGAGGAGAGTACCACACAATCTTTCCTCAACAAAGGATTTCTCAATGCTGGAAAAATCCCTCTAATTCCTTACAAAAGGAAAGGAAAAGGCTGAAGAAGAGAGAAACTGCTGCCTACTAGTTGAAAGGGATTTTTCAAACTCAACATGTATACAATACAGAATCACAAGTGGACATCACTGCCCTGAAATTCCACCTTCTTATAACTACCCTATCACTGTCTGGGACAGCACCACCTTTCCAGCCACCCTGAGCTTCCAAAGGAAGACCTCATCTGGTAAGGAGCTTACAGCTTGTCTTACCCAGAACCAAAGTTCTACCTCATTTCCTAGTCACCAGCTAGAAACTCTTCCCTATTATCAGTTTTTCAATTTTCCCTGAGTTCTGGTCAATTCTCTTACTAGAATAAAAACTTACTTGGGACAGTGACTGTTTTTTCTTACTTGTATTTTTGAACTCAACACTTAGCACAGTACCTGATATACAGTAAGCACTCAATAAATGTCATGAATTTATCTATATATGTATGTATATATGTATTTATGTATGTATGTATGTATCTATCTATCTATGTAACTATCAGTCTACTGAGGTGGGTCCTGGTGCGTGTTTAAAAATCAGGTCTTGAAAAATATATGCACAATAATAAGTTTATTTTGTATTATTATCATTTTCTCCATCACTTTCATTAGTTTAATTTATAAAATAAATTAAGCCCATATTTGTAGCATTTACAATTTTTAAAGTGTAAATGTTCAGCCTGAAAATTTAGCAAATTGCTCTTATGTATGTTTCTATCTAACTCGCAGTCAATTTATATATCTATACTTACATGTGTCATTGTCATGGAGGCAAATAGTATTTCTTTGACATCTACTCTCTGAAGGGGATATCAAAATATCCCGAAAGGTTTATGCCAGAACATACTTTTCTAACTTTATGACCTATTTATCATCTATATATCTATCCAATGGCTCTCTCTCTCCCTCAGTTACCACATCTAATCAGCTGCCAAGTTTGTAATAACTATATAAACAATACCTCAGACCTGCATTTTTATCTCTCCATTCACATAACCTCATCTCTTCTCTTCTGTCTATTACTATGGTCTCCTAAGTTTTCTCCCTGCCTCAAGTCATTCCTCTTTTCTTTCCATCCTCCTTTCAGCTGCTGAATGGACATTCTTTCCCTGTGGTCCTGATCATGTCACTCCCACATTCTAAAAGTTACACTGGCTCACTGGTACATCCAGTATCAAACTGAACCAACTCTGTCTTTTATCACCATTTGTAAACACCTAAAACCTAACTTCTTGATGTAATCCTACATTATTCCACTTTGTGTACTCTAAGATCCAGGTATATTTGCCTTGTTGCTATTCTTCACATAGGACATTCCATTTTTCTTCTTTAAGCCTTACAAAGGCTGGTCCTCTTGAATCTCTCCTCCTCTCTGCCTCTTTGAATCCCCCAGTTTCCTCTGAAGCTCACCTCACATCCCACCTCATTCTGTTTAAGGACTCTCCTGACTGTCACCTGACCCCCCCTCACCCCAAAGTTAGAGAGCTTTCCCTTTTCCCCAAACAAC
>NW_020953573.1:0-2631 GCF_900497805.2 Vombatus ursinus
AACTAAATTAAAAAATGCTTTAAATCACAAATAGTAAGAGAAATGAAAATTAAAATACCTGAGGCTTTATAATTGGTAAAAATGACAGTAATGCTGGAGGAATTGTCAGAACATAGGAAGACTAATACATTGTTATTGGAGCTGTGTAATGGTATAGTTATTTTGAAAAGAAATTTGGAATTATGCAAATAAAGTGACTAAAATCTCCTTACCTTTTGAACCAGAGACTCTGTAATTAGGCTTATACTCCAATGAAGTCTTCATTAAAAAAAAAAAAAGTCCCCACACGTTCCCAAATATTTATACTACCACTTTTCATGAAATCTGAGAACTGGAAACCAAACAGATGACTATTGATTAAGAAATGGCCAAATAAATTGTTGTACATGAATGTAGTGGAATACTACTGCACTGTTACAGATGAGTCTGATGAATACAGAGAAGCATTAGAAAGATTTACATGAACCACTGCAAAGTAAAGCAAGAAGTGTCAAAAAAAAAAACCAATATACACATTAGCAACATCAAAGGAAATGCTTTCTAAAGGCATTCTAAAAGGCAATGTTTGGTTTTTCATTATTCATTATATTAACATTTATAATCTATGCCTCTAACTTTGCCTCTCCCCTTCTCCACTTAGCCAAACTAAAATAAAAACTCTCCTTAAAAACATGCATAGTTCAGAAAACTAATCTCCCCATTAACCATATCTGAAAATGTATGTCTCTTTCTGCGTTTAATTTAATCGCATCTCTCATGAGAGATGAGTGCTATCATTCAACCTCAGTCTTACAGACTTTCAGACTTGTGGTTTGTCCTGACCTTAATCACTGTTCTAACACCATATAAATGAGAGCTATTATTACTGTCATCGGTGCTGTTGCTATTTATTACTGCTGCTGCTGTTGCAGCTACTTCTACTTACCTGCCAATAGATCTAACTGAAATAATCCCTTCCCAAATATGCAAAAGTTAGTCTAGAAAAAACCAGCTTCCCTTGAGGGGCTGCTTCTGACTAGAACTGGATCTGCCTCTCAGACCACTTTGAGGAGAGTACCACACAATCTTTCCTCAACAAAGGATTTCTCAATGCTGGAAAAATCCCTCTAATTCCTTACAAAAGGAAAGGAAAAGGCTGAAGAAGAGAGAAACTGCTGCCTACTAGCTGAAAGGGATTTTTCAGACTCAACATGTATACAATACAGAATCACAAGTGAACATCATTGCCCTGAAATTCCACTTTTTTATAACTACCCTATCACTGTCTGGGACAGCACCACCTTTCCAGCCACCCTGAGCTTCCAAAGGAAGACCTCATCTGGTAAGGAGCTTACAGCTTGTCTTACCCAGAACCAAAGTTCTACCTCATTTCCTAGTCACCAGCTAGAAACTCTTCCCTATTATCAGTTTTTCAATTTTCCCTGAGTTCTGGTCAATTCTCTTACTAGAATAAAAACTTACTTGGGACAGTGACTGTTTTTTCTTACTTGTATTTTTGAACTCAACACTTAGCACAGTACCTGATATACAGTAAGCACTCAATAAATGTCATGAATTTATCTATATATGTATGTATATATGTATTTATGTATGTATGTATGTATCTATCTATCTATGTAACTATCAGTCTACTGAGGTGGGTCCTGGTGCGTGTTTAAAAATCAGGTCTTGAAAAATATATGCACAATAATAAGTTTATTTTGTATTATTATCATTTTCTCCATCACTTTCATTAGTTTAATTTATAAAATAAATTAAGCCCATATTTGTAGCATTTACAATTTTTAAAGTGTAAATGTTCAGCCTGAAAATTTAGCAAATTGCTCTTATGTATGTTTCTATCTAACTCGCAGTCAATTTATATATCTATACTTACATGTGTCATTGTCATGGAGGCAAATAGTATTTCTTTGACATCTACTCTCTGAAGGGGATATCAAAATATCCCGAAAGGTTTATGCCAGAACATACTTTTCTAACTTTATGACCTATTTATCATCTATATATCTATCCAATGGCTCTCTCTCTCCCTCAGTTACCACATCTAATCAGCTGCCAAGTTTGTAATAACTATATAAACAATACCTCAGACCTGCATTTTTATCTCTCCATTCACATAACCTCATCTCTTCTCTTCCTGTCTATTACAATAGCCTCCTAAATGGTCTCCCTGCCTCAAGTCATTCCTCTTTTCTTTCCATCCTCCTCTCAGCTGCTGAAAGAACATTCTTGCCCTGTGGTCCTGACCATGTCACTCCCACACTTTAATAGTTACACTGGCTCACTGGTACATCCAGTATCAAACTGAACCAACTCTGTCTTTGATCACCATTTGTAAACACCTAAAACCTAACTTCTTGATGTAATCCTACATTATTCCACTTTGTGTACTCTAAGATCCAGGTATATTTGCCTTGTTGCTATTCTTCACATAGGACATTCCATTTTTCTTCTTTAAGCCTTACAAAGGCTGGTCCTCTTGAATCTCTCCTCCTCTCTGCCTCTTTGAATCCCCCAGTTTCCTCTGAAGCTCACCTCACATCCCACCTCATTCTGTTTAAGGACTCTCCTGACTGTCACCTGACCCCCCTCACCCCAAAGTTAGAGAGCTTTCCCTTTTCCCCAAACAAC
>NW_020953574.1:0-2241 GCF_900497805.2 Vombatus ursinus
CTTTCACAATTTTTAGGAAATAATGAATTCTTATGCCCCGAACTTAAGTGCTGATAATTGTCAAACAAGAAGTTACTGTAGTCATTTACTATTGTGTATTTTATGTGTACTCTCTTCCAGTATTCCACTTCTCCATTTCTTAGCCACTACCAGATAATTCTGCTCTGTTTCTGTTTTATGTATAAATTCATCCCATTCACATTCTAAGTTATAATTTCTTGTTTTGTATTTCCCTCCATCCTATTTTTCCTCACTATCCTTCTGGCCCTATTTACCCTATCCCTCCTCATTCTAATTTCCTTCTCCCCTCTACTTTGCCCTCCTATTCCTTAATCTACCCACCCCTCTTAGCGTCCCTCCTTTATCATCTCTCCCCCTGCCCCTTCACCTTAATCTACCTATCTTTCTAAGAGCTTCATCCTTATTCCCTCTCCTGATTCTTCATCTACTCCCCATTTTAAAAGTCCCTCCCTTATCCTATCCCTTTGCCCTCTCATTTCTTTCTACCTTTGGAAGACTTTTATATGTTTTTAGATGGATATGTTCCCTTTTTAACCCATTTCTGAGGAGAGTAAGGTTCCAGTACTACTAGTGCCCCCTTAGGTGATTCTTCTGTATCATTTGTTCATTTCATCCCTTATTTATATGAGATAATTACTGCTTTTTATTTCTCCCTACACAGATTTATTTTTTAGAATCACCCCATTATAGAGAGCTCAGCCCAAGTCTTTCTTTCAAACTATCCAAATAATTATGACAGTCATAAGTATGCTGATAACACTTTTATTTCTAAGAAGTAAACAGATTTGCCTAATTGATTCCCTTATAACTATTCTTTAATGTTTACCTTATAATTCTCTCAGATTTATATGTAAAATTTCCTTTTCCCCCCCAAATTTTCTTATATGGAGTAGTTCTGCTCTTTTTTACTATAAATACCTTAAAGTCTTTCAATGTGTTAATCATCCAATTATTTTTATTTTGGATTATACTTAACTTTGCTAGGTAAGTTACTCTTGATTGTAATTCCAGTTCTTTTGCTCTATAAAATATAGTGTTCCAAGACCTACGGTCCTTCAACTTTGAAGCTGCTAGGTTTTATGTAATCCTGATTGTAGCTCCATAATATTTAGATTGTTTTTTTTTCTTGTATTTGCAATGTTTTCTCCGTAACCTCGGAACTTTGAAACTTGGCCATGATATTCCTGTAAGTTGTTCTCCTGGGATTTCTTTCAGGTTTTGATTGGTGGATTTTTTTTTTTTTTTTTTACTATTTCTGCTTTACTTTCTTGTTCTAGAACTTCTGGGCAATTTTCCTTAATAATTTCTTACAATATTGTAGCTAGGATCTTTTTTTTTTTCTCATAACTCTCAGGTAGTCCTACGATTTTTACATTGTCTCTCCTTTCTCTGTTCTCTAGATCACTTTTTTTTATTAAGATGTTTCACATTCTCTTCTGTTTGTTCATTCTTTTGGTTTTGTTTTGTTCTTTCTTGGTGTCTTCACATAGCTCCACTGTGCCACAAACACTCTTAACTCCCTCTGGTCCTTCTGGCGGCTGAAAACTTCAACTGGCTTCTCTACCCTGGAACTGAAAGCAGGGATTCTGCTCTCATGCAAGTGCTCACAGCCATCAGGGTCCCTACTTTTCTGCTACCACATTACCAGGGCTCTGCTAGCTGTTTCTCCCCTACACTAACAGCCTGTGACCTCATCAGGTCAGCACAGCCATGCTTGGCATCCATCCAGAGGGGAATATATACTAGAGAGTTGTCTGGCAGAAATTATGCATAAAGTCACACCTTTTACCACTCTCTACAATATGTTCTAAATTGATAAATAAACTTATTGTTAAACATCATACAATAAAAATTTTTAGAAGAAAAATCGATCATATAACTCTTACAGGTGAGAGATATATTCTTAACCATATAAGAGATGGAGGAAATTACAAAAAATAAAGTAAATAACTGATTACTTTAAACTGCAAAACTTGTGTACAAAAAAAAAATGAATCTAGGATAAGAAGGGTAGTGCTTTAATGGGAAAAACTTTGTATCAAATTTCTCTGATAAGAGTTAGGTAATCAAGATATATAAACAATTATACATATTATTATATATTGTATTATGTATTTCACATGCATAAACTTTTTATATATCTTGGATACCTAACTTTATCAGAGAAATAGATCAGAGAATTTGACCAAAATAGTTCCTAAAAGAACTACAAAGTATTTA
>NW_020953575.1:0-1801 GCF_900497805.2 Vombatus ursinus
AGGAAAGTGATGCCATGACTTGGAATTTAATTGTATTTAAGTGAGGGGGTGCTGAGCAACCTCACCAGCCTCAATTCCTCCCCCAGAGCCATCCCGGTCCAGTGGCAAGATATAAATCAGGATGACTGAAGATGGCCCTGGAAGCAGTGGGACACCTTGGCCTTTTGAAGTTAAGGTCTTTTTCAGGTGTCAGTTTGAGTGAGGCAATATCCATTCACTGATTAAGGCCACTTAAGAAATGAGTTTTGGCCAGAAACCCTGAGGGTCTTCCCTTCCCAGGTTGATTTTTTTTGACTTAGTAAAAGAGGCCATTCTTTGTTTCATTTCTTACCTAGCCTCAATCAAGGTGATTGATTAACAGCTAGAGCAGAGTATAATCAGCTCCTGCACAGGTCATGTTATTTTTTACTTGAAAAGAAAGTGTGTCTGCCAAGGGATTCAAAATTCTTCCAAGACAGGGTCTGCTTTATTTTCCTGTTTGCATCTGTAACACATGGAGTAATACTTGGAATTTAGTAGTGGTTCAAGAAACTTTTACTATAGGGGCAGCTAGATGGCACTCTTAAATACAAAATCAAAAAAGAAAAAAAAAAAGAACATGCCCATGTACATAGGAGAACATCAGAAAGGATTCAATATAAAACCATATATCTGCATTTCACAAAAACCCTATGTAATAAAACCTACCTATTGTTTTCAAACCAAGCCAGCTTTTCTGTTTCCTTCTAAGTTTTCTGGTGTGCACTTTTTATCCTATTTTTTCTTCCTCCTCCTGCCCCACCTTAGAGGAAACTGCAATTACATGCGTACATATATACACATACACATACATAATTATCTATACACATATATATATGTGTGTAAGATGATACTATGCATATTTCTATGTGTCAGTTCTTTCTCTGTAGGCAAATAGCATCTTCCTTCATAGGTCCATGTCTTTCCTTAATTTTCCAAATCACCCAGCTCACTGTTTCTTAAATTATAGTCAGTCTCAATCATATACCACAAATTGCTTAGCCATTCCCTAATTGAAGGGCATCTATCATTTCACCCAATCTTACAGATATAAGATAATATCTCAAAGTAATTTTAGCTGGCATTTGTCTCATCAATAATGATTTACAGCATTTTCTCATATATTTACATATAGTCTTGATTTCTTCATCAAAAAAACTGCCTGTTCATATCACTAGACCATTCGTCAATTGAGTTATGACTTGTAATCTTAGAAATTTGGCAAAACTCTCTATACATTTGAGAAATGAGACCCCTATGTGAGAGATCCTCTATGAAAGTTTTCCCCCAATTTTCTGCTTTCTTCCTAATCTTGACTATCTTAGATTTATTTTTACAAGAATTTTTATTTTAAAATAATTAAAATTATCCATTTTATACCTCAGTGATGTTGTCTGTCTCTTCTTTCTTCATGTATTATCCTCATAACCATGAGTCTGATAAACAATATTTTATATACTCTTCTCATTTTTTTCTTTTTAGGTAATTGAGGTTAACTGACTTGCCCAGGGTCACACAGCTAATAAGTGTCAGTTGTTTGGTCTGAGGCTGGATTTGAACTCAGGTCCTCCTGACTTCAGGGCCAGTGCTCTATTCACTGTGCCACCTAGCTGCCCCTCTTTTCATTTTTTTGTGCTATTTCCCTTTACATCTAGGTCATAAGTCCATTTTCCCCTTATCTTGGTAGGTAGTGAATATATCGTTCTATGCCCAATTTCTGCCAGACTGCTCACCAGCTTTCACAATTTTTAGGAAATAATGAATTCTTATGCCCCGAACTTAA
>NW_020953576.1:0-12178 GCF_900497805.2 Vombatus ursinus
GGATAGGGTAAAAAATTGGCCTTCATCTTCTAGATAAAGTGCAGTACGTCATATATTTCTCCTTCCAAGTCTTTATATAATTTGTGAGATTAGTTTGGAAAAAAGTAAGTGATAAATAGCCATCAAAATAGCAGCTGGGGGATCGGATCTTCCAGGAGTTTCTAGGTTATTAGTTTTATAGTAAGTCATACCTACACACATACATACACACACACACACACACACATATATATATATATGTATCTGTGTGTATTATAAATAATTATATATGTGTATGGATATATTTATATGTATGTATGTATGTATATATACATATATATATACACACATGAATATTAAATCATATTTGGAATTCAGAGCATTAGTTTTTTATTGTATTCAGTATTCCTAGTCACATACTAGGCAATTAATATATATGTTTGTTAAATTGAATTGAGTTGAAATCACTGCAGGTTTCTAACCGTTGATTTTTGTGGTATCCACACGCAACAACCATTTCTTTAAAATGTCAACATTGTACAGGAAGAGCAGTGATGTCATCACTTAGCAACCCTCTCTTGGAAATGTCAACATCCTACTGGCACAGCAGGGCAGCCATTTCATAAGAGAGGATCCTTTAACCGATTGGTGTTTGATTTGTGTTTTTCTATTTTACTTGACAGGGTAAAAAATTGGCCTTCATCTTCTAGATAAAGTGCAGTATATCATATCCTTCTACTTGCAAGTCTTTGTATACTTTGTGAAACTACTTTCCAAAAAGGTAAGAGACATATGGGCAACAAAATAGCAGCTGGGTGATCTGATCTCCCAGCAGCTTCCAGTTTAGTAGTTTTAGAGTGAGTTATACGTACACACATACATACACACACACACACACACACACAAACATATATATATATGTATATGTGTGTATTAGAAATAATTATATATTTTATGTATATATTTATATTTATGTATGTATATATATACATATATACACACATGAATATTAAATCATATTTGGAATCCAGAGCATTAGTTTTTTATTGTATTCTGTATTCCTAGTCACATACTAGGCAATTAATATATATGTTTGTCAAATTGAATTGAATTGAAATCACTGCAAGTTTCTGACCGTTGACCTTTGTGGTATCCACACTCAACAACCATTTCTTTAAAATATCAACATTCTACTGGAAGAGCAGTGATGTCATCACTTAGCAACCCTCTCTTGGAAATGTCAACATCCTACTGGCACTGCAGGGCAGCCATTTGATGAGAGAGCATCCTTCAACTGATTGTTGTTGGATTTGCACTTTTACTAGATAGGGTAAAAAATTGGCCTTCATCTTCTAGACAAAGTGCAGTACATCATATTCTTGTACTTGCTAGTCTTTACATAATTTGTGAGATTAGTTTGAAAAAAGTAAGAGACAAGTAGCCATCAAAATAGCAGCTGGGGGATCTGATCTCCCCGGAGCTTCTAGGTTCTTAATTTTATAGTAAGTCATACATATACACATACACACACACACACACACACACACATATATATGTATATGTGTGTATTTTAAATAATTATATATTTTATGTATATATTTATATGTATGTATGTATATATGCATATATACGCACATGAATATTAAATCATATTTGGAATCCAGAGCATTAGTTTTTATTGTATTCAGTATTCCTAGTCATATACTAGGCAATTAATATATATGTTTGTTAAATTGAATTGAGTTGAAAGCACTGCAGGTTTCTGACCGTTGATCTTTGTGGTATCCACACTCAACAACCATGTCTTTAAAATGTCAACATTCTACTGGAAGAGCAGTGATGTCATCACTTAGCAACCCTCTCTTGGAAATGTCAACATCCTACTGGCACAGTAGGCAGCCATTTCATAAGAGAGAATCCTTTAACCGACTGGTGTTGGATATGCGTTTTTCTATTTTACTTGATAGGGTAAAAAATTGGCCTTCATCTTCTAGATAAAGTGCAGTATATCGTATACTTCTACGTGCAAGTCTTTATATAAATTGTGAGATTATTTTGGAAAAAAGTAAGAGACATATAGCCATGAAAATAGCAGGTGGGTGATCTGATCTCCCAGCAGCTTCCAGGTTCGTAGTTTTATACTGAGTCAAACATACACAAACACATACACATATGTGTGTATATATATATATATGTATATTTGTGTATTAGAAATAATTATATATTTTATGTATATATTTATATGTATGTATGTATATATATACATATATATGCACATTAATATTAAATCATATTTGGAATCCAGAGCATTAGTTTTTTATTGTATTCAGTATTCCTAGTCATATACTAGGCAATTAATGTATATATTTGTTAAATTGAATTGAGTTGAAATCACTGCAGGTTTCTAACCGTTGATCTTTGTGGTATCCACACTCAACAACCATGTCTTTAAAATGTCAACATTCTACTGGAAGAGGAGTGATTTCATCACTTAGCAACCCTCTCTTGGAAATGTCAACATCCTACTGGCACAGCAGGGCAGCCATTTCATAAGAGAGGATCCTTTAACCGATTGGTGTTTGATTTGTGTTTTTCTATTTTACTTGATAGGGTAAAAAATTGGCCTTCATCTTCTAGATAAAGTGCAGTATATCATATACTTCTACTTGCAAGTCTTTGTATAATCTGTGAAACTACTTTCCAAAAAGGTAAGAGACATATGGCCATCAAAATAGGAGCTGGGTGATCTGATCTCCCAGGAGCTTCTAGGTTCTTAGTTTTATAGTAAGTCATACATACACACACACACACACACACACACACACACCCATATATATATATATATATATATGTATGTATATGTGTGTATTATAAATAATTATATAATTGTATGTATATATTTATGTGTGTATGTATATATATGTATTTATTTATGTGTATGTATGTGTGTATATGTATATACATGTATACACACATGAATATTAAATCATATTTGAAATCCAGAGCATTAATTTTTTATTGTATTCAGTATTCCTAGTCACTTACTAGGCAATTAATATATATGTTTGCTAAATTGAATTGAGTTGAAATCACTGCTGTTTTCTGACAGCTGATCTTTGTGGTATCCACACTCAACAACCATTTCTTTAAAATGTCTACATTCTACTGGAAGAGCAGTGATGTCATCACTTAGCAACCCTCTCTTGGAAATGTCAACATCCTACTGGCACTGCACGGCAGCCATTTCATCAGAGAGGATCCTTTAACGGATTGGTGTTGGATTTGCCTTTTTCTATTTTACTTGATAGGGTAAAAAATTGGCCTTCATCTTCTAGATAAAGTGTAGTATAGCATATACTTCTACTTCCAAGTCTTTGTATAATTTGTGAGGATACTTTAGAAAAAGGTAAGAGACATATGGCCATCAAAATAGCACCTGGGTGATCTGATCTCCCAGCAGCTTCCAGGTTCGTAGTTTTATAGTGAGTCAAACATACACACACACACACACACATATCTATATCTATATCTATATATATATGTTTATGTGTGTATTATAAATAATTATATATGTGTATGTGTATATTTATATGTATGTATGTGTATATATATATATATACATATATACACACATGAATATTAAATCATATTTGGAATCCAGAGCATTGGTTTTTTACTGTATTCAGTATTCCTAGTCACATACTAGGTAATTAATATACATGGTTGTTAAATTGAATTGAGTTGAAATCACTGCTGGTTTCTGACTGCTGATCTTTGTGGTATCCAAACACAACATCCATTTCTTTAAAATGCCAACATTCTACTGGAAGAGCAGTGATGTCATCACTTAGCAACCCTCTCTTGGAAATGTCAACATCCTACTGGCACAGCAGCGCAGCCATTTCATAAGAGAGGATGCTTTAACCGATTGGTGTTTGATTTGTGTTTTTCTATTTTGCTTGATAAGGTAAAAAATTGGCCTTCATCTTCTAGATAAAGTACAGTATATCATATACTTCTACTTGCAAGTCTTTGTATAATTTGTGAAACTACTTTCCAAAAAGGCAAGAGACATATGGCCATCAAGATAGCAGCTGGGTGATCTGATCTCCCAGCAGCTTCCAGATTCGTAGTTTTATAGTGAGTCATACTTACACACACACACACTGACACACACACACACACACACACACATATATAAATATGTTTAAGTGTGTAGTATAAATAAGTATATGTGTGTATGTATATATCTATATGTAGGTATATATATACACACATATATACACACATGTATATTAAATCATATTTGGAATGCAGAGCATTAATTTTTTGTTGTATTCAGTATTCCTATAATCATTAAATCCAACAACCTGCAGCCAGCCAAAGTATTTTCGGTGGCCAATGAAAAATATGGAGGAGCACATACTCTGCATTTTCATGGGCCATCTGAAAACCTTTCATGTGCCCACAGGCCATGAGCAGTCTGCAGACCACAGGTTATGTAGGCCTGTAGCAGGAGACAAACTGCTGGTTTTGGATTTGCAGAAAGCAGGCCTGGCTCCCTCTCCACTTCCTCCCTTGGTTCTCCTTTCCTTCTGTGTTTCGGCTTAATAATCATCTGTCAAACTTTGCCGTTTTGGGAAAAGTGTGGATGGTAACCTGGGCAGAGTTTAGAGGTTACTAATCTAGGGTGAACCCCAGGATGAAGGCTGCACATTTTCAGCACCACATTCCTCCTTCACCTTTCTTCTAAAATAACTGGACACAATCTCTGTGTGCTGGTTATCGAAGTAGGGGAGGGGAGAAGGAATGCTGGGAAAGCCTCTGCAGTAGGAGAGTATTCCAATATGGGCCTCAGGAAGGAATTCAAAAGTCAATTTGTGCATCTCTCCTGGGAATGTGGGGTCAGGTGGGGGAGGGGTGCTGAAGGAGACAATTAAGAATTACTGTGCACTTCCTGTGAAGCTTCACCTGGATTCTGCTTTGTCTAGATTTCCTCTTTTCATTCAAGACGAGGATAGCACTGGCAAAGTCTCTAGAGCAGGAAAATATTTCAATATGAGCTCTAGGCAGGAACTTCTACATTCAGACTGAGTCTCTGCTGAGGAAATACTTAGTGTCTATGGGAGCAGGGTCAGCTGATGCTAATCACCAGTTGCCATGGTGATTGGTCTGTTTCCAAGGAAACCTCAAATCCTGAGTTTCTGGCTCTCATACTAGGTCGCTTCTTATGAAGCTCCTGTTTTTACCCCTCAATTTACAGGAGAGGTAGGTGGCTACATTAGAAAATTTGGGTGGGAGGATTTTTTGTTATTGCTGTTTTTGTTTTTATCCAACTCTTTTACTGCATTAAATAACATTATCTGAAAGTTAATGAAGTCACTTGAACTAAATGATACTAACTGATCATCTTGGAGAAAACCCACTGTTGAGGCTTCATGAGTTCTGACACATAACCTCCCTCTCCTCTGGACTATATCTATATCTATCTATCTATCTATCTATCTATATACATATATACATTTTGTGAGGCAATCAGGGATAAGTGACTTGCCCAGGGTCACATAGCTAGTAAGTGTCATGTGTCTGAGACTGGATTTGAACTCACATTTTCCTGACTCCAAGGCCAGAGATGTATCCACTGTGCCACCTAGCTGCCCCCTCCGGGCTACATCTAAAGCTGGAGGAGAAGTGTAGCAGGCGCCTTCTGGGAGCTTGACCTACAAACTGTAAGTGGGGATTGGGCACTCTAAGCCTGTACTGCACATGAATTATATCGGTTGATTCTCACAGATTTCCCACAGATATTATCATTCCTGCATTACAAGTGAGGAAACTGAGGTTCTTAGAGGTTAGGGGATTTACCATGGTCAGAAATCTGTTATGTGACAGAGAAAGGATTTCAAACCCATGTTCTTTCTCACTCCAAGTGCCCACCAACCTTGATCCCCAGTGTATCATGTGCCTGTTTTCATTTTCCTTTCTTTTTTTAACTTCAATCGCCCCCAACAGACTTTCACTCATAACGAACAAAATCAGTGAGAAAATCTGACCCACACTATGACCACACTTGAATGTATATATAATATTCTGCACATCTAGTCCCCTACCTCTGTACAAAGAGGAAGGAAGATCATACTGTCTCTTGAACAAACATTAAGATAGTATTACAATTCCAAGATACATTATGGGTCCCACCTGTAAATATGTAACCTCATCAACATCTCACAGTTGCTTTAGGAGTTACTGTGTACAGACATTTTCTGCTCTTGCTGGGCATTCATCAGGCTACACTTAGCTCTGCTGGGCTGCAAAGAACCTCAGAGGCCATCTAGTCCAATCTGCTCATTCTAGAGCTGAGCACACTGAGACACAGGGAAGGGAAGTGACTGGCCCAAGGTCATTTAGGTAGAGAGCACAAGAAGCAGGATTTTAACACAGGTTTAGAGACATCACTACTACCAGTCTTTTTATCAGTGAACAGCTGGGCCTCTATGGGGATCCTCAGCTTCTACTCATTGTTTCCCAGGGAAATATTTGGCTTCTGTCTAGGTCAAAACAGGGAAAGGGTAAAGGAACTTTCTATTTCATGAGCACAATCAGGCTCACAACAAAGCAAATATGAGACTGGGTTCATTTCACTTGATGGGAAATATAAGTCATAGAGGAGTGGAGTTTAGCTCATTACCTAGATTATTGTACTCATTTAATAAATCCCTGTAGGGTTGATTCAGCCAATAAAGAAACAAGACAAATCACTGTCCCTCCACAGTGTTCTCCACCTCCCCAAGGATGGTGTTAGAGGTAGAAGACTTCCAAAGACGATAAAGGGGGGAATGTGTATCACACACTTGGGGGTGGGGGTGTGCTGGCTGGCCAGGAAGAGCAGGGGTTTGTACTATCAAGTTAGATCATTCACCCTGTGTTCTTACTTCTTCCTTCTCTCTCATCTTAAAAGAAGCATATGCCTTTAGTCAATGTGTCCTCTTTCACCACTGTTTCACTTGATGAGGTGCTATTATGTATTAATGAGGCCATATTCTCTACCTGCTCAAGCAATCCTTTTCCACCTCTCTCCTCCAGCATATTGCTTCCTCTCTCATCCTCATTCTGTCACATATTTTGAAACTCTCCCTGTCTACTAGCTCATTCCCTACTGGCTACAAACATGCTCATGTCTTCCCCATTCTCAAAAAGCCATCACTCATTTCTTCCATCCCCACTATCAACCATTTCTTCTTCCTTTTGTGGCTTAACTCTTTGAAATGTTTATCTATAATCAGTGCTTCCGCTTGCTTGCTACTCTCTTCAAACCCCTTATAATTTGCCTTCCAAACTTATCATTCCACCAATACTGCTGTCTTCAAAGTTACCAGTGATCTCTTAGTAGCCAGATCCAATGCTCTCTTAGTTGCCAGATCCAATGCTCTCTTCTCAGCCCTCCTTCTCCCCAACCTCTCTGCATCCTTTGACACTGCTGATCACCCTTTCCTCCTGGGATATTATTTTTTTTCTCTAGTTTTTTTTTTTCCCTCTCCCTCAAGACAGCATTCTCTGCTGGTTTTCCTATAAACCCAACTACGTTTTCTCATTCACCTTCACTAGATCATGCCCTTTAACTGCTCTAACTGTAGGTATCACACACAGTTCCATCTTTGGCCCTCTTCTCGTTCCTCTTTACACTATTTCCCTTTTTGACCTCACCAACTTACATTGATTTAATGGCCACCTATGTCCTGATAATTTTTAATTCTTTGTATCCTGCTCCAACCTGTCTACTCACCTTCATTTCTACTTACCTTGCACGTTCAACTGTCTTTCAGGAATTTGGAATGGGATGTCCAATAGAGATTTCAACTCAATATGTCTGTAAGCAAACGCACCTGTCCTCCTAAATCCCTCCTGTCTATATTACTGAAGAGTACACCATCACCTCTCAGTCCCACAGGCTAACAACCTAGGTGTTATCTTTGGTTACTCATAATATCACTCCACATGTCAAACCTCTGTCCAACGCTTTTAGTTGCCACTTTTGGAAAATCTCTACACTTTGCCCCCTTTTTTCCCCTAACAGTGTCACCACTCTGCAAGCTTTCATCACATCACACATGCACTGATGTAGTATTGCAAGAGCTCATTCTTGTGTTTTCCTTTCCCCAAGTCTCTCCTCACTCCAATCCATCCTCCATTCAACCACCAAAGTGATTTTCCTAAAACACAAGTCTAACCATCTCATCCACCTACTCAATTAACTCCAAAGCCTCCATGTCACCTCATAGTTTAAATACAATGTCCTGCATATGGCATTTAATGACCTTTATGACCTAGCCACCTCCAGTCTTTCCAATCTTCTTACACTTTACTCCCTTCCACTTATTGTTGAATCTTGTGACAAAGGCCTCCTTCCTGTTCCATGACCAAGATACTCCATCTCTTGACTCCAGTCATTTTCTCTGCCTATCCAACATGCCTGGTATGATTTTCATCCTTACTTCTCACTACTGCCTCCCATATTTTATTTTAAAGGTGCTGTCAACAACTAATCTTTGACATGAAGTGTATCCCAACCTCTCTCAGTTCTTGTGCCCTCCCCCTCTAAATAAATTCCTATTTATCCTGTATATAGCTTTATTTTGTTTGCTTTTTGATTCTCCAATTAGATTGTGACCTAGTTGAGGCACAGATGTTTTTTTACCCTCTTTTTCCACACCCACTACCGAGCACGGTATGTGGCAAATAGCACACGCTTAATAAATGTTTGGTGACTGACTGATAGGGTCCCAGGTAATTATAAGACCCCCATCCCATTACCACAATTTTTGTTGATATTTTGTATAGACATATATATGTATATGTTTTGAATGCCGCGAAATGCCTCATGTTTGTCTTTGTATTCTCAGCACCTAGAGCAGCCCCTGGAATCTAGTAGCTGCTTAAGAAAAGTTTTTTGAACAATTAAATTACTTTAACTTTTATAATATGGTCTTTCGGTGACATCTGGTGTCCAATAAAAATATTGCAGCTTTTGGGGCACTCCTGCCCCCTTGTGGTCATTTGAGATATTACAGTTTCAGTCTGCCATCGCGTGGCCGAATATTCGTATTACATTTTCTCTTATTTTAAACCGTGTTTTTGCTGGATTTTTGTATTTGTGAAAAATAACTTGCTGTTTAGAAAGGCAGAAAGGAGCCAAATGAAATCCTGAATTTATGAACTAAAGTACATAATGAATTCTTTCAAGTTACAATAGAAATTCAGACTAAATCTTCACCATTGAAATTACCTTTTATATTCTTAATCTTATCAGAAGTGATATGATAAAGGTAAAAATATAATAGCAGTGAAGTGAAAATGAAGCAGGCTTCACTCCACAGTGGCTGGCTCTCTAGGTAACATTAATTCCACTTTCACAAGAGCAAAACTGGGGGAAAAGAAGAAAACGATTGACCTGAATGTTCAAGTAAGTTTATAAAATAAATATCAAAGTATGATTTCAACAATCACGCCCATTGGAATCAGCTTCCGAAAGTTTCTAAGAAGTCATTGTTAAATGTTCAGGAGTTTTTCAAAGTTGTTGTTGTTTGTCCGTCCTGTTGGAACAGGACCACAGCATCAGGAAAGTGATGCCATGACTTGCAATTTAGTTGGATTTAAGTGAGGGAGGGCTGTGCAAAGTCACCAGCCTCACTTTCTCCCCCAGAGCCACCCTGGTGCAATGGCAAGATATAAATCCTGATGACTGAAGATGGCCCTGGAAGCAGTGGGACACCTTGGCCTTTTGAAGTTAAGGTCTTTTTCAGGTGTCAGTTTGAGTGAGGCAATATCCATTCAGTGATTAAGGCCAGTTAAGAAATGAGTTTTGGCCAGAAACCCTGAGGGTCTTCCCCTCCCAGATTGATTTTTTTTGACTTGGTAAAAGAGGCCATTCTTTGTTTCATTTCTTACCTAGCCTCAATCAAGGTGATTGATAAACAGCTAGACCACAGTATTATCAGCTCCTGCACAGGTAATGTTATTTTTTACTTGAAAAGAAAGTTTTTCTGCCAAGGGATTCAAAATTCTTCCAAGACAGGGTCTGCTTTACTTTCCTGATTGCATCTGCAACACATGGAGTAATACTTGGAATTTAGTAGTGGTTCAAGAAACTTACTGTCGGGGCAGGTAGTTGGCACACTTAAATACAAAATCAAAAAAGAAAAAAAAAAAGAACATTCCCTTGGACATAGGAGAACATAAGAAAAGATTCAATATAAAAGCATATATTTGCATTTTACTAAAACCTATGTAAGAAATCCTACCTACTGTTTTCAAACCAAGCCCGCTTTTCTGTTTCCTTCTATGTTTTCTGCTGTGCATTTTTTATCCTATTTTTCTTCCTCTTCCTGCCCCACCTTAAAGAATGCTACAATTAAATGTATATATATATATATATATTACATATATATATCCATACATATACATAAATTATCTATACACACATATATATATGTAAGATGATATTAGGTATATTTCTATCTGTCAGTTCGTTCTCTGTAGGTAAATAGCATCTTCCTTCATAGATCCATGTCTTTCCTTAATTTTCCAAATCACCCAGCTCACTATTTCTAAAATTATAGTCAGTCTCAATCATATACAACAAATTGCTTAGCCGTTCTCTAATTGAAGTGCATGTGTCATTTCACCCAGTCTTATAGATGTAAGATGATATCACACAGTCATTTCAGTTGGCATTTGTCTAATCAATAATGATTTAGAGCATTTTCTCATATAATTATATATAGTCTTGATTTCTCCATCAAAAAACTGCCTGTTCATATCACTAGACCATTCATCAATTGGGTTATGAGTTGTAATTTTAGAAATTTGGTGAAGTTCTCCATATATTTAAGAAATGAGACCCCTATCAGAGACATCCTCTATGAAAGATTACCCCCAATTTTCTGCTTTCCTCCTAATCTTGACTGTCTTGGTTTTATTTATACACACATTTTTATTTTAAAGTAATTGGAATTATCTATTTTATACCTCAATGATGTTGTCTGTCTCTTCTTTCTTCACATATTTTTCTCCTAACCATGAGTCTGATAAGTAATATGTTCTATATTCTTTTCCTTTTTTTTCTTTTTAGGCAATTGGAGTTAAGTGACTTGCCCAGGATCACACAGCTAGTAAGTGTCAAGTTTTTGGTCTGAAGCTGGATTTGAACTGAGGTCCTCCTCACTTCAGGGTTGGTGCTCTATCCACTGTGCCATTTTCTTGTGTTATTTCCCTTTATATCTAGGTCATGAGTCCATTTTCACCTTATCTTGGTACATGGTCAATAGATTGGTCTCTGCCCCATTTCTGCCAGACTGCTTGACAGCTTTCACAACAATTTTTGTGAAATAAGGAATTCTTATCCCCCGAACTTAAATGTTGACAGTTGTCAGACACAAAGTTACTATAGTCATTTACTACTGTGTATTGTATGTGTACTCTGTTTCAGTATTCCACTTCTCCATTTCTTAGCCACTACCAGATAGTTCTGCTGTTTCTGCTTTATGGGTAAATTCATCCCATTCATATTCTAAGTTATCATTTCTTGTTGTGTATTTCCCTCCATCCTGTTTTTCCTCACTATCCCTCTGGCCCTACCTAACCTCTCGCTCCTCACTCTAATTTCCTTCTCCCCTCTACTTTGCCCTCCTATTCCTTAATCTACCCACCCCTCTAAGAATCCCTCTTTTATCATCTCTCCCCCTGCCCCTTCACCTTAATCTACCTATCTTTCTAAGAGCTTCATCGTTATTTCCTCTCCTGATTCCTCATCTACACACCGTTTTAAAAGTTCTTCTTTTATTCTATCCCTTTGCCCTCTCATTTTTTCTACCTTTGGAAGACTTTTATATGTTTTCAGATGGATATGTTCCCTTTTTAACCCATTTCTGAGGAGAGTAAGGTTCCAGTACTACTAGCACCCCTCCCCCTTGCTTCTTCTGCATCACTTGTTCATTTCATTCCTTCTTTGTATAGTTACTCTTTTTTTATTTTTCCCTATATAGTTTTATTTTTTAGAATCACCCCATCATAGAAAGCTCAGCCCAAGTCTTTCTTTCAAACTATCCAAATAATTATGATAGTCATAAGAGAACTGACAACACTTTTATATACAAGAAGTAAACAAATTATCTAATTGAGTCCCTTATAACTGGTCTTTACT
>NW_020953577.1:0-12180 GCF_900497805.2 Vombatus ursinus
GGATAGGGTAAAAAATTGGCCTTCATCTTCTAGATAAAGTGCAGTACGTCATATATTTCTCCTTCCAAGTCTTTATATAATTTGTGAGATTAGTTTGGAAAAAAGTAAGTGATAAATAGCCATCAAAATAGCAGCTGGGGGATCGGATCTTCCAGGAGTTTCTAGGTTATTAGTTTTATAGTAAGTCATACCTACACACATACATACACACACACACACACACACATATATATATATGTATCTGTGTGTATTATAAATAATTATGTATGTGTATGGATATATTTATATGTATGTATGTATGTATATATACATATATATATACACACATGAATATTAAATCATATTTGGAATTCAGAGCATTAGTTTTTTATTGTATTCAGTATTCCTAGTCACATACTAGGCAATTAATATATATGTTTGTTAAATTGAATTGAGTTGAAATCACTGCAGGTTTCTAACCGTTGATTTTTGTGGTATCCACACGCAACAACCATTTCTTTAAAATGTCAACATTGTACAGGAAGAGCAGTGATGTCATCACTTAGCAACCCTCTCTTGGAAATGTCAACATCCTACTGGCACAGCAGGGCAGCCATTTCATAAGAGAGGATCCTTTAACCAATTGGTGTTTGATTTGTGTTTTTCTATTTTACTTGACAGGGTAAAAAATTGGCCTTCATCTTCTAGATAAAGTGCAGTATATCATATCCTTCTACTTGCAAGTCTTTGTATACTTTGTGAAACTACTTTCCAAAAAGGTAAGAGACATATGGGCAACAAAATAGCAGCTGGGTGATCTGATCTCCCAGCAGCTTCCAGTTTAGTAGTTTTAGAGTGAGTTATACGTACACACATACATACACACACACACACACACACACAAACATATATATATATGTATATGTGTGTATTAGAAATAATTATATATTTTATGTATATATTTATATTTATGTATGTATATATATACATATATACACACATGAATATTAAATCATATTTGGAATCCAGAGCATTAGTTTTTTATTGTATTCTGTATTCCTAGTCACATACTAGGCAATTAATATATATGTTTGTCAAATTGAATTGAATTGAAATCACTGCAAGTTTCTGACCGTTGACCTTTGTGGTATCCACACTCAACAACCATTTCTTTAAAATATCAACATTCTACTGGAAGAGCAGTGATGTCATCACTTAGCAACCCTCTCTTGGAAATGTCAACATCCTACTGGCACTGCAGGGCAGCCATTTGATGAGAGAGCATCCTTCAACTGATTGTTGTTGGATTTGCACTTTTACTAGATAGGGTAAAAAATTGGCCTTCATCTTCTAGACAAAGTGCAGTACATCATATTCTTGTACTTGCTAGTCTTTACATAATTTGTGAGATTAGTTTGAAAAAAGTAAGAGACAAGTAGCCATCAAAATAGCAGCTGGGGGATCTGATCTCCCCGGAGCTTCTAGGTTCTTAATTTTATAGTAAGTCATACATATACACATACACACACACACACACACACACACATATATATGTATATGTGTGTATTTTAAATAATTATATATTTTATGTATATATTTATATGTATGTATGTATATATGCATATATACGCACATGAATATTAAATCATATTTGGAATCCAGAGCATTAGTTTTTATTGTATTCAGTATTCCTAGTCATATACTAGGCAATTAATATATATGTTTGTTAAATTGAATTGAGTTGAAAGCACTGCAGGTTTCTGACCGTTGATCTTTGTGGTATCCACACTCAACAACCATGTCTTTAAAATGTCAACATTCTACTGGAAGAGCAGTGATGTCATCACTTAGCAACCCTCTCTTGGAAATGTCAACATCCTACTGGCACAGTAGGCAGCCATTTCATAAGAGAGAATCCTTTAACCGACTGGTGTTGGATATGCGTTTTTCTATTTTACTTGATAGGGTAAAAAATTGGCCTTCATCTTCTAGATAAAGTGCAGTATATCGTATACTTCTACGTGCAAGTCTTTATATAAATTGTGAGATTATTTTGGAAAAAAGTAAGAGACATATAGCCATGAAAATAGCAGGTGGGTGATCTGATCTCCCAGCAGCTTCCAGGTTCGTAGTTTTATACTGAGTCAAACATACACAAACACATACACATATGTGTGTATATATATATATATATGTATATTTGTGTATTAGAAATAATTATATATTTTATGTATATATTTATATGTATGTATGTATATATATACATATATATGCACATTAATATTAAATCATATTTGGAATCCAGAGCATTAGTTTTTTATTGTATTCAGTATTCCTAGTCATATACTAGGCAATTAATGTATATATTTGTTAAATTGAATTGAGTTGAAATCACTGCAGGTTTCTAACCGTTGATCTTTGTGGTATCCACACTCAACAACCATGTCTTTAAAATGTCAACATTCTACTGGAAGAGGAGTGATTTCATCACTTAGCAACCCTCTCTTGGAAATGTCAACATCCTACTGGCACAGCAGGGCAGCCATTTCATAAGAGAGGATCCTTTAACCGATTGGTGTTTGATTTGTGTTTTTCTATTTTACTTGATAGGGTAAAAAATTGGCCTTCATCTTCTAGATAAAGTGCAGTATATCATATACTTCTACTTGCAAGTCTTTGTATAATCTGTGAAACTACTTTCCAAAAAGGTAAGAGACATATGGCCATCAAAATAGGAGCTGGGTGATCTGATCTCCCAGGAGCTTCTAGGTTCTTAGTTTTATAGTAAGTCATACATACACACACACACACACACACACACACACACCCATATATATATATATATATATATGTATGTATATGTGTGTATTATAAATAATTATATAATTGTATGTATATATTTATGTGTGTATGTATATATATGTATTTATTTATGTGTATGTATGTGTGTATATGTATATACATGTATACACACATGAATATTAAATCATATTTGAAATCCAGAGCATTAATTTTTTATTGTATTCAGTATTCCTAGTCACTTACTAGGCAATTAATATATATGTTTGCTAAATTGAATTGAGTTGAAATCACTGCTGTTTTCTGACAGCTGATCTTTGTGGTATCCACACTCAACAACCATTTCTTTAAAATGTCTACATTCTACTGGAAGAGCAGTGATGTCATCACTTAGCAACCCTCTCTTGGAAATGTCAACATCCTACTGGCACTGCACGGCAGCCATTTCATCAGAGAGGATCCTTTAACGGATTGGTGTTGGATTTGCCTTTTTCTATTTTACTTGATAGGGTAAAAAATTGGCCTTCATCTTCTAGATAAAGTGTAGTATAGCATATACTTCTACTTCCAAGTCTTTGTATAATTTGTGAGGATACTTTAGAAAAAGGTAAGAGACATATGGCCATCAAAATAGCACCTGGGTGATCTGATCTCCCAGCAGCTTCCAGGTTCGTAGTTTTATAGTGAGTCAAACATACACACACACACACACACATATCTATATCTATATCTATATATATATGTTTATGTGTGTATTATAAATAATTATATATGTGTATGTGTATATTTATATGTATGTATGTGTATATATATATATATATACATATATACACACATGAATATTAAATCATATTTGGAATCCAGAGCATTGGTTTTTTACTGTATTCAGTATTCCTAGTCACATACTAGGTAATTAATATACATGGTTGTTAAATTGAATTGAGTTGAAATCACTGCTGGTTTCTGACTGCTGATCTTTGTGGTATCCAAACACAACATCCATTTCTTTAAAATGCCAACATTCTACTGGAAGAGCAGTGATGTCATCACTTAGCAACCCTCTCTTGGAAATGTCAACATCCTACTGGCACAGCAGCGCAGCCATTTCATAAGAGAGGATGCTTTAACCGATTGGTGTTTGATTTGTGTTTTTCTATTTTGCTTGATAAGGTAAAAAATTGGCCTTCATCTTCTAGATAAAGTACAGTATATCATATACTTCTACTTGCAAGTCTTTGTATAATTTGTGAAACTACTTTCCAAAAAGGCAAGAGACATATGGCCATCAAGATAGCAGCTGGGTGATCTGATCTCCCAGCAGCTTCCAGATTCGTAGTTTTATAGTGAGTCATACTTACACACACACACACTGACACACACACACACACACACACACACACACATATAAATATGTTTAAGTGTGTAGTATAAATAAGTATATGTGTGTATGTATATATCTATATGTAGGTATATATATACACACATATATACACACATGTATATTAAATCATATTTGGAATGCAGAGCATTAATTTTTTGTTGTATTCAGTATTACTATAATCATTAAATCCAACAACCTGCAGCCAGCCAAAGTATTTTCGGTGGCCAATGAAAAATATGGAGGAGCACATACTCTGCATTTTCATGGGCCATCTGAAAACCTTTCATGTGCCCACAGGCCATGAGCAGTCTGCAGACCACAGGTTATGTAGGCCTGTAGCAGGAGACAAACTGCTGGTTTTGGATTTGCAGAAAGCAGGCCTGGCTCCCTCTCCACTTCCTCCCTTGGTTCTCCTTTCCTTCTGTGTTTCGGCTTAATAATCATCTGTCAAACTTTGCCGTTTTGGGAAAAGTGTGGATGGTAACCTGGGCAGAGTTTAGAGGTTACTAATCTAGGGTGAACCCCAGGATGAAGGCTGCACATTTTCAGCACCACATTCCTCCTTCACCTTTCTTCTAAAATAACTGGACACAATCTCTGTGTGCTGGTTATCGAAGTAGGGGAGGGGAGAAGGAATGCTGGGAAAGCCTCTGCAGTAGGAGGGTATTCCAATATGGGCCTCAGGAAGGAATTCAAAAGTCAATTTGTGCATCTCTCCTGGGAATGTGGGGTCAGGTGGGGGAGGGGTGCTGAAGGAGACAATTAAGAATTACTGTGCACTTCCTGTGAAGCTTCACCTGGATTCTGCTTTGTCTAGATTTCCTCTTTTCATTCAAGACGAGGATAGCACTGGCAAAGTCTCTAGAGCAGGAAAATATTTCAATATGAGCTCTAGGCAGGAACTTCTACATTCAGACTGAGTCTCTGCTGAGGAAATACTTAGTGTCTATGGGAGCAGGGTCAGCTGATGCTAATCACCAGTTGCCATGGTGATTGGTCTGTTTCCAAGGAAACCTCAAATCCTGAGTTTCTGGCTCTCATACTAGGTCGCTTCTTATGAAGCTCCTGTTTTTACCCCTCAATTTACAGGAGAGGTAGGTGGCTACATTAGAAAATTTGGGTGGGAGGATTTTTTGTTATTGCTGTTTTTGTTTTTATCCAACTCTTTTACTGCATTAAATAACATTATCTGAAAGTTAATGAAGTCACTTGAACTAAATGATACTAACTGATCATCTTGGAGAAAACCCACTGTTGAGGCTTCATGAGTTCTGACACATAACCTCCCTCTCCTCTGGACTATATCTATATCTATCTATCTATCTATCTATCTATATACATATATACATTTTGTGAGGCAATCAGGGATAAGTGACTTGCCCAGGGTCACATAGCTAGTAAGTGTCATGTGTCTGAGACTGGATTTGAACTCACATTTTCCTGACTCCAAGGCCAGAGATGTATCCACTGTGCCACCTAGCTGCCCCCTCCGGGCTACATCTAAAGCTGGAGGAGAAGTGTAGCAGGCGCCTTCTGGGAGCTTGACCTACAAACTGTAAGTGGGGATTGGGCACTCTAAGCCTGTACTGCACATGAATTATATGGGTTGATTCTCACAGATTTCCCACAGATATTATCATTCCTGCATTACAAGTGAGGAAACTGAGGTTCTTAGAGGTTAGGGGATTTACCATGGTCAGAAATCTGTTATGTGACAGAGAAAGGATTTCAAACCCATGTTCTTTCTCACTCCAAGTGCCCACCAACCTTGATCCCCAGTGTATCATGTGCCTGTTTTCATTTTCCTTTCTTTTTTTAACTTCAATCGCCCCCAACAGACTTTCACTCATAACAAACAAAATCAGTGAGAAAATCTGACCCACACTATGACCACACTTGAATGTATATATAATATTCTGCACATCTAGTCCCCTACCTCTGTACAAAGAGGAAGGAAGATCATACTGTCTCTTGAACAAACATTAAGATAGTATTACAATTCCAAGATACATTATGGGTCCCACCTGTAAATATGTAACCTCATCAACATCTCACAGTTGCTTTAGGAGTTACTGTGTACAGACATTTTCTGCTCTTGCTGGGCATTCATCAGGCTACACTTAGCTCTGCTGGGCTGCAAAGAACCTCAGAGGCCATCTAGTCCAATCTGCTCATTCTAGAGCTGAGCACACTGAGACACAGGGAAGGGAAGTGACTGGCCCAAGGTCATTTAGGTAGAGAGCACAAGAAGCAGAATTTTAACACAGGTTTAGAGACATCACTACTACCAGTCTTTTTATCAGTGAACAGCTGGGCCTCTATGGGGATCCTCAGCTTCTACTCATTGTTTCCCAGGGAAATATTTGGCTTCTGTCTAGGTCAAAACAGGGAAAGGGTAAAGGAACTTTCTATTTCATGAGCACAATCAGGCTCACAACAAAGCAAATATGAGACTGGGTTCATTTCACTTGATGGGAAATATAAGTCATAGAGGAGTGGAGTTTAGCTCATTACCTAGATTATTGTACTCATTTAATAAATCCCTGTAGGGTTGATTCAGCCAATAAAGAAACAAGACAAATCACTGTCCCTCCACAGTGTTCTCCACCTCCCCAAGGATGGTGTTAGAGGTAGAAGACTTCCAAAGACGATAAAGGGGGGAATGTGTGTCACACACTTGGGGGTGGGGGTGTGCTGGCTGGCCAGGAAGAGCAGGGGTTTGTACTATCAAGTTAGATCATTCACCCTGTGTTCTTACTTCTTCCTTCTCTCTCATCTTAAAAGAAGCATATGCCTTTAGTCAATGTGTCCTCTTTCACCACTGTTTCACTTGATGAGGTGCTATTATGTATTAATGAGGCCATATTCTCTACCTGCTCAAGCAATCCTTTTCCACCTCTCTCCTCCAGCATATTGCTTCCTCTCTCATCCTCATTCTGTCACATATTTTGAAACTCTCCCTGTCTACTAGCTCATTCCCTACTGGCTACAAACATGCTCATGTCTTCCCCATTCTCAAAAAGCCATCACTCATTTCTTCCATCCCCACTATCAACCATTTCTTCTTCCTTTTGTGGCTTAACTCTTTGAAATGTTTATCTATAATCAGTGCTTCCGCTTGCTTGCTACTCTCTTCAAACCCCTTATAATTTGCCTTCCAAACTTATCATTCCACCAATACTGCTGTCTTCAAAGTTACCAGTGATCTCTTAGTAGCCAGATCCAATGCTCTCTTAGTTGCCAGATCCAATGCTCTCTTCTCAGCCCTCCTTCTCCCCAACCTCTCTGCATCCTTTGACACTGCTGATCACCCTTTCCTCCTGGGATATTATTTTTTTTCTCTAGTTTTTTTTTTTCCCTCTCCCTCAAGACAGCATTCTCTGCTGGTTTTCCTATAAACCCAACTACGTTTTCTCATTCACCTTCACTAGATCATGCCCTTTAACTGCTCTAACTGTAGGTATCACACGCAGTTCCATCTTTGGCCCTCTTCTCGTTCCTCTTTACACTATTTCCCTTTTTGACCTCACCAACTTACATTGATTTAATGGCCACCTATGTCCTGATAATTTTTAATTCTTTGTATCCTGCTCCAACCTGTCTACTCACCTTCATTTCTACTTACCTTGCACATTCAACTGTCTTTCAGGAATTTGGAATGGGATGTCCAATAGAGATTTCAACTCAATATGTCTGTAAGCAAACGCACCTGTCCTCCTAAATCCCTCCTGTCTATATTACTGAAGAGTACACCATCACCTCTCAGTCCCACAGGCTAACAACCTAGGTGTTATCTTTGGTTACTCATAATATCACTCCACATGTCAAACCTCTGTCCAACGCTTTTAGCTGCCACTTTTGGAAAATCTCTACACTTTGCCCCCTTTTTTCCCCTAACAGTGTCACCACTCTGCAAGCTTTCATCACATCACACATGCACTGATGTAGTATTGCAAGAGCTCATTCTTGTGTTTTCCTTTCTCCAAGTCTCTCCTCACTCCAATCCATCCTCCATTCAACCACCAAAGTGATTTTCCTAAAACACAAGTCTAACCATCTCATCCACCTACTCAATTAACTCCAAAGCCTCCATGTCACCTCATAGTTTAAATACAATGTCCTGCATATGGCATTTAATGACCTTTATGACCTAGCCACCTCCAGTCTTTCCAATCTTCTTACACTTTACTCCCTTCCACTTATTGTTGAATCTTGTGACAAAGGCCTCCTTCCTGTTCCATGACCAAGATACTCCATCTCTTGACTCCAGTCATTTTCTCTGCCTATCCAACATGCCTGGTATGATTTTCATCCTTACTTCTCACTACTGCCTCCCATATTTTATTTTAAAGGTGCTGTCAACAACTAATCTTTGACATGAAGTGTATCCCAACCTCTCTCAGTTCTTGTGCCCTCCCCCTCTAAATAAATTCCTATTTATCCTGTATATAGCTTTATTTTGTTTGCTTTTTGATTCTCCAATTAGATTGTGACCTAGTTGAGGCACAGATTTTTTTTACCCTCTTTTTCCACACCCACTACCGAGCACGGTATGTGGCAAATAGCACACGCTTAATAAATGTTTGGTGACTGACTGATAGGGTCCCAGGTAATTATAAGACCCCCATCCCATTACCACAATTTTTGTTGATATTTTGTATAGACATATATATGTATATGTTTTGAATGCCGCGAAATGCCTCATGTTTGTCTTTGTATTCTCAGCACCTAGAGCAGCCCCTGGAATCTAGTAGCTGCTTAAGAAAAGTTTTTTGAACAATTAAATTACTTTAACTTTTATAATATGGTCTTTCGGTGACATCTGGTGTCCAATAAAAATATTGCAGCTTTTGGGGCACTCCTGCCCCCTTGTGGTCATTTGAGATATTACAGTTTCAGTCTGCCATCGCGTGGCCGAACATTCGTATTACATTTTCTCTTATTTTAAACCGTGTTTTTGCTGGATTTTTGTATTTGTGAAAAATAACTTGCTGTTTAGAAAGGCAGAAAGGAGCCAAATGAAATCCTGAATTTATGAACTAAAGTACATAATGAATTCTTTCAAGTTACAATAGAAATTCAGACTAAATCTTCACCACTGGAATTACCCTTTATATTCTTAATCTTATCAGAAGTGATATGATAAAGGTAAAAATATAATAGCAGTGAAGTGAAAATGAAGCAGGCTTCACTCCACAGTGGCTGGCTCTCTAGGTAACATTAATTCCACTTTCACAAGAGCAAAACTGGGGGAAAAGAAGAAAACGATTGACCTGAATGTTCAAGTAAGTTTATAAAATAAATATCAAAGTATGATTTCAACAATCACGCCCATTGGAATCAGCTTCCGAAAGTTTCTAAGAAGTCATTGTTAAATGTTCAGGAGTTTTTCAAAGTTGTTGTTGTTTGTCCGTCCTGTTGGAACAGGACCACAGCATCAGGAAAGTGATGCCATGACTTGCAATTTAGTTGGATTTAAGTGAGGGAGGGCTGTGCAAAGTCACCAGCCTCACTTTCTCCCCCAGAGCCACCCTGGTGCAATGGCAAGATATAAATCCTGATGACTGAAGATGGCCCTGGAAGCAGTGGGACACCTTGGCCTTTTGAAGTTAAGGTCTTTTTCAGGTGTCAGTTTGAGTGAGGCAATATCCATTCAGTGATTAAGGCCAGTTAAGAAATGAGTTTTGGCCAGAAACCCTGAAGGTCTTCCCCTCCCAGATTGATTTTTTTTGACTTGGTAAAAGAGGCCATTCTTTGTTTCATTTCTTACCTAGCCTCAATCAAGGTGATTGATAAACAGCTAGACCACAGTATTATCAGCTCCTGCACAGGTAATGTTATTTTTTACTTGAAAAGAAAGTTTTTCTGCCAAGGGATTCAAAATTCTTCCAAGACAGGGTCTGCTTTACTTTCCTGATTGCATCTGCAACACATGGAGTAATACTTGGAATTTAGTAGTGGTTCAAGAAACTTACTGTCGGGGCAGGTAGTTGGCACACTTAAATACAAAATCAAAAAAGAAAAATAAAAGAACATTCCCTTGGACATAGGAGAACATAAGAAAAGATTCAATATAAAAGCATATATTTGCATTTTACTAAAACCTATGTAAGAAATCCTACCCACTGTTTTCAAACCAAGCCCGCTTTTCTGTTTCCTTCTATTTTTTCTGCTGTGCATTTTTTATCCTATTTTTCTTCCTCTTCCTGCCCCACCTTAAAGAATGCTACAATTAAATGTGTATATATATATATATATTACATATATATATCCATACATATACATAAATTATCTATACACACATATATAATATGTAAGATGATATTAGGTATATTTCTATCTGTCAGTTCGTTCTCTGTAGGTAAATAGCATCTTCCTTCATAGATCCATGTCTTTCCTTAATTTTCCAAATCACCCAGCTCACTATTTCTAAAATTATAGTCAGTCTCAATCATATACCACAAATTGCTTAGCCATTCTCTAATTGAAGTGCATGTGTCATTTCACCCAGTCTTATAGATGTAAGATGATATCTCACAGTCATTTCAGTTGGCATTTGTCTAATCAATAATGATTTAGAGCATTTTCTCATATAATTATATATAGTCTTGATTTCTCCATCAAAAAACTGCCTGTTCATATCACTAGACCATTCATCAATTGGGTTATGAGTTGTAATTTTAGAAATTTGGTGAAGTTCTCCATATATTTAAGAAATGAGACCCCTATCAGAGACATCCTGTATGAAAGATTACCCCCAATTTTCTGCTTTCCTCCTAATCTTGACTGTCTTGGTTTTATTTATACACACATTTTTATTTTAAAGTAATTGGAATTATCCATTTTATACCTCAATGATGTTGTCTGTCTCTTCTTTCTTCATATATTTTTCTCCTAACCATGAGTCTGATAAGTAATATGTTCTATATTCTTTTCCTTTTTTTTCTTTTTAGGCAATTGGGGTTAAGTGACTTGCCCAGGATCACACAGCTAGTAAGTGTCAAGTTTTTGGTCTGAAGCTGGATTTGAACTGAGGTCCTCCTCACTTCAGGGTTGGTGCTCTATCCACTGTGCCATTTTCTTGTGTTATTTCCCTTTATATCTAGGTCATGAGTCCATTTTCACCTTATCTTGGTACATGGTCAATAGATTGGTCTCTGCCCCATTTCTGCCAGACTGCTTGACAGCTTTCACAATTTTTGTGAAATAAGGAATTCTTATCCCCCGAACTTAAATGTTGACAGTTGTCAGACACAAAGTTACTATAGTCATTTACTACTGTGTATTGTATGTGTACTCTGTTTCAGTATTCCACTTCTCCATTTCTTAGCCACTACCAGATAGTTCTGCTGTTTCTGCTTTATGGGTAAATTCATCCCATTCATATTCTAAGTTATCATTTCTTGTTGTGTATTTCCCTCCATCCTGTTTTTCCTCACTATCCCTCTGGCCCTACCTAACATCTCGCTCCTCACTCTAATTTCCTTCTCCCCTCTACTTTGCCCTCCTATTCCTTAATCTACCCACCCCTCTAAGAATCCCTCTTTTATCATCTCTCCCCCTGCCCCTTCACCTTAATCTACCTATCTTTCTAAGAGCTTCATCGTTATTTCCTCTCCTGATTCCTCATCTACACACCGTTTTAAAAGTTCTTCCTTTATTCTATCCCTTTGCCCTCTCATTTTTTCTACCTTTGGAAGACTTTTATATGTTTTCAGATGGATATGTTCCCTTTTTAACCCATTTCTGAGGAGAGTAAGGTTCCAGTACTACTAGCACCCCTCCCCCTTGCTTCTTCTGCATCACTTGTTCATTTCATTCCTTCTTTGTATAGTTACTCTTTTTTTATTTTTCCCTATATAGTTTTATTTTTTAGAATCACCCCATCATAGAGAGCTCAGCCCAAGTCTTTCTTTCAAACTATCCAAATAATTATGATAGTCATAAGAGAACTGACAACACTTTTATATACAGGAAGTAAACAAATTATCTAATTGAGTCCCTTATAACTGGTCTTTACT
>NW_020953578.1:0-11469 GCF_900497805.2 Vombatus ursinus
TTACTTAAAAATTAGAATGGAACAAATGGAAGCTAATGACTCTATGAAAAATCAAGAAATTAGGAAACAAAACCAAGAGAATGAAAAAATAGAAGACAATGTGAAATATCTCATTGGAAAAACAATTGAGCTGAAAAATAAACCCAAGAGTGATAATTTAAAAATTATTGGACTATCTGAAAACCATGATCAAAAAAAAAAGCCTAAACATCATCTTTCAAGAAATTGTCAAGGAAAACTGCCCTAATATTCTAGAACCAGAGGGTAAAATAGAAATGGAAAGAATCCACCAATCACCTCCTGAAAAAGATTCCAAAAGGAAAACTCCCAGGAATATTATAACCAAATTCCAGAGTTCCCAGTTCAAGGAGAAAATATTGCAAACAACCAACAAGAAACAATTTAAGTACTGTGGAAATACAATCAAGATAACACAAGATTTAGCAGCTTCTACCTTAATGGATCAGAGGGTTTGGAATATGATATTCCAGAGGTCAAAGGAGCTAGGATTAAAACCAAGAATCACATTGCTCGATGAGGACAAAGTCTAGGGTCCATGAAGATTCATTGCCTTAGAATGCCACTACTAAGCACAGGTCCTTGCCTGGCTCTATGTTGTTTCCCTAAGTAGCCCTGCATGCCAAGTAGCACACCTTCCAATGGGACCATGATAATTCCACCTGCATAAGGTCAGGAGGCTCTGGATTTTGCTTAAGAAATATTTTGGAGTTTACAATATGGGGTTTCTGTGAAGAGCTGACAGTTGTGGTTTTTTCTATTTTAATTTTACAGTCAGGTTCATATAGATATGGCGAATTTTCATCTCTGATTTCATGAAATATGGTACCTAGGCTTTTTGTATTTAAGGTTTTATAGGAGTACAGTGAGCCTTCAATTACTTCTCCTTGACAAATCTTCCAGGTTGTTTGTTTGTGAGAAAAGATAGCTTATATTTTAGGATCTATTACTGTCACTTGATTTTGTTCTATGTCTTAGCTGTCTTGTGGAGATACTTATCTCTGTCTGCCCATGGACTCCTCCAGTATTGGAAGAATCCTATCTGTTCTCTGGCCTGCTCTGTTCATTTCCTGCTTTGTGACACTGGGGGAGGCTCTTTAGCTTTCCTTGCCTCTCTTTCCTCTCCTCCCAAATGAGGATGGTAAGAGCACTCACTTTAGTGGTTTGCAGGGAGGATAACAGGAGGTAATATTGGCCAAGGGCTTTTTCCCTTTAAAGCACTTAATAAATGTTAGCTCCTTTCTAAATTCTGAGGGCCCTTCAATCCTCAACATCCTATGTTCTTCCAGCCTCTCTTCCTTATGACCTTCTATGTTGTAAGGACTCTCTTATCACCGATATAGCCCTTCTTCTGAATAGACTGCCAGGTCTAACACTGTGTTCTCTGTGTCATCTCCCAGACTAGACATTCTGCATTCCAAGCTCTCTAACAGCCTTGACATTCTATGCTCTAGGGACTCACCCTAATCTGACATTCTGGGCTTTTGGTTCTTTTAAGAATTATTAAATAATTTTTATTTTAATTCACTACATATAGCTTAACAATTCATCAATTTAAATGGACAAAGGTGATTCCATTCAAATGCTGTCAATTTAAAAACTAACTTTTTTGGGGGAGTGGGGGGCTAGGCAATGGGGTTAAGTGACTTGACCAGGGTCACACAGCAAGTGAGTGTCAAGGGTCTGAGGTAGGATTTGAATTCAGGTCCTCCTGACTCCAGGGCCAGTGCTCTATCCACTGCACCAACTAGCTGCCCCTTGAAACCTAAAGTTTTAGAAAGATTACACATTCATTGCCCATTACAATAACATCAATACTTGTTTTACCTGATTGTGGCACTACATGGAATTATGTTTGTGATCCTCATTTTACTTTTATCCATATAGACCACTTTGTTTTCATGCTCTGTCCTGGGCTTTGTGTTGCAAGATCTAAGCTTTAATTTAGAATAACAAAAAAAGACCTGATATAAATTGTGTTGAAATAAAGTATTTTTATCGTATGTATTTTTGGCTGGTGTTTACTAAATTATCCTTTCCCTGCCATTATGTTGGCCCATTGAACAGGGAAGACATAAATTGTTGTTTAATAACTGCTTCTGGTCCATAGCACTATGTGTTTTGAAAACTCTCTCATCGGGCAGGTAGGTGGCACAGTGGACAGAATGCCTGGCCTAAAGTCAGGAAGGTTCATCTTCCTGAGTTCAAAGCTGGCCTTAGAAATTTACTAGCCGTATGACCCTAGATAAGTTACTTAAGTCGGCCTTTCTATATAATACCAACAAAGTCCAGCAGCAAGACACAGAAAGAGAAATTCAATTTAAAGTAACTGTAAACAATACAAAATATTTGGGAGTCCACCTGCCAAGACAAAACCAAGAAATATATGAACATAATTGCAAAACACTTTTCACATGAAAAAAGTCAGATCTAAATAATTGAAAAACATTTAGTTGCTCATGGGTAGGCAGAGCTAATATAAAAAAAAATGACAATTCTACCTAATTTAATTTACTTATTCCATGTTGCCCCAATCAAAGTACCAAAAATTATTTTATAGAACTAGAAAAAAAATAACAATGTTCATCTGGAAGAAGAAAAGCTCAAGAATATCAAGGGAATCATTGAAAAAAAATGCAAAAGAAGGTAGTTTAGCCATACCAGATCTCAAACTTTTCTATAAACTGGAAATAAACAAAACATTCTGGTACAGGCTATGAAACAGAGTGCTGGATCAGTGGAATAAATTAGGTACAAATTATATTATGGTAAATGATCGTAGTAATCTTGTGTATGATAAACACAAAGATCCAAGCATATGGAACAAAAATTCATTTTTTGACAAATACTGCTAGGAAAATATAGAGAACATCTCACAACATGTACCAAAAAAGTCCAAGTGGGTACATGGTTTACACATGAAGACTGATGCCATAAGAAAATTAAAGAGCGTGGAATGGTTTATCTGTCAAATTTTTGGATAAGGGAAGAATTTAGGACCAAGGAAGAAAAAGATTAAAAAATGTGAAATTGATAATTTTGACTACATAAAGTTAAAAGGTTTTTGCACAAAAAAGCGATGCAATCAAAAGTATAAGGAAAGCAGAAAAAGGGGAAAAGTTCTGCTACAACTAACTCTAATAAAGTCCTCATTGGTCAAACATAGAGAACTTAGTCAACTTAGTGAAATTTATAAGATTACAAGAATTTATAAGAATACAAATCATTCCCCAGTTGATAAATGGTCAAAGGATGTGAACAGGCAGTTTTCAGACAAAGAAAGCATAGCTATCTATAATCATATGAAAAATGCTCTAAATCATTATTGATTAGAGAAATGCAAATTAAAACAACTCTGAGATAAAACCTAACATCTCTCACATTGTCTAATACGACAGAAAAGGAAAATGTTGGATGTTGGAGGTGATGTGGGAAAAGTGGAACATGGATGCCTTGTTGGTGGAGTTGTAAACTGAAGAAACCATTCTAGAGAGCAATTTGGAACTATACCCAAAGGGCTATAAAACTGTACATCCTCTTTGGTTCAGCAATACCACTGCTAGGTTTGTATCCCAAAGACATTTAAAAAAAGGGAAGGGAAAAACCTATTTGTACAAAAATATTCATAGCAGCAGTTTTTGTAGTGGCTAAGAACTGGAAATCAAGGGGATGCTCATCAGTTAGGGAATGGCTAAAGAAGCTGTGGTATATGATTGTAATGAAATATTATTGTGATATAAGAAATGACAAGCAGAATGATTTCAGAAAAACCTAGAAAGACTTACATGACTGATGCATAGTTTTGGGAAGAAAACCAGGAGAACACTGTACACAGTAACAGAAATATTGTTTGATGAAGAAATGTGAATGACAGCTATGCCCAGCAATGCAATGATCCAAAACAATCTTAAATGACTAATGGTGAAGCATACTGTCCCCCTCCAGCAAAAGAACTGGTATTTTTAATACAGACTAAAGAAGGCTATTTTTCATTTTCTTTCTTTCTTGTTTTTCATTGATTAGAGTCTTCTTGTACAAAAGGGCTGGCATGGAAATGTTTTATGTAACTGCACATGTAGAGCCAATGCCTGGTTGCTTAATGGCTCAGGGAGGTAGAAGGGGAGGGAAAGAGGAAGGGATAGAATTTGGAACTCAAAATGTTAAACAAAAATTTAAATATGCACATATATATATGTATGTATTTACTCAAAATATATACATATGTATATACTCAAAAACAAAACTGATGGGATGGGAATAAAAGTTCTATGCATTAAGTGAATAAAAAAAACCCAAGATTTGTAATCACCCTGACAAAACAAAAACAATCATTCCAAAAATTAAGAAGATAAACAAGATCTGCATTTTTGGAAGGGAATCATAGACCACAAACCAAAATCTGGGATAAATATATAAGTTCCAAATATCTTTGTAGCCAAATTTATAAGGTAACATTAACTGAACTAGAAGAAGACACTAAAAATAACATAATGGGAACAGGAGAGTTTTATGTCCCTCTCCCAGTTTTGTATAAGTCTAGTAGAAAGGTGCACAAAACAGAAAATAGGGAAGTGAAAAAATTACTGTTGAAAGTAGAGTTAAAAAACCACACATGAGTTATCTTTTAAATGGTACTACAAAGGCATATACATATTTCTGAGATCTAATAGAACTTTAAAAAAATTGATGATGTATTATGGCATGGAGATACTATAAACAAATATAAAAAGGCAGAAATAGTGAATACATCCAATACAGGTCATAATAAAATAAAAATAGTTATTGGTGCAGGAAACACATAAAAAAGACAGAAATACAAAAGTGACTTAACAATGAAATCCTAAATAGTAAGATAAAGAACAAATCATAGAAACAATAGGAATTGAACTTTCAGGTAAAAGATTCAACAAGATGGGGGACTAGAACTTTTCTGATCGCCTTGAACTCTGATACATCTCCAAAACAAAAATAATTCACCAAAGATAAATTAACATCAGCTGTCTCCATGATTTATGACATAAAGAATCCAAAAGGAGGTAGAACAAAACAAAAACAAATCTCTGAGTTGACTTCTTTAGCATGCTCACACGGCACCCCTCCTTTTTGCATTATTTGCAGTGAGGCTACATTTAACTGAACCAAAAATATAGTTGAAGGATCTAATTCAGAGATTCAACACATGAAATAAGGGTGTAGGATGTGTTCAGGAAAGACCAGTACCTCTGGTGTGAGGGCTGCCAAGCCATTTTCAGAGCTGCTTCCCACCTCTGGTGTCTACCTGATCCACCCAATTCTCACCTGTGGCTCCAAGAAGCTGTTGCCTGCACAGTGGCCACACTGTGGTAAACCATTTGGGCAGATGGGCTAAATCAGGTTGAGGGTAACTGAGGGTATCTCAAACCTGTAGGTAAGTTTAGGGGGTGTCTCCCCCAAGCATATAATGAATTCCCCTTTTGGAATGGGCAGATGAGAACAGTTTGTTCCGATGGCCATGAAGGCAGCTGAAGCAGGCACTGTGGAGTGCTTAGAGCTTGGTTAGACATGAAAAATGATAAGGTCATCTATTGCATCTCAAGCTATCACCAGTCTTCTCTAGTCTGTATCTCCACTGGACTGTGACCACTCTGGAAGAGGGAGTGAAGCCAATGATTGCGAGCAATTCTGCCTCATATGCTATGGGGATACACAACAACCTTTCTCACAAAATTGACTGGCAAAGAAAGGATGTCCCCTCTTTTCCCTATCATTTGACCCAGTTCTAGAAATGCCTGCAACAGCAATAAGATGAGAGAAAGAAATCAGAGGCATAAACACAGGGAAAGGGAAGATAAAAATTTTCCAAATGTGCTGATAATATGATGATATACTTGGATAATCTTAGGAAGGTTTAGATTCTTATAATCTAGCCACTGCTCAGATTCTTAAAATCAAGCCACTGCTGGGATTCTTAAAATCTAGCCACCGGTCAGATTCTTATAGTCTAGCCAATAGTTTACTAATGTTCAGGCTCCTTAAGAGGCTGGCTAATATGACAGATGTTCTAATAAACCGTGTCTTTGGCTGATAGAAGGCACGGGTCAAATTTTTTTGGGCAGGTCCCTTGTGTTGTGATATTGGGGTCCCAGCACCCGTGAACCCCTCAACCACATCATTTTGGTGGCCCGCATAGGGAAACTGCCTAACTCCAAATTCTTCTCCAGCAAAGACTGGAAGGTATGTAAGCCTCCCCTTGCTCCTTTCTTGCTCTGCAGTTAGGGTTGCTCTCCAAGTACCAAGGCTTGGAGGTGCTTTTCAGGCAGACAGTTGCCAGGTTGTCTCTCACTTGGCCTGATGCTCTCAGGCTCCTGGTCCACTGGGTAGGTTGAAGGCCATGGACCTGAGTACATCTTCCGCAGCATAGAGGACAAGCACGGATGCCCTCTCAGAAAGTGTATGCTCAATTCTGCTAATTTCCTCAGTGCTAGGGAATTGGGGAAAACTGCAGTTGCTTTTTGGTTCCCTGAAGCTTGCTTACTCCCTTCCCTCTACACTCCTGAATCCTCCTTCATGGAGGTTACAGGGGAAAGTTAGAACAGCTAAAAATATCTTGGCAGATTTTGGAGGTTTTGTGATTGATCATTAAGGAGTTTTGAAACTCTTCCTTACAACCCTGGTCACTCCCTTCCCTTGAGTTAAGAGGGTATCTGTTAACCCCTCTCATAGGAGAAGAGTTTCACCCTTTACCCCTCACCTTTGATTTCACCCTCCCCCACCTGGGAAAGGAAGAAGGGGAGAGGGGTAACAGCTAAGGTGTGGGCCCCCCTGTCAATGGCCTTGGGTTCTAGGGCAACCTTTGCCTGGAAACATCACCCAGGTTCAGCACATCCTGCTCAAGGTAATGAAGCTAGCCTCCAAAGTTGGGTAAGCACACTCTTTTAAATTTGTAGTTTTAACTGTTAATGATGAGAAGTTGATTCTCTGTGTAAAGTAATTTGGAAGTGCTTTTAACAAAACTGAAGTCACCTGATTATATCAGTTATGTCAAGCAACTTTTCATAATTTGGTTACCACTAAAATAATTAAGCTGTTGTTGGTTATTGTTTTTAATGTGTAAACTAGCCAAAAAGTTTATTTGGGTTCTGTTCGGCTTGCTGAGAATTTGTAAGTATATAGAAATCTCTAATGATTGGCTTTTTACCCCAGGACAAATTTAAGATTGAGTTGTAAATCCTGGAAAAGTTTTTTCTAAGCCATGATTAGTAAAACTTGGTGTTTGTGGTCAAAGTTCATAGGATTTTATTTTGAGTTGTCTGATGGGTCATAATCCATTGATAATCAATAATCTACCATCTGAGAGAAATGCCACAAGCTAGTTGGAGAAGGTGATACTGGTGGGAAGTCAGTAATGGGAAAAGCTGAGAGGACAATTTTAGCCTCAGTCTAAGATGGGATCCTCCTGGCTCAGTTTCCCCATTATGTTCCTTTGAAAGGGAACACTACCCACCTGGCTATTCCTGAATCTGGCTATGAGGTGGATTTGATACTACCTGGTTGGAAAACTGAATTATCTGAATCCAAACAGAGCTATGGATGTTTTATCCTATTGAAGTTGAGCCCTCAATCTTGTGCCTGCTTTATATCTGGGCCCTGCAGTTTTTTTCTGTCAGATTTGTGTCTTCCAGACTACAAGCCATTCACCTACAGCAAACAGTGGGGACCAGTCAATGTCCTCCTGTCATTCCTTGGATGTAGCCTGTGCTCTGTTCCAGTCAACTTCTTTGGGACCTCCTCAAGGCAGGGACAGCTCTACATCCCTTGCCAGCAGGAAGCAGTTTCAGAAGCTGAGACTTTTGCCCCTTACCCCAAAAGAATTTGGGTCCCATTGATGGGGATGGGATCTAGATCCCAGAAAGGAAAAACCCTGGACTTTCTCACATGGCCAAATCTGTGGCTTTCACTAGAGGCTATAATCCCATCAACTGGCCTTTCCTTGTGGCTACACCCAACCTCCCCTCCATTGTCTCCATTGTCCAGGTCCCAGGAGTTCTTTTCACCCCAGCTTACTGACCACTCCCATCCAGATCTCCTTAGGCCTCTCCTCTCCTCACCCCAAACTCATTGACCACTCCCAGATCCCTCCCACAGGCTTTCTGTATATAAGGTCCATCTTGTCTCCATTAAGATGCTTAGATTCTTATAATCTAGCCCCTGCTCAGATTCCTAAAATCTAGCCACTGCTGGGATTCATATAATCTGGCTACTGTTTGGATTCTTAAAATCTAGCCACTGGTCAGATTCTTATAATCTAGCCAATAGCTTACTAAAGTTCAGACTCCTTAAGAGTCTTCCAATATGATCGATGTTCTAATAAACTTTGTCTTTGGCTGAAAAAAAAGAAAATCTATAGAGATCAATCTATCAGAGTAAATCAATGCTTGTATGGATTCAGTTACAGGGGACTCCATAAAGAAATAAAGAAAAACTAAAATAGCCAGAAGAATACTCAATGCCCATTAATAGGCCATTCTAATATAATAAAAATGACAACATTACCAAAGCTAATTTAAAGTTTTTATGCTATACTAATCAAGTTACCAAGAGAATAAATTAAAGAAGTTGATAAAATAAAAAAAATCATTTAGAGAGCTCAAAAAGGATTGTGAAAATCAAGTAAGAGAGGTAGAGGAAAAATTGAGAAGAGAAATGAGAGTGATGCAGGAAAATCATGAGAAATGAAGCAAAAGGTTGGTAAAGGAGAAAAAAATTGCTAAAAAATAACACCTTGAAAAATGGAAAAGGAGGTTCAAAAACTCACTGAAGAATCTAATGCCATAAAATTTAGAATGTGACAAATAGAAGCTAATGACATTAGGAGAAATCAAGAAACAATAAAACAAAGCCAAAAGAATGAAAAAGTAGAAGATAGTGTGACCTACCTCACTGGAGAAACAGCTAACCTGGAAAACAGATCCAGGAGAAATAATTTAAAAGTTATTTAACTACTGGAACAGCTAGGTGGCACAGCGGATAGAAAATCAAAAGATCTGAAACATCCAATGAAAGGATTAACAGAAATATGGATAAAGAGAAATAGTACTTAGAGACTTCCAGCTATATTGTACTGTAGCAATAATCAAAACCATCTTGACCAACTATGCCCAAAGGGCTGTACAAATGTGCATATCATTTGGGATTTCTTGAAATATGGTATCAAGGGGTTTGGCATTTAAGGTTTTATAGCATTACTATAAGTCTTAAGTCACCTCTCTATTATGATCTATTTCTGTCTGTTCCTTTTGTTCTAATATGTCTTTGCTGTCTCATGGAGACATCTCCCTCTGGTCCTATCTAGTTTTCAATAAGTTTCTCATGTGACCAAGTTTTCAGCATTACTGTACTAAGTTGTTTGTTCACTATCAGATCCTTTCTTCTAGAGAAGTCAGTTTCTTTCTCATTCTGTTCTTAGAAAATGAACATTTCTATAACTTTTGTTTCTTAATTTCAAGGAATTCAAATAGGGTTTATGGAAAAGCCATGATTTTATTTGAGACTTGCTCTAAAGCTACTTAAACTTTTTTTCTTGAAAGAGGAATATTTCTGACTAGGGAATGAGGAAGAAGGTTCACAAGTAGATGTTGAGGGTGAATATAGAGTGCCAGTAAGATCAGCTGGAGTATAGTGACATGGAGTATAGATAGAAATTGGGGGTAGGGTCTCTTGTACTCTGGAATTTGTGGAGAGGGGAAGGCTTGTGGGTAGGTGGTTCTTCTGGGCAGGTGGTTCTTCTGGGCATCCTGTCCCAGTATACTGCTGCCAGCAACCCAAAGTCTTGTCTGAATTCAAAGACTCTAGAAATCAAAAATCCCAGAGCTTAAAGAGACCTGATGACATGGGATGTCAGAGTTGGAAGGGTTTTGGAACACGGGATGTCAAACAATCTGTAGATCACAGAATGTTAGACTGGGAGGGACCTCAAGGTCGAGTTCTACTGATGATCATAGCCACTTAAATTAGTTACTTTTTTAGGAAGAATAGTCCTTGATAGAATCAAAAAAGTATCACCAATTGTGAACAATGATCTCATTGCTTTTTGAATTCCATTTTGTTTTCAGGTTTTCTACCTCTTTTCTGCCCTTCCGCAGACATTCCACATACCTCTCCCCAATCACTGAGAAATAAAAAAGTAAAACCCTTAGAAACATGTGGATTAAGGAAAATAAGTTCCTGTATTGGCCATGTCCAGAAAAAAAATACACCTCAATCTGCACTCTGAATTTATCACCACACTCTCTAGAAGTAGACAGCATGATTCATCATGAGTCACCCAGGAAGTGTGGTTGGTCATTTCTTGATCATATTTTCTATGCCTTTTAAAATTGATTATTTTTATAATATTGTTATTGTACACATTATTCACTTGGTTCTGCTCACTTCACTCTACCAAAATTCACATGTCTTACCAGGTTTATATGAAACAATTTACTTCATCAATTCTTATCGAACAACCATATTCTAATACATTCACGTGCCCTGTATTGTTCAGCCATTCCCCAAATAATGGATACGCCACTCTGATTTCAATTCATTGCATATATATAGAAATATTTTGTATCCGTGGGTGTCTTTCCTCTTCCTTTAATGTCTTTAGACTATACGCCAAGTGGTTTTGCAGTTACTTTCTTCCCCAGTACAATATTTAGACAGGAATCCACAAGGAAGATTTGGTGATTTCTGCTGGGTGAGGCCACCCTGTCTTCTAGTGGGTATAAAGCTGTGAATGAAGAGAATAACTAGTGCTAACAATGACAGGGATGCATTCCTAATCAAGCCAAGTCAATGAGTCCAAAAAGGATTTATCAAGCACCAAGCATGGCTTAAGTGCCATTCTAAGCTTTAGAGATAAAAGTAAAATCAAGGAAACAATTCTCAATCACAAAATCCCATACGTATTACTTAAGTGCCTTAGGGATTTGTTATGTCTGACTGTTATCTCTGAGAAGTCATTACAACAAGTACGCCCTTGGTCTGAAGGAGGGGCTGCAGGTAGGGAAGGCTCAGTACCCCTCTAACCCTCAAGACTGCTTAAGGCAGAGCCCATGGACTCCTCCAGCACTGAAAGAATCATACCAATTCTCTGTCCTGCTGTGTGCATTCCCATAGACAGGCTGGGTGCAGAGTCTATTGATGAACTATTAATTTCCTAAGAAACTCAATACCTTAGCATTGGAAGGATACTGACATAGGAAACTGTGAATCTTGTCCATAAGGCTTATTTATGACATGATGATATAGACAGAGTAGGGAACTTCTTAGAAAGGGTGAATTGAGAGACACCCTAAATGTCCACCCATCCCATTTCCAAATCTCTCTAGCACTGACCTGTAAACTCCACTCATTCACAAAGATGGAGTAGGGCATGATTTAATGATTGTTGTTGGATTTGCACTTTTACTGGATAGGGTAAAAAATTGG
>NW_020953579.1:0-11470 GCF_900497805.2 Vombatus ursinus
TTACTTAAAAATTAGAATGGAACAAATGGAAGCTAATGACTCTATGAGAAATCAAGAAATTAGGAAACAAAACCAAGAGAATGAAAAAATAGAAGACAATGTGAAATATCTCATTGGAAAAACAATTGAGCTGAAAAATAAACCCAAGAGTGATAATTTAAAAATTATTGGACTATCTGAAAACCATGATCAAAAAAAAAAAGCCTAAACATCATCTTTCAAGAAATTGTCAAGGAAAACTGCCCTAATATTCTAGAACCAGAGGGTAAAATAGAAATGGAAAGAATCCACCAATCACCTCCTGAAAAAGATTCCAAAAGGAAAACTCCCAGGAATATTATAACCAAATTCCAGAGTTCCCAGTTCAAGGAGAAAATATTGCAAACAACCAACAAGAAACAATTTAAGTACTGTGGAAATACAATCAAGATAACACAAGATTTAGCAGCTTCTACCTTAATGGATCAGAGGGTTTGGAATATGATATTCCAGAGGTCAAAGGAGCTAGGATTAAAACCAAGAATCACATTGCTCGATGAGGACAAAGTCTAGGGTCCATGAAGATTCATTGCCTTAGAATGCCACTACTAAGCACAGGTCCTTGCCTGGCTCTATGTTGTTTCCCTAAGTAGCCCTGCATGCCAAGTAGCACACCTTCCAATGGGACCATGATAATTCCACCTGCATAAGGTCAGGAGGCTCTGGATTTTGGTTAAGAAATATTTTGGAGTTTACAATATGGGGTTTCTGTGAAGAGCTGACAGTTGTGGTTTTTTCTATTTTAATTTTACAGTCAGGTTCATATAGATATGGCGAATTTTCATCTCTGATTTCATTAAATATGGTACCTAGGCTTTTTGTATTTAAGGTTTTATAGGAGTACAGTGAGCCTTCAATTACTTCTCCTTGACAAATCTTCCAGGTTGTTTGTTTGTGAGAAAAGATAGCTTATATTTTAGGATCTATTACTGTCACTTGATTTTGTTCTATGTCTTAGCTGTCTTGTGGAGATACTTATCTCTGTCTGCCCATGGACTCCTCCAGTATTGGAAGAATCCTATCTGTTCTCTGGCCTGCTGTGTTCATTTCCTGCTTTGTGACACTGGGGGAGGCTCTTTAGCTTTCCTTGCCTCTCTTTCCTCTCCTCCCAAATGAGGATGGTAAGAGCACTCACTGTAGTGGTTTGCAGGGAGGATAACAGGAGGTAATATTGGCCAAGGGCTTTTTCCCTTTAAAGCACTTAATAAATGTTAGCTCCTTTCTAAATTCTGAGGGCCCTTCAATCCTCAACATCCTATGTTCTTCCAGCCTCTCTTCCTTATGACCTTCTATGTTGTAAGGACTCTCTTATCACCGATATAGCCCTTCTTCTGAATAGACTGCCAGGTCTAACACTGTGTTCTCTGTGTCATCTCCCAGACTAGACATTCTGCATTCCAAGCTCTCTAACAGCCTTGACATTCTATGCTCTAGGGACTCACCCTAATCTGACATTCTGGGCTTTTGGTTCTTTTAAGAATTATTAAATAATTTTTATTTTAATTCACTACATATAGCTTAACAATTCATCAATTTAAATGGACAAAGGTGATTCCATTCAAATGCTGTCAATTTAAAAACTAACTTTTTTGGGGGAGTGGGGGGCTAGGCAATGGGGTTAAGTGACTTGACCAGGGTCACACAGCAAGTGAGTGTCAAGGGTCTGAGGTAGGATTTGAATTCAGGTCCTCCTGACTCCAGGGCCAGTGCTCTATCCACTGCACCAACTAGCTGCCCCTTGAAACCTAAAGTTTTAGAAAGATTACACATTCATTGCCCATTACAATAACATCAATACTTGTTTTACCTGATTGTGGCACTACATGGAATTATGTTTGTGATCCTCATTTTACTTTTATCCATATAGACCACTTTGTTTTCATGCTCTGTCCTGGGCTTTGTGTTGCAAGATCTAAGCTTTAATTTAGAATAACAAAAAAGACCTGATATAAATTGTGTTGAAATAAAGTATTTTTATCGTATGTATTTTTGGCTGGTGTTTACTAAATTATCCTTTCCCTGCCATTATGTTGGCCCATTGAACAGGGAAGACATAAATTGTTGTTTAATAACTGCTTCTGGTCCATAGCACTATGTGTTTTGAAAACTCTCTCATCGGGCAGGTAGGTGGCACAGTGGACAGAATGCCTGGCCTAAAGTCAGGAAGGTTCATCTTCCTGAGTTCAAAGCTGGCCTTAGAAATTTACTAGCCGTATGACCCTAGATAAGTTACTTAAGTCGGCCTTTCTATATAATACCAACAAAGTCCAGCAGCAAGACACAGAAAGAGAAATTCAATTTAAAGTAACTGTAAACAATACAAAATATTTGGGAGTCCACCTGCCAAGACAAAACCAAGAAATATATGAACATAATTGCAAAACACTTTTCACATGAAAAAAGTCAGATCTAAATAATTGAAAAACATTTAGTTGCTCATGGGTAGGCAGAGCTAATATAAAAAAAATGACAATTCTACCTAATTTAATTTACTTATTCCATGTTGCCCCAATCAAAGTACCAAAAATTATTTTATAGAACTAGAAAAAAAATAACAATGTTCATCTGGAAGAAGAAAAGCTCAAGAATATCAAGGGAATCATTGAAAAAAAATGCAAAAGAAGGTAGTTTAGCCATACCAGATCTCAAACTTTTCTATAAACTGGAAATAAACAAAACATTCTGGTACAGGCTATGAAACAGAGTGCTGGATCAGTGGAATAAATTAGGTACAAATTATATTATGGTAAATGATCGTAGTAATCTTGTGTATGATAAACACAAAGATCCAAGCATATGGAACAAAAATTCATTTTTTGACAAATACTGCTAGGAAAATATAGAGAACATCTCACAACATGTACCAAAAAAGTCCAAGTGGGTACATGGTTTACACATGAAGACTGATGCCATAAGAAAATTAAAGAGCGTGGAACGGTTTATCTGTCAAATTTTTGGATAAGGGAAGAATTTAGGACCAAGGAAGAAAAAGATTAAAAAATGTGAAATTGATAATTTTGACTACATAAAGTTAAAAGGTTTTTGCACAAAAAAGCGATGCAATCAAAAGTATAAGGAAAGCAGAAAAAGGGGAAAAGTTCTGCTACAACTAACTCTAATAAAGGCCTCATTGGTCAAACATAGAGAACTTAGTCAACTTAGTCAAATTTATAAGATTACAAGAATTTATAAGAATACAAATCATTCCCCAGTTGATAAATGGTCAAAGGATGTGAACAGGCAGTTTTCAGACAAAGAAATCATAGCTATCTATAATCATATGAAAAATGCTCTAAATCATTATTGATTAGAGAAATGCAAATTAAAACAACTCTGAGATAAAACCTAACATCTCTCACATTGTCTAATACGACAGAAAAGGAAAATGTTGGATGTTGGAGGTGATGTGGGAAAAGTGGAACATGGATGCCTTGTTGGTGGAGTTGTAAACTGAAGAAACCATTCTAGAGAGCAATTTGGAACTATACCCAAAGGGCTATAAAACTGTACATCCTCTTTGGTTCAGCAATACCACTGCTAGGTTTGTATCCCAAAGACATTTAAAAAAAGGGAAGGGAAAAACCTATTTGTACAAAAATATTCATAGCAGCAGTTTTTGTAGTGGCTAAGAACTGGAAATCAAGGGGATGCTCATCAGTTAGGGAATGGCTAAAGAAGCTGTGGTATATGATTGTAATGAAATATTATTGTGATATAAGAAATGACAAGCAGAATGATTTCAGAAAAACCTAGAAAGACTTACATGACTGATGCATAGTTTTGGGAAGAAAACCAGGAGAACACTGTACACAGTAACAGAAATATTGTTTGATGAAGAAATGTGAATGACAGCTATGCCCAGCAATGCAATGATCCAAAACAATCTTAAATGACTAATGGTGAAGCATACTGTCCCCCTCCAGCAAAAGAACTGGTATTTTTAATACAGACTAAAGAAGGCTATTTTTCATTTTCTTTCTTTCTTGTTTTTCATTGATTAGAGTCTTCTTGTACAAAAGGGCTGGCATGGAAATGTTTTATGTAACTGCACATGTAGAGCCAATGCCTGGTTGCTTAATGGCTCAGGGAGGTAGAAGGGGAGGGAAAGAGGAAGGGATAGAATTTGGAACTCAAAACGTTAAACAAAAATTTAAATATGCACATATATATATGTATGTATTTACTCAAAATATATACATATGTATATACTCAAAAACAAAACTGATGGGATGGGAATAAAAGTTCTATGCATTAAGTGAATAAAAAAAACCCAAGATTTGTAATCACCCTGACAAAACAAAAACAATCATTCCAAAAATTAAAAAGATAAACAAGATCTGCATTTTTGGAAGGGAATCATAGACCACAAACCAAAATCTGGGATAAATATATAAGTTCCAAATATCTTTGTAGCCAAATTTATAAGGTAACATTAACTGAACTAGAAGAAGACACTAAAAATAACATAATGGCAACAGGAGAGTTTTATGTCCCTCTCCCAGTTTTGTATAAGTCTAGTAGAAAGGTGCACAAAACAGAAAATAGGGAAGTGAAAAAATTACTGTTGAAAGTAGAGTTAAAAAACCACACATGAGTTATCTTTTAAATGGTACTACAAAGGCATATACATATTTCTGAGATCTAATAGAACTTTAAAAAAATTGATGATGTATTATGGCATGGAGATACTATAAACAAATATAAAAAGGCAGAAATAGTGAATACATCCAATACAGGTCATAATAAAATAAAAATAGTTATTGGTGCAGGAAACACATAAAAAAGACAGAAATACAAAAGTGACTTAACAATGAAATCCTAAATAGTAAGATAAAGAACAAATCATAGAAACAATAGGAATTGAACTTTCAGGTAAAAGATTCAACAAGATGGGGGACTAGAACTTTTCTCATCGCCTTGAACTCTGATACATCTCCAAAACAAAAATAATTCACCAAAGATAAATTAACATCAGCTGTCTCCATGATTTATGACATAAAGAATCCAAAAGGAGGTAGAACAAAACAAAAACAAATCTCTGAGTTGACTTCTTTAGCATGCTCACACGGCACCCCTCCTTTTTGCATTATTTGCAGTGAGGCTACATTTAACTGAACCAAAAATATAGTTGAAGGATCTAATTCAGAGATTCAACACATGAAATAAGGGTGTAGGATGTGTTCAGGAAAGACCAGTACCTCTGGTGTGAGGGCTGCCAAGCCATTTTCAGAGCTGCTTCCCACCTCTGGTGTCTACCTGATCCACCCAATTCTCACCTGTGGCTCCAAGAAGCTGTTGCCTGCACAGTGGCCACACTGTGGTAAACCATTTGGGCAGATGGGCTAAATCAGGTTGAGGGTAACTGAGGGTATCTCAAACCTGTAGGTAAGTTTAGGGGGTGTCTCCCCCAAGCATATAATGAATTCCCCTTTTGGAATGGGCAGATGAGAACAGTTTGTTCCGATGGCCATGAAGGCAGCTGAAGCAGGCACTGTGGAGTGCTTAGAGCTTGGTTAGACATGAAAAATGATAAGGTCATCTATTGCATCTCAAGCTATCACCAGTCTTCTCTAGTCTGTATCTCCACTGGACTGTGACCACTCTGGAAGAGGGAGTGAAGCCAATGATTGCGAGCAATTCTGCCTCATATGCTATGGGGATACACAACAACCTTTCTCACAAAATTGACTGGCAAAGAAAGGATGTCCCCTCTTTTCCCTATCATTTGACCCAGTTCTAGAAATGCCTGCAACAGCAATAAGATGAGAGAAAGAAATCAGAGGCATAAACACAGGGAAAGGGAAGATAAAAATTTTCCAAATGTGCTGATAATATGATGATATACTTGGATAATCTTAGGAAGGTTTAGATTCTTATAATCTAGCCACTGCTCAGATTCTTAAAATCAAGCCACTGCTGGGATTCTTAAAATCTAGCCACCGGTCAGATTCTTATAGTCTAGCCAATAGTTTACTAATGTTCAGGCTCCTTAAGAGGCTGGCTAATATGACAGATGTTCTAATAAACCGTGTCTTTGGCTGATAGAAGGCACGGGTCAAATTTTTTTGGGCAGGTCCCTTGTGTTGTGATATTGGGGTCCCAGCACCCGTGAACCCCTCAACCACATCATTTTGGTGGCCCGCATAGGGAAACTGCCTAACTCCAAATTCTTCTCCAGCAAAGACTGGAAGGTATGTAAGCCTCCCCTTGCTCCTTTCTTGCTCTGCAGTTAGGGTTGCTCTCCAAGTACCAAGGCTTGGAGGTGCTTTTCAGGCAGACAGTTGCCAGGTTGTCTCTCACTTGGCCTGATGCTCTCAGGCTCCTGGTCCACTGGGTAGGTTGAAGGCCATGGACCTGAGTACATCTTCCGCAGCATAGAGGACAAGCACGGATGCCCTCTCAGAAAGTGTATGCTCAATTCTGCTAATTTCCTCAGTGCTAGGGAATTGGGGAAAACTGCAGTTGCTTTTTGGTTCCCTGAAGCTTGCTTACTCCCTTCCCTCTACACTCCTGAATCCTCCTTCATGGAGGTTACAGGGGAAAGTTAGAACAGCTAAAAATATCTTGGCAGATTTTGGAGGTTTTGTGATTGATCATTAAGGAGTTTTGAAACTCTTCCTTACAACCCTGGTCACTCCCTTCCCTTGAGTTAAGAGGGTATCTGTTAACCCCTCTCATAGGAGAAGAGTTTCACCCTTTACCCCTCACCTTTGATTTCACCCTCCCCCACCTGGGAAAGGAAGAAGGGGAGAGGGGTAACAGCTAAGGTGTGGGCCCCCCTGTCAATGGCCTTGGGTTCTAGGGCAACCTTTGCCTGGAAACATCACCCAGGTTCAGCACATCCTGCTCAAGGTAATGAAGCTAGCCTCCAAAGTTGGGTAAGCACACTCTTTTAAATTTGTAGTTTTAACTGTTAATGATGAGAAGTTGATTCTCTGTGTAAAGTAATTTGGAAGTGCTTTTAACAAAACTGAAGTCACCTGATTATATCAGTTATGTCAAGCAACTTTTCATAATTTGGTTACCACTAAAATAATTAAGCTGTTGTTGGTTATTGTTTTTAATGTGTAAACTAGCCAAAAAGTTTATTTGGGTTCTGTTCGGCTTGCTGAGAATTTGTAAGTATATAGAAATCTCTAATGATTGGCTTTTTACCCCAGGACAAATTTAAGATTGAGTTGTAAATCCTGGAAAAGTTTTTTCTAAGCCATGATTAGTAAAACTTGGTGTTTGTGGTCAAAGTTCATAGGATTTTATTTTGAGTTGTCTGATGGGTCATAATCCATTGATAATCAATAATCTACCATCTGAGAGAAATGCCACAAGCTAGTTGGAGAAGGTGATACTGGTGGGAAGTCAGTAATGGGAAAAGCTGAGAGGACAATTTTAGCCTCAGTCTAAGATGGGATCCTCCTGGCTCAGTTTCCCCATTATGTTCCTTTGAAAGGGAACACTACCCACCTGGCTATTCCTGAATCTGGCTATGAGGTGGATTTGATACTACCTGGTTGGAAAACTGAATTATCTGAATCCAAACAGAGCTATGGATGTTTTATCCTATTGAAGTTGAGCCCTCAATCTTGTGCCTGCTTTATATCTGGGCCCTGCAGTTTTTTTCTGTCAGATTTGTGTCTTCCAGACTACAAGCCATTCACCTACAGCAAACAGTGGGGACCAGTCAATGTCCTCCTGTCATTCCTTGGATGTAGCCTGTGCTCTGTTCCAGTCAACTTCTTTGGGACCTCCTCAAGGCAGGGACAGCTCTACATCCCTTGCCAGCAGGAAGCAGTTGCAGAAGCTGAGACTTTTGCCCCTTACCCCAAAAGAATTTGGGTCCCATTGATGGGGATGGGATCTAGATCCCAGAAAGGAAAAACCCTGGACTTTCTCACATGGCCAAATCTGTGGCTTTCACTAGAGGCTATAATCCCATCAACTGGCCTTTCCTTGTGGCTACACCCAACCTCCCCTCCATTGTCTCCATTGTCCAGGTCCCAGGAGTTCTTTTCACCCCAGCTTACTGACCACTCCCATCCAGATCTCCTTAGGCCTCTCCTCTCCTCACCCCAAACTCATTGACCACTCCCAGATCCCTCCCACAGGCTTTCTGTATATAAGGTCCATCTTGTCTCCATTAAGATGCTTAGATTCTTATCATCTAGCCCCTGCTCAGATTCCTAAAATCTAGCCACTGCTGGGATTCATATAATCTAGCTACTGTTTGGATTCTTAAAATCTAGCCACTGGTCAGATTCTTATAATCTAGCCAATAGCTTACTAAAGTTCAGACTCCTTAAGAGTCTTCCAATATGATCGATGTTCTAATAAACTTTGTCTTTGGCTGAAAAAAAAGAAAATCTATAGAGATCAATCTATCAGAGTAAATCAATGCTTGTATGGATTCAGTTACAGGGGACTCCATAAAGAAATAAAGAAAAACTAAAATAGCCAGAAGAATACTCAATGCCCATTAATAGGCCATTCTAATATAATAAAAATGACAACATTACCAAAGCTAATTTAAAGTTTTTATGCTATACTAATCAAGTTACCAAGAGAATAAATTAAAGAAGTTGATAAAATAAAAAAAATCATTTAGAGAGCTCAAAAAGGATTGTGAAAATCAAGTAAGAGAGGTAGAGGAAAAATTGAGAAGAGAAATGAGAGTGATGCAGGAAAATCATGAGAAATGAAGCAAAAGGTTGGTAAAGGAGAAAAAAATTGCTAAAAAATAACACCTTGAAAAATGGAAAAGGAGGTTCAAAAACTCACTGAAGAATCTAATGCCATAAAATTTAGAATGTGACAAATAGAAGCTAATGACATTAGGAGAAATCAAGAAACAATAAAACAAAGCCAAAAGAATGAAAAAGTAGAAGATAGTGTGACCTACCTCACTGGAGAAACAGCTAACCTGGAAAACAGATCCAGGAGAAATAATTTAAAAGTTATTTAACTACTGGAACAGCTAGGTGGCACAGCGGATAGAAAACCAAAAGATCTGAAACATCCAATGAAAGGATTAACAGAAATATGGATAAAGAGAAATAGTACTTAGAGACTTCCAGCTATATTGTACTGTAGCAATAATCAAAACCATCTTGACCAACTATGCCCAAAGGGCTGTACAAATGTGCATATCATTTGGGATTTCTGGAAATATGGTATCAAGGGGTTTGGCATTTAAGGTTTTATAGCATTACTATAAGTCTTAAGTCACCTCTCTATTATGATCTATTTCTGTCTGTTCCTTTTGTTCTAATATGTCTTTGCTGTCTCATGGAGACATCTCCCTCTGGTCCTATCTAGTTTTCAATAAGTTTCTCATGTGACCAAGTTTTCAGCATTACTGTACTAAGTTGTTTGTTCACTATCAGATCCTTTCTTCTAGAGAAGTCAGTTTCTTTCTCATTCTGTTCTTAGAAAATGAACATTTCTATAACTTTTGTTTCTTAATTTCAAGGAATTCAAATAGGGTTTATGGAAAAGCCATGATTTTATTTGAGACTTGCTCTAAAGCTACTTAAACTTTTTTTCTTGAAAGAGGAATATTTCTGACTAGGGAATGAGGAAGAAGGTTCACAAGTAGATGTTGAGGGTGAATATAGAGTGCCAGTAAGATCAGCTGGAGTATAGTGACATGGAGTATAGATAGAAATTGGGGGTAGGGTCTCTTGTACTCTGGAATTTGTGGAGAGGGGAAGGCTTGTGGGTAGGTGGTTCTTCTGGGCAGGTGGTTCTTCTGGGCATCCTGTCCCAGTATACTGCTGCCAGCAACCCAAAGTCTTGTCTGAATTCAAAGACTCTAGAAATCAAAAATCCCAGAGCTTAAAGAGACCTGATGACATGGGATGTCAGAGTTGGAAGGGTTTTGGAACACGGGATGTCAAACAATCTGTAGATCACAGAATGTTAGACTGGGAGGGACCTCAAGGTCGAGTTCTACTGATGATCATAGCCACTTAAATTAGTTACTTTTTTAGGAAGAATAGTCCTTGATAGAATCAAAAAAGTATCACCAATTGTGAACAATGATCTCATTGCTTTTTGAATTCCATTTTGTTTTCAGGTTTTCTACCTCTTTTCTGCCCTTCCGCAGACATTCCACATACCTCTCCCCAATCACTGAGAAATAAAAAAGTAAAACCCTTAGAAACATGTGGATTAAGCAAAATAAGTTCCTGTATTGGCCATGTCCAGAAAAAAAATACACCTCAATCTGCACTCTGAATTTATCACCACACTCTCTAGAAGTAGACAGCATGATTCATCATGAGTCACCCAGGAAGTGTGGTTGGTCATTTCTTGATCATATTTTCTATGCCTTTTAAAATTGATTATTTTTATAATATTGTTATTGTACACATTATTCACTTGGTTCTGCTCACTTCACTCTACCAAAATTCACATGTCTTACCAGGTTTATATGAAACAATTTACTTCATCAATTCTTATCGAACAACCATATTCTAATACATTCACGTGCCCTGTATTGTTCAGCCATTCCCCAAATAATGGATACGCCATTCTGATTTCAATTCATTGCATATATATATAGAAATATTTTGTATCCGTGGGTGTCTTTCCTCTTTCTTTAATGTCTTTAGACTATACGCCAAGTGGTTTTGCAGTTACTTTCTTCCCCAGTACAATATTTAGACAGGAATCCACAAGGAAGATTTGGTGATTTCTGCTGGGTGAGGCCACCCTGTCTTCTAGTGGGTATAAAGCTGTGAATGAAGAGAATAACTAGTGCTAACAATGACAGGGATGCATTCCTAATCAAGCCAAGTCAATGAGTCCAAAAAGGATTTATCAAGCACCAAGCATGGCTTAAGTGCCATTCTAAGCTTTAGAGATAAAAGTAAAATCAAGGAAACAATTCTCAATCACAAAATCCCATACGTATTACTTAAGTGCCTTAGGGATTTGTTATGTCTGACTGTTATCTCTGAGAAGTCATTACAACAAGTACGCCCTTGGTCTGAAGGAGGGGCTGCAGGTAGGGAAGGCTCAGTACCCCTCTAACCCTCAAGACTGCTTAAGGCAGAGCCCATGGACTCCTCCAGCACTGAAAGAATCATACCAATTCTCTGTCCTGCTGTGTGCATTCCCATAGACAGGCTGGGTGCAGAGTCTATTGATGAACTATTAATTTCCTAAGAAACTCAATACCTTAGCATTGGAAGGATACTGACATAGGAAACTGTGAATCTTGTCCATAAGGCTTATTTATGACATGATGATATAGACAGAGTAGGGAACTTCTTAGAAAGGGTGAATTGAGAGACACCCTAAATGTCCACCCATCCCATTTCCAAATCTCTCTAGCACTGACCTGTAAACTCCACTCATTCACAAAGATGGAGTAGGGCATGATTTAATGATTGTTGTTGGATTTGCACTTTTACTGGATAGGGTAAAAAATTGG
>NW_020953580.1:0-10724 GCF_900497805.2 Vombatus ursinus
GAAAATGTGGGTTCTGTCACATTAACTTTTTAGTTCAACAATTGAACTAAATTAACTAAATTAATTAAACTAAACTAAAATGAATTTTAGTTCAAGATAATTGGTATTAAATTTGCATATAGATGTCTTTTTTCAAAGCTTACAAATGAAAGTTCTAATCAAAGAGCCCTAGGAGCTAGTCTTGACTATGCTACTCTGAAGGCACTTTTTTTTTTTTTTTTAATAGGCCTTGGTGTGAAAAGTCCAGTGTGGAAGCTAGCTGTTTTCTACAGAAAACAGTGTTTTCTGGTGTTCTGCCAGCCAGGCTAGGATTTTCAGAATGTCTAAGCTTCATGCAAAGAAAATCTAATTTCAACAACTAATTCATAGAAAAGAGGTACCGCAGAAAAACTTTATCACAAGACTTGGTTTTTGAATGTGGTCATTTGAAACAGTTGAGGTTAGTAAAAAAAAAAAAAGGTCAGTTTGTCAGAATACACATAAGAGGAGAACACAGCACATGAGACCACGAAAGGGACCCCGCAGCTCGGGCAGATTTTCAGTGTTACACTGTTCATATAACTCTTAAAAATAACTGATAACGTCCACTTCCCATTCTTTTTAAATCATTTACTCCGAGAATCTGTTGTGTACCCTTCTTTCCTTATAACCGATTTGATTTGGGGCTTAGGAGTTATCCAAAAAGTTCACAGGAAAGGAGTTGGAGCAAAGAAACGCTTTAAATGACAGAAATGAAAATTTTCCTGCTTAAATTATAATGTTTCCCACGAAAACTTTCGTGATCACTTTACCCAAATTGCCAGGGTGCCTTTGTTTGTTTGCTTTTGATTCCTTACAGTGTAGCAGCCAGAAGAATATTTTCAGACACTTTTTTTTTTTTTTTTTAAAGATGACCAGAGGGAAATAGTAGTTCTGGACATCGGGGGCCTAACAGCCCTATCAGTGACTTGCCAAACCCTCATCTCCCCTCCTAGTGAGAAAGGGTCAGAGGCACGCACCCGAAGGGTCTGGGCACCCCGGGCCGGAGGGTGGGGTGGGCAGCCTGCCCCCTCAGGTCGCCTCGAGTCAGCCGGTCTGAGTCAGCCAGGCCCATTAGGTCTCCCTTGGCGGTCTTGTCTCCTCCTACAGAAACACCACCTATTGATGCACTCTCTGCCCCAAGTCCACAGCCCTCTTTCTTGCTCTCGAGAAGTTTAGTGCCCCGAAGGAATTAAAAAAAAAAAATAAAAGTGATCTTCCTCCTTTCCACTCCCTCCTTTCCTGCCCCACTCTCTCCGGATTAAAAAAAAAAAAAATAGTTAACCGAGACCCGCGATTCAGGTCTCTATTGAGCGAGGATCCAGTTCCCTGAAACTGAAGGGGAGAAACACTGCTTAGTTGCGCCTCCCCCAAACTGCCCGGGCTCGGGGCTTGGCTCCTGGAAGGAAGGGATGGCTGTGCGAATAGAGAAGGCAACAGCCCAGAGGCTGGGGTCCGAGCCCAGACAGGGTGCAGCTCTGAAGCCGAACCTTCCCGCTCCTGGTCACCGGCCCCCAGAAGGGGAAGCCCACCTCGTTTTTCCGTCACCTGTCACCCAACCGCAGCGCGTCCCTGCTTGGAGACTGTCCGCCCCGCCCGAAACTGGGAAAAAGCAGAAGGCTTCCAAAGCAGCCCGGCACCCCCCTTCGTCCAGGCAGCGGTTACCTCGCCTTCTCTGGTCTTCTAGTCGGGGACTTCTAACGCCTTGGGGGCACTGAGGAGCGGGGTTTGGGGCAGTAAGGAGAAGAGGGCTGAGGATTGCGTCCCCAGGAATCATTCAGGTCGTGTCTGGGTCGCTGTGCTAGCCTCAGGTTTCTGTGCAGCACCCACCTGTCTCACCAACTGTCCAGCAGGTAGGGAGTTCTCAGATTCTTGGGGCGACCACATGGGGTTTCACTGGATGAGAGGCAGCCCCAGTGATACCGCGATGCCCTCGAGGGACCGGGGAGCGAGGAGCGAGTAAAGCTGCGCCCCTGGCCCTGGGTGCCAGATGCGGTGTTAGGTGAAAAACAAAACAAAACTGCGCAGTAGGGGACTGAAGGAAGAAAAAGGAAGAGAGAAGGTTATGCTCCCTAGTTTGATGTCCGCTGTCGTTCTACGATACAGGAAAATCACCGGATTGGGGTTGCCGCTTGAGATCAGAAAGGAAGAGGATGTCTTCGAAGCAGGGGAAAATCGGATTCCAAAAGCTAAGGGGAAAATGCCATGGAATTTAGGCTACGAAGTGCCGACAGGTGGCCAAGGAGGCTTTGGGACTCTTTCTGGCGTGAGACTGGTGGATGGGGTGCTGTGCCTTGCCTAGCAGATGAGAGGTAAGGTGAAAAGTGCGTCCAAAATTCCCCGAGGTCGTTCTAAATTTTTCACTTTGCTGGCATTTTTTTTTTTCCAGGTAAGGAGAAATTGGAGGATGTTTTAAATCAGGTAATGTTGACACATCTGATGGGAAAATTTTTCTAAGTATAGTTACTTACATACTTGGTTCGAATTCTAGTGTTGTTATTAAAGGTTGGAACAAATTGTTTTTAATCCACCCATTCCACCAGAGGAAGACTTCACATGCTTGGGGTAGACATCGCCTTAATTTACCGACTGGCTTGTGGCCTTCAACCTGGTTTGGCCTCTCTCCCAAGGAGGTTTATCAGGGTATGGCCATTGCATATGCTGCAGCTTCTGGGACGAATGGGTGTTCAAGGACTAGGACTTCTGGTGTGAGGGTTTGCTAAGCCCTTTTCAGGGCTGTTCATCCACATTTAGTGTCAACTCTCACTCTCATCTATACTGCTGCTTTATTCTCTCTCTAAATACAGACATGGTCAGTGGTGTCTGACTCTTCATGACCCAATGGACCACAGCACATTAATACTTTCCATGGGGTTTTCTTGGCAAAGATAATGGAGTGGTTTGCCATTTTCTTCTCCTGTGGATTCAGTCGGTGTATTCAGTCAGATTTCAACTCAGGTCTTCCAGACCCCAGGCCCAGTGCTCTATCCACTGAGCCACCTAGCTGCCTCAATATATAGAGACAGGCAGAACAGAGTAGTCATCAACATAAATCAAATTTATGTTCCTCCTAGATCGTGTCAAGAGACTGATTTGTCTTATAGGTGGCTTACAAAAAACTGCAAAAGACTAGAACATATCTTAAGGCCAAATCTGTGGATGTTTAAGGACTTAGTCCCTGCTCTCCAGGCAGCACTATACTTAAACCATCCACCAACAGAATGTCTGCTAGCTTTTATATTTAGAGGGTTCTCTAGAGTCCATCTTGCTGACAGAAAAACAACAGCTAACATTTAGCTTTAATGTTTACAAAGTGCTTTACTAATGATATTTGATCCTCACAACCCTAGGAGGTAGATGCTATTATTATCTCCATTTTACAGATGAGGAAACCGAGGCACACAAAGGTTAAGTGACTTGTCCTGGGTCACAAAGGTAATAAATGTATGAGGCCAGATTAGGACTTGGTTCTTCCTGATTCTGGGAAGCTAGCTGCTTTTACATGCGCAATCTTTCAAGAGAGTGTTGTGTATAGTGTCTACAAACATACCCATGAATTTGCCAGAGTATACAGACAATTTCAGTTGGAAGGGAGCCTCCTTTACCTCCACTTAGCTATTTACCAGTTTCTTTCAATGACTCTACACAAAACCTTCTAAACACATATAAACACGCATACACCTACACAGACATCTGTCATCCTTTTCTTGTTGCAACCAAATATTGACATGCCAAGGTCTCCCTCAAATAACAGCAGAACACCAGTGTCCAAATGCGGTGGGGAAATAACTTGTCTCAGCCTTCTGTGATTATATTGTGGTGTAGAGTTTATGAATCCTCCATAGTGCTTGCTGAAAATTATTATACTGTCTTGTAGTTCCTGACAGTAATCAATACACAATTGCTTATTAACATTTTTATAAAGGTTTTTGATTGTTTTAATTCTAATGCTTTGCATAATTCTATTATTTCAAGAGCAGTAAAATAGATGGAAAGGGGTCATAATATCTCAAATTCATTTTTTTTGAGTGATAGAGTTGATAAAGAAAAATGCTGGGATCCTGGGTCCTTCACCATCAAAGCTTCTAAGAAAATAATTAATTTCAATTCTTACTTTTAGTTATGTACAGTTATTTTTAAAATTATTATTATAAAATTAGGATTATGAAACATCATTTGATAGTTCAGAAATCCAAGAGGGGCTGTGACATTGAAGAAGGATCCATGCTCCCACTACCCCCATCTAATGAAAGAAGTCTCAACCTAAACATTAAAAGTTCACAATGAGTTACTAAACACAAAGTTTAGGTCTCACCCAGAGTAATTAATAAATCTGAAGTTAGACTCTAGAGGCAAACATTTACTGTTCTATAACTTAGCTGATAAGATCTGAAATTTCTGTAGTTTTACTCTGAATTGAGAGCAAAATGAAGCCTGAAACCATCTTAGGGTTGCTCTAGATGAATATATAGTTCTTTTTTTTAAAAAAACTTGAATATTGAATACATTTCTGTCCATATTTTCTAGAATGCAAGGATCCTTGCATTGGCCCAAAGGTTATCAAGAGACTTTCCTTTCCGCTCACCACCAGAGAAGGCAACAGGGCATAATGAATAGAATGCCAGCTGGGTGGTAAAGTGGATAGAGTGCTAGGCCTGGAGTAAGGAAAACCTGAGTTCAAACCTAGCTTCAATTACCTGTTAGTTCTGTAACCCTAGGAAATTACTTAACTCCTTTCTGACTCGGTTTCCTCAACTGTAAAGAGGATAATAATAACAATCACCTTACAGAATTGTGAGGACCAAATGAGATATTTGTAAAATGCCTGGCACATAATAGGTGCTAAGTAAATATTTGTTCTCTCACTTTCTCCCCTCTCCCAATCTTGGAGCTAGTCATCCTTGGATTTAGGTCCCACTGCAAACATTGCTAGTTGTATGACCATTGGCAAGTTATTTGACCTTGCTGAGTCTCAGGCAACAGAATAAGACTAAGTTGTAAATGGGTGTCTCTGTAGGAGGTGAAAGAAGTTTCCACACTGAAGAATACTTGACATATTGACATAAAAACCACATGGATATTCAGAAAAGGTCAACCTCTATCAAAATAGAATACCATTGACCAAGCATGTGTTCACGCCACAGGAGAAAACTTCAGCTCAAAGAGATCACCACCTATTCTCTATCTGGGCCTTGCTAATGGTGCCCGTTATCATATAATTAATAATAACAACATTTAAGTTTTGCAAAGTATAGTTAACTTATTTGAAGTTATATGAAGGAAAGGCAGTAAGGGGGGGGTGGATCAAAAGCAAGGCCTTATTGGACATTAATAAGTCATTTGTGAGAGCCAAAATAAGGGAGAACTTGTTAACTGCTATTCTAAAGTATTACTTGCGGTTGGAGCAGAAGTTTATAATCAAGATCAAGAGAATCTAAGAATCAAGTTGTTCTGTAAGCACGGATTTGGATACAGTGACGTGTCAGGGAGCCGAGTTATGGCTACTTTCTGGTACAGTCATAGTATAGTGGAAAACATGAATCAGGACCCACAATCAGAAAGGTCATAGATTTGAAGCCCGAATCCTTTGTCTGATGCTTAGTGGTGTGAGAAATGATTCATTTGGACCCCTACTGTATTCCAATCAGTATTAATCAGTTTGCTATGATTCCAGAGGGGTGGTGATTATAAGTTTTGTATATTAGGCCCCAGAGCTATGAACTGCAGGTTGTAAGTTCACTTGCTTAATTGTAGGAAGCTAACTAGAGGTCTTCCACCCTTGTTTTTCCTTGTTATGGTGACCAAGCCCAGTATGGCAGTGTTGACTCAATCATATGGAAAGACTCCCAACATATTTTTATGCCTCTGGACCACTCTCTCTTGTCCAACATGAGCAGGTGAACATCTTATGACCACTTAGTCAGTGGAGATGCCCCATGCTTTGCCCAATCTGAGACACCCTTGCTGTCATACCATTTCTAGCTAATGAATCATTTTTTTGGTCCTCAAAGCAAGGTCTATCAACCGATGGGATTCTGTATTTTGTGTAACCCCTCTGGAGTGTTAAAGAGTCATATCTGGTATCAAACCTTATAAAAATAAGTCCCTGGAAGAAGGGAGTACCTCAGACTGTGAGGAAGATCTGAGGTCCACTTCATTAAAGGGGGCCATGAACCCTTTAAATAAAGTGCCATTGGCTCAGAGCTCTGCTTCAGTGGCTTTTCTTGCAGATTGGACAATTTTAAACTCCACACTGGTTTCGTGGCCATGAGCAAGTCTCTTAATTCCTCTCCACTTCAGCTTTCTGATCTGTGAAATGGAGACAATAGCAGTTATTTGACAGGCTGATTTTGAAGATCAAATAAAATAATAAATGTAAAGCATAAAGGCTATTAATATTGTAGCTAGGTGGCACAGTGGATAGAGTGCCAGGACTGGAGTCAGAAGATTCATCTTTTCGAGTTCAAATCTGGCCTCAGACATTTCCTAGCTGTGTGACCCTGGGCAAGTCACTTAATCCTGTTTGCCTCAGTTTCCTCATCTGTAAAATGATCTAGAGAAGGAAATGGCAAACCACTCCAGCATCTTTGCCAAGAAAAGCTCTAAATAGGGTCACAAAGAATCGAACACAACTGAACAGCAACAACAATTAATATTGCAATATAAGCACCGTGGTATAGTGGATAAAGGAGTCAGGAAGACCTGGGCTCCAGTTTTGCCTCTGACATGCTGGCTTGTATGACCATGGGCAAAGCACTTGGCCTCTGGGTACTCCAGGTAACTAAATTACAGATGAGTTGTAGCGTGGGAAAAAGAGAACTGGTTTGAGAGAAAGAGGACGTATGTTCAAATCTCAGCTCTTTTATTTCCCACCTGGTTTCAAATCCTCAGAACAAGATTATCACCTCTAATCTCACCATGAAGCTGTTAACTGAAACCTTGACTGACAACATCTCCCTCATTGCCCCCTCTCCTCAGTTTGGAGGGCAGGAGAGTGGAGTACTAAACTCCTCCCAATGTCTTCCTTAATACAGGATAGAAATTGGACTCTCTGGCTAGCTTCACTCTGCATCTGCTGCTTTACTTGCTTTCAACTCCATGGAATAAGATGTCCCCCCTTTCTCCCTGCCCCACCCCCACCAGACAACTCCTGCTCTCCCCCGCCACTCCCCACCTTCCATCTCCACCCCCCACCATTTTCCTGCCTCCCTTTGTGTGTCCCCCCCCCCCCATTACAGGGCATCTAGGTGGTGCAGTGGATAAAGTCTGGAGTCTGGAAGAACTGAGTTCAAATCCAGTCTCAGACATTTAGTAGTTATATGACCCTGGGCAAGTCATTTAATGCTGTTTGCCTTAGTTTTCTCCTTTGTAAAATGAGCTAGAGAAGGAAATGGTAAATCACTTCAGTATCTCTGCTAAGAAAACCCCAAATGGGGTCACTAAGAGTCAGACACAACTAAACAACCACACCTCCCCCATTAGCTTATAAGCTCCTTGAGGGCAGGGACTGTTTTTTAAAATTAATTGTATCCCCAGTGCTTGGCACAGTGCCTGGCACATAGTAGGAGTTCAATACATTTTTATTGAATTGGATTGGATTGGATCCTGGGCAAATCACTTGAGTCTGTGGGCCTCAATTTCCTCATTTATAAAAGCAGGGGCTTGTTCTATTTATCTTTAATTTTTTTTCTTTTAAAAAAAATTCTGTATTTGGTAAACATTGATAAGCATAGCATTTTCATATGTAAAGAACAGAAAAAAGAAGATTATATATGAAATATATATGTTGATTTTTGTTTTTTTGGGGTTTTTTTTTGCATTTAATACAGTCACACAAACACTACCCTGCTTGTCTATATCAAAAAGGAAGAATATGTTCCACAATTGCCTTGACTATTTACTTCCCTGGCAGTACTGACAGCAAATGGAACCAAAACCTAGCAAGCTATTTCTTTCCATCGTCAGTCCACTCCACAGTCAGTCAATGTGCATTTTTCAGGTGCATAGGATGTGCTGTTCTAAGCACTGAGAATGCAAAGAAAAGCAAAAGACAGTCTCTGCTCTGAAGGAGCTCAGCTAATGGAGGGAAACAACATGCAAACAACCAATATGATGTATACAGGATAAGTTGGAGATAATCAGCAAAAGGAAGGCATTTATGCTAAAGAGGATAGGGAAAAGCTTTATGTAGAAGATAGGCTTTTGACTAGGACTTGAAGGAAACCAGGCAAGCCAGGAGGTAGAAATGAGGAGGAGAGAATTCCAGGCATGGGGTGGGGTGGAGGGGCAGCCAATGAAAATGTACAGTCAAGAGATAGAGTACCTTTTTTTAGGAACTTGAGGAACAAGGAGGCCAGTGTCATTGGAATGCAGAATACATAGAGTAAGGTGTAAGAAGATTGAAAAGGTGGGAGGGAGTCAGGTTATGAAAGACTTTGTACTCCAGAGGATTTTAGATTTAATTCTAGAGATAACAGGGAGTATATTGAAGGGGGCATTGGGGAATGATATAGTCAGACCTGTCATTTAGGAAGTTTGACAGCTGAGTGGAGGATGGACTAGAAGGCTGAAGGCAGACCAACCAACAGGCTGTTACAGTAGTCAGGTGTGAGGTGAAAATGTTGCAGTCTGAGAGGTTGAGACCCCTCAAAGACTGGAGTACAGGATGGGGTCGTCTGGAATGAATTCACAGACTCAAGCATTCTTTTTTTTTTTTTTTTGATTAGGCAGTGGGGTTAAGTGACTTGCCCAGGGTCACACAGTTAGTAAGTGTTATGTGTCTGAGGCTGGATTTCAACTCAGGTCCTCCTGAATCCAGGGCCAGTTCTGTATCTACTACGGCACCTAGCTGCCCCCAGTTTTTTTTTTTGGTAATTTTTGCTAGGCAGTGGGGTTAAGTGACTTGCCCAGGGTTACACAGCTACTGAGTACCAAGTGTCTGAGGTTGGATTTGAACTCAGGTCCTTCTGGCTCCAAGGCCAGCACTCTATCTACTGCACCACTTAGCTGCCCCTTCAAGCATTCTTTAAGTCAGGTTGGCAAAGATGTATTGTTATGCTTTTCAGTAGGCAAGGATTCTTTTTTTTTTTTTTTAAGGCAATTGGGGTTAAGTGACTTGCCCAGGGTCACACAGCTAGTAAGTGTCAAGTGTTCGGTCTGAGGCCAGATTTGAACTCAGGTCCTCCTGACTTCAGGGCCAGTGTTCTATCCACTGTGGCAGGCAAGGATTCTTAAGGAACCTTCGAGAGACTGAAGATGGAGCTGGGGTTTATATGGAAAAGGGGCATGGGAAAGGAATGCCAGGGATACTGATTGAATAATCTAAAAGTCCAGGTGTCTTTGGGAGCTATGGATGGGAAAGTATAGGGAGTATACTAGACAGGGAGGGAGTTGTCAGAGGCATGGACTTTGGGGATGTGGCAGGAGGAAGAGTGCTTGGTCCAGCCAGGGACAAAAACTCCTGGGACCAGACAAGACACCCCTCTCTCTCAGTCCTGACTAGAGAATTCTCTGCAACAAGGGAAAGATTTCTCAAAAGACAGGCGCTTCCTAAAGAATTGGGAGGCTTCCAGAGACATGACCTTAGGGCTGGGAGCAGCCCATCACTCTCTCATCCAGCTTTGGGTAACTGCACCAGGGAGAGATAAGTGTGTTGCTGAGGCCCACTCAGCAATTGCTAGGCACAGTGACCTTGGGCTGGAGGGAAACTGCCAGGGATAGTGTTTCTGAGGCCAGGGAGAAATTGGGGTCCAAGCACAGGCACCCAAGTACCCCATCAAAAAGGGCCTGCATTAGGGTGGTAGTGGTGTCAGAGGTAAGAAGAGTCATTTATGAGAGATGTTATAAAGTTGACAAGACTTGGCAACAAATTGTATTGGGGGGATGAGAGGTGAGGAGTCAAGGATGACACCTAGGTTGTAAGGCTAGGTGACTGGTAGGATGGTGGAACCCTTAGCAGTAATAGGAAAATCCCAGTCTATGTGCTATACAAAAACAATATCTGGGCATTAAGTGGAGAGGCAGAATGAAGAGTCAAGAATAACTCCAACCTTGTAAACCTGAAGGGCTAGAGTTAAGGGGTGAGATGAAGGCTGGTTATTTTGGGGGCCCTCCTCACTCAGAGAAAATGTAAATATTAACTGTTTCTCTTTTGGCCAGCAACCCTGAGGATCTTCCCTTCCCAGTTTGATTTTTTTTTTTTATTAAAGGGGCCATCCCTTGACTCACATCTCAAAGAGGTCTATTCACCAGTGAAGTGAGTGAGGCAAAGTGAGAACGCAGAAGAGATTTAGGCTAAGGTCTCACACTGCATTCTGAGCCATCTCCAGTCATCCTGATGAATATCTGGCCACTAGACCCAGATAGCTCTGGAGGAGAAAGTGAGGCTGGTGACTTTGCACAGCCCTCCCTGACTGCAGTCAAAGTCAGTGGCAAGTCATGTCATCATCTCCCTGATGTCATGGTCCTCTTCAAGAACAAAGGACAAACCACAAGCACACAAGCCTGTGTGCTCTATCCACTGTGCCACCTAACTGCCTCATATAGTGATTATAATAATGCAATTGAAAAGATTACAAAAAGGAAATTGAACTTTGAATAATAGAAAAACCAGTAAAGGTCTCAGAGAAGAAATAATAAAATGTAGCTCTTCCCACATGTCAGAGAAGTGGGAACTACTAAGAGAAGAATATTATACATATTGTCAG
>NW_020953581.1:0-10763 GCF_900497805.2 Vombatus ursinus
GAAAATGTGGGTTCTGTCACATTAACTTTTTAGTTCAACAATTGAACGAAATTAACTAAATTAATTAAACTAAACTAAAATGAATTTTAGTTCAAGATAATTGGTATTAAATTTGCATATAGATGTCTTTTTTCAAAGCTTACAAATGAAAGTTCTAATCAAAGAGCCCTAGGAGCTAGTCTTGACTATGCTACTCTGAAGGCACTTTTTTTTTTTTTTTAATAGGCCTTGGTGTGAAAAGTCCAGTGTGGAAGCTAGCTGTTTTCTACAGAAAACAGTGTTTTCTGGTGTTCTGCCAGCCAGGCTAGGATTTTCAGAATGTCTAAGCTTCATGCAAAGAAAATCTAATTTCAACAACTAATTCATAGAAAAGAGGTACCGCAGAAAAACTTTATCACAAGACTTGGTTTTTGAATGTGGTCATTTGAAACAGTTGAGGTTAGTAAAAAAAAAAAAAGGTCAGTTTGTCAGAATACACATAAGAGGAGAACACAGCACATGAGACCACGAAAGGGACCCCGCAGCTCGGGCAGATTTTCAGTGTTACACTGTTCATATAACTCTTAAAAATAACTGATAACGTCCACTTCCCATTCTTTTTAAATCATTTACTCCGAGAATCTGTTGTGTACCCTTCTTTCCTTATAACCGATTTGATTTGGGGCTTAGGAGTTATCCAAAAAGTTCACAGGAAAGGAGTTGGAGCAAAGAAACGCTTTAAATGACAGAAATGAAAATTTTCCTGCTTAAATTATAATAAGTTTCCCACGAAAACTTTCGTGATCACTTTACCCAAATTGCCAGGGTGCCTTTGTTTGTTTGCTTTTGATTCCTTACAGTGTAGTAGCCAGAAGAATATTTTCAGACACTTTTTTTTTTTTTTTTTTTTAAAGATGACCAGAGGGAAATAGTAGTTCTGGACATCGGGGGCCTAACAGCCCTATCAGTGACTTGCCAAACCCTCGTCTCCCTTCCTAGTGAGAAAGGGTCAGAGGCACGCACCCGAAGGGTCTGGGCACCCCGGGCCGGAGGGTGGGGTGGGCAGCCTGCCCCCTCAGGTCGCCTCGAGTCAGCCAGTTTGAGTCAGCCAGGCCCATTAGGTCTTTAAAGGCTCCTTCCTCTCCCTTGGCGGTCTTGTCTCCTCCTACAGAAACACCACCTAATGATGCACTCTCTGCCCCAAGTCCACAGCCCTCTTTCTTGCTCTCGAGAAGTTTAGTGCCCCGAAAGAATTAAAAAAAAAAGATAAAAGTGATCTTCCTCCTTTCCACTCCCTCCTTTCCTGCCCCACTCTCTCCGGATTAAAAAAAAAAAAAATAGTTAACCGAGACCCGCGATTCAGGTCTCTATTGAGCGAGGATCCAGTTCCCTGAAACTGAAGGGGAGAAACACTGCTTAGTTGCGCCTCCCCCAAACTGCCCGGGGCTCGGGGCTTGGCTCCTGGAAGGAAGGGATGGCTGTGCGAATAGAGAAGGCAACAGCCCAGAGGCTGGGGTCCGAGCCCAGACAGGGTGCAGCTCTGAAGCCGAACCTTCCCGCTCCTGGTCACCGGCCCCCAGAAGGGGGAAGCCCACCTCGTTTTTCCGTCACCTGGCACCCAACTGCAGCGCGTCCCTGCTTGGAGACTGTCCGCCCAGCCCGAAACTGGGAAAAAGCAGAAGGCTTCCAAAGCAGCCCGGCACCCCTCTTCGTCCAGGCAGCGGTTACCTCGCCTTCTCTGGTCTTCTAGTCGGGGACTTCTAACGCCTTGGGGGCACTGAGGAGCGGGGTTTGGGGCAGTAAGGAGAAGAGGGCTGAGGATTGCGTCCCCAGGAATCATTCAGGTCGTGTCTGGGTCGCTGTGCTAGCCTCAGGTTTCTGTGCAGCACCCACCTGTCTCACCAACTGTCCAGCAGGTAGGGAGTTCTCAGATTCTTGGGGCGACCACATGGGGTTTCACTGGATGAGAGGCAGCCCCAGTGATACCGCGATGCCCTCGAGGGACCGGGGAGCGAGGAGCGAGTAAAGCTGCGCCCCTGGCCCTGGGTGCCAGATGCGGTGTTAGGTGAAAAACAAAACAAAACTGCGCAGTAGGGGACTGAAGGAAGAAAAAGGAAGAGAGAAGGTTATGCTCCCTAGTTTGATGTCCGCTGTCGTTCTACGATACAGGAAAATCACCGGATTGGGGTTGCCGCTTGAGATCAGAAAGGAAGAGGATGTCTTCGAAGCAGGGGAAAATCGGATTCCAAAAGCTAAGGGGAAAATGCCATGGAATTTAGGCTACGAAGTGCCGACACGTGGCCAAGGAGGCTTTGGGACTCTTTCTGGCGTGAGACTGGTGGATGGGGTGCTGTGCCTTGCCTAGCAGATGAGAGGTAAGGTGAAAAGTGCGTCCAAAATTCCCCGAGGTCGTTCTAAATTTTTCACTTTGCTGGCATTTTTTCTTTCCAGGTAAGGAGAAATTGGAGGATGTTTTAAATCAGGTAATATTGACACATCTGATGGGAAAATTTTTCTAAGTATAGTTACTTACATACTTGGTTCGAATTCTAGTGTTGTTATTAAAGGTTGGAACAAATTGTTTTTAATCCACCCATTCCACCAGAGGAAGACTTCACATGCTTGGGGTAGACATCCCCTTAATTTACCGACTGGCTTGTGGCCTTCAACCTGGTTTGGCCTCTCTCCCAAGGAGGTTTATCAGGGTATGGCCATTGCACATGCTGCAGCTTCTGGGACGAATGGGTGTTCAAGGACTAGGACTTCTGGTGTGAGGGTTTGCTAAGCCCTTTTCAAGGCTGTTCATCCACATTTAGTGTCAACTCTCACTCTCATCTATACTGCTGCTTTATTCTCTCTCTAAATACAGACATGGTCAGTGGTGTCTGACTCTTCATGACCCAATGGACCACAGCACATTAATACTTTCCATGGGGTTTTCTTGGCAAGGATAATGGAGTGGTTTGCCATTTTCTTCTCCTGTGGATTCGGTGGGTTTATTCAGTCAGATTTCAACTCAGGTCTTCCAGACCCCAGGCCCAGTGCTCTATCCACTGAGCCACCTAGCTGCCTCAATATATAGAGACAGGCAGAACAGAGTAGTCATCAACATAAATCAAATTTATGTTCCTCCTAGATTGTGTCAAGAGACTGATTTGTCTTATAGGTGGCTTACAAAAAACTGCAAAAGACTAGAACATGTCTTAAGGCCAAATCTGTGGATGTTTAAGGACTTAGTCCCTTTTCTCCAGGCAGCACTATACTTAAACCATCCACCAACAGAATGTCTGCTAGCTTTTATATTTAGAGGGTTCTCTAGAGTCCATCTTGCTGACAGAAAAACAACAGCTAACATTTAGCTTTAATGTTTACAAAGTGCTTTACTAATGATATTTGATCCTCACAACCCTAGGAGGTAGATGCTATTATTATCTCCATTTTACAGATGAGGAAACCGAGGCACACAAAGGTTAAGTGACTTGTCCTGGGTCACAAAGGTAATAAATGTATGAGGCCAGATTAGGACTTGGTTCTTCCTGATTCTGGGAAGCTAGCTGCTTTTACATGCGCAATCTTTCAAGAGAGTGTTGTGTATAGTGTCTACAAACATACCCATGAATTTGCCAGAGTATACAGACAATTTCAGTTGGAAGGGAGCCTCCTTTACCTCCACTTAGCTATTTACCAGTTTCTTTCAATGACTCTACACAAAACCTTCCAAACACATATAAACACACATATAAACACCTACACAGACATCTGTCATCCTTTTCTTGTTGCAACCAAATATTGACACGCCAAGGTCTCCTTCAAATAACAGCAGAACACCAGTGTCCAAATGTGGTGGGGAAATAATTTGTCTCAGCCTTCTGTGATTATATCGTGGTGTAGAGTTTATGAATCCTCCATAGTGCTTGCTGAAAATTATTATACTGTCTTGTAGTTCCTGACAATAATCAATACACAATTGCTTATTAACATTTTTATAAAGGTTTTTGATTGTTTTAATTCTAATGCTTTGCATAATTCTATTATTTCAAGAGCAGTAAAATAGCTGGAAAGGGGTCATAATATCTCAAATTCATTTTTTTTGAGTGATAGAGTTGATAAAGAAAAATGCTGGGATCCTGGGTCCTTCACCATCAAAGCTTCTAAGAAAATAATTAATTTCGATTCTTACTTTTAGTTATGTACAGTTATTTTTAAAATTATTATTGTAAAATTAGGATTATGAAACATCATTTGATAGTTCAGAAATCCAAGAGGGGCTGTGACATTGAAGAAGGATCCATGCTCCCACTACCCCCATCTAATGAAAGAAGTCTCAACCTAAACATTAAAAGTTCACAATGAGTTATTAAACACAAAGTTTAGGTCTCACCCAGAGTAATTAATAGATCTGAAGTTAGACTCTAGAGGCAAACATTTACTGTTCTATAACTTAGCTGATAAGATCTGAAATTTCTGTAGTTTTACTCTGAATTGGGAGCAAAATGAAGCCTGAAACCATCTTAGGGTTGCTCTAGATGAATATATAGTTCTTTTTTTAAAAAAAACTTGAATATTGAATACATTTCTGTCCATATATTCTAGAATGCAAGGATCCTTGTGTTGGCCCAAAGGTTATCAAGAGACTTTCCTTCCCGCTCACCACCACCAGAGAAGGCAACAGGGCATAATGAATAGAATGACAGCTGGGTGGTAAAGTGGACAGAGTGCTAGGCCTGGAGTAAGGAAAACCTGAGTTCAAACCTAGCTTCAATTACCTGTTAGTTCTGTAACCCTAGGAAATTACTTAACTCCTTTCTGACTCAGTTTCCTCAACTGTAAAGAGGATAATAATAACAATCACCTCACAGAATTGTGAGGACCAAATGAGATATTTGTAAAATGCCTGGCACATAATAGGTGCTAAGTAAATATTTGTTCTCTCTCTTTCTCCCCTCTCCCAATCTTGGAGCTAGTCATCCTTGGATTTAGGTCCCACTGCAAACATTGCTAGCTGTGTGACCGTTGGCAAGTTATTTAACCTTTCTGAGTCTCAGGCAACAGAATAAGACTAAGTTGTAAATGGGTGTCTCTGTAGGAGGTGAAAGAAGTTTCCACACTGAAGAATACTTGACATATTGACATAAAAACCACATGGATATTCAGAAAAGGTCAACCTCTATCAAAATAGAATACCATTGACCAAGCATGTGTTCACGCCACAGGAGAAAACTTCAGCTCAAAGAGATCACCACCTATTCTCTATCTGGGCCTTGCTAATGGTGCCCATTATCATATAATTAATAATAACAACATTTAAGTTTTGCAAAGTATAGTTAACTTATTTGAAGTTATATGAAGGAAAGGCAGTAAGAGAAGGGGGGGGAATGAAAAGCAAGGCCTTATTGGACATTAATAAGTCATTTGTGAGAGCCAAAATAAGGGAGAACTTGTTAACTGCTATTCTAAAGTATTACTTGCAGTTGGAGCAGAAGTTTATAATCAAGATCAAGAGAATCTAAGAATCAAGTTGTTCTGTAAGCACGGATTTGGATACAGTGACGTGTCAGGGAGCCGAGTTATGGCTACTTTCTGGTACAGTCATAGTATGGTGGAAAACATGAATCAGGACCCACAATCAGAAAGGTCATAGATTTGAAGCCCAAATCCTTTGTCTGATGCTTAGTGGTGTGAGAAATGATTCGTTTGGACCCCTACTGTATTCCAATCAGTATTAATCAGTTTGCTATGATTCCAGAGGGGTGGTGATTATAAGTTTTGTATATTAGGCCCCAGAGCTATGAACTGCAGGTTGTAAGTTCACTTGCTTAATTGTAGGAAGCTAACTAGAGGTCTTCCACCCTTGTTTTTCCTTGTTATGGTGACCAAGCCCAGTATGGCAGTGTTGACTCAATCATATGGAAAGACTCCCAACATATTTTTATGCCTCTGGACCAGTCTCTCTTGTCCAACATGAGCAGGTGAACATCTTATGACCACTTAGTCAGTGGAGATGCCCCATGCTCTGCCCAATCTGAGACACCCTTGCTGTCATACCATTTCTAGCTAATGAATCATTTTTTTGGTCCTCAAAGCAAGGTCTATCAACCGATGAGATTCTGTATTTTGTGTAACCCCTCTAGAGTGTTAAAGTGTCATATCTGGTATCAAACCTTATAAAAGTAAGTCCCTGGAAGAAGGGAGTATCTCAGACTGTGAGGAAGATCTGAGGTCCACTTCATTAAAGGGGGCCATGAACCCTTTAAATAAAGTGCCATTGGCTCAGAGCTCTGCTTCAGTGGCTTTTCTTGCAGATTGGACAATTTTAAACTCCACACTGGTTTCGTGGCCATGAGCAAGTCTCTTAATTCCTCTCCACTTCAGTTTTCTGATCTGTGAAATGGAGACAATAGCAGTTATTTGACAGGCTGATTTTGAAGATCAAATAAAATAATAAATGTAAAGCATAAAGGCTATTAATATTGTAGCTAGGTGGCACAGTGGATAGAGTGCCAGGACTGGAGTCAGAAGATTCATCTTTTCGAGTTCAAATCTGGCCTCAGACATTTCCTAGCTGTGTGACCCTGGGCAAGTCACTTAATCCTGTTTGCCTCAGTTTCCTCATCTGTAAAATGATCTAGAGAAGGAAATGGCAAACCACTCCAGCATCTTTGCCAAGAAAAACCCTAAATGGGGTCACAAAGTATCGGACACAACTGAACAGCAACAACAATTAATATTGCAATATAAGCACCGTGGTATAGTGGATAGAGGAGTCAGGAAGACCTGGGCTCCAGTTTTGCCTCTGACATGCTGACTTGTGTGACCATGGGCAAAGCACTTGGCCTCTGGGTACTCCAGGTAACTAAATTACAGATGAGTTGTAGCGTGGGAAAAAGAGAACTGGTTTGAGAGAAAGAGGACGTATGTTCAAATCTCAGCTCTTTTATTTCCCACCTGGTTTCAAATCCTTAGAACAAGATTATCACCTCTAATCTCACCATGAAGCTGTTAACTGAAACCTTGACTGACAACATCTCCCTCATTGCCCCCTCTCCTCAGTTTGGAGGGCAGGAGAGTGGAGTACTAAACTCCTCCCAATGTCTTCCTTAATACAGGATAGAAATTGGACTCTGGCTAGCTTCACTCTGCATCTGCTCCTTTACTTGCTTTCAACTCCATGGAATAAGATGTCCCCCCTTTCTCCCTGCCCCACCCCCACCAGACAACTCCTGCTCTCCCCCGCCACTCCCCACCTTCCATCTCCACCCCCCACCATTTTCCTGCCTCCCTTTGTGTGTCCCCCCCCCCCCATTACAGGGCATCTAGGTGGTGCAGTGGATAAAGTCTGGAGTCTGGAAGAACTGAGTTCAAATCCAGTCTCAGACATTTAGTAGTTATATGACCCTGGGCAAGTCATTTAATGCTGTTTGCCTTAGTTTTCTCCTTTGTAAAATGAGCTAGAGAAGGAAATGGTAAATCACTTCAGTATCTCTGCTAAGAAAACCCCAAATGGGGTCACTAAGAGTCAGACACAACTAAACAACCACACCTCCCCCATTAGCTTATAAGCTCCTTGAGGGCAGGGACTGTTTTTTAAAATTAATTGTATCCCCAGTGCTTGGCACAGTGCCTGGCACATAGTAGGAGTTCAATACATTTTTATTGAATTGGATTGGATTGGATCCTGGGCAAATCACTTGAGCTCTGTGGGCCTCAATTTCCTCATTTATAAAAGCAGGGGCTTGTACTATTTATCTTTAATTTTTTTTCTTTTAAAAAAATTCTGTATTTGGTAAACATTGATAAGCATAGCATTTTCGTATGTAAAGAACAGAAAAAAGAAGATTATATATGAAATATATATATGAAATATATATGTTGATTTTTGTTTTTTTGGGTTTTTTTTTTGCATTTAATACAGTCACACAAACACCACCCTGCTTGTCTATATCGAAAAGGAAGAATATGTCCCACGATTGCCTTGACTATTTACTTCCCTGGCAGTACTGACAGCAAATGGAACCAAAACCTAGCAAGCTATTTCTTTCCATCGTCAGTCCACTCCACAGTCAGTCAATGTGCATTTTTCAGGTGCATAGGATGTGCTGTTCTAAGCACTGAGAATGCAAAGAAAAGCAAAAGACAGTCTCTGCTCTGAAGGAGCTCAGCTAATGGAGGGAAACAACATGCAAACAACTAATATGATGTATACAGGATAAGTTGGAGATAATCAGCAAAAGGAAGGCATTTATGCTAAAGAGGATAGGGAAAAGCTTTATGTAGAAGATAGGCTTTTGACTAGGACTTGAAGGAAACCAGGCAAGCCAGGAGGTAGAAATGAGGAGGAGAGAATTCCAGGCATGGGGTGGGGAGGAGGGGCAGCCAATGAAAATGTACAGTCAAGAGATAGAGTACCTTTTTTTAGGAACTTGAGGAACAAGGAGGCCAGTGTCATTGGAATGCAGAATACATAGAGTAAGGTGTAAGAAGATTGAAAAGGTGGGAGGGGGTCAGGTTATGAAAGACTTTGTACTCCAGAGGATTTTAGATTTAATTCTGGAGATAACAGGGAGTATATTGAAGGGGGCATTGGGGAATGATATAGTCAGACCTGTCATTTAGGAAGTTTGACAGCTGAGTGGAGGATGGACTAGAAGGCTGAAGGCAGACCAACCAACAGGCTGTTACAGTAGTCAGGTGTGAGGTGAAAATGTTGCAGTCTGAGAGGTTGAGACCCCTCAAAGACTGGAGTACAGGATGGGGTCGTCTGGAGTGAATTCACAGACTCAAGCATTCTTTTTTTTTTTTTTTTGATTAAGCAATGGGGTTAACTGACTTGCCCAGGGTCACACAGTTAGTAAGTGTTATGTGTCTGAGGCTGGATTTCAACTCAGGTCCTCCTGAATCCAGGGCCAGTTCTCTATCTACTATGGCACCTAGCTGCCCCCAGTTTTTTTTTTGGTAATTTTTGCTAGGCAGTGGGGTTAAGTGACTTGCCCAGGGTTGCACAGCTACTAAGTACCAAGTGTCTGAAGTTGGATTTGAACTCAGGTCCTTCTGGCTCCAAGGCCAGCACTCTATCTACTGCACCACTTAGCTGCCCCTTCAAGCATTCTTTAAGTCAGGTTGGCAAAGATGTATTGTTATGCTTTTCAGTAGGCAAGGATTCTTTTTTTTTTTTTAAGGCAATTGGGGTTAAGTGACTTGCCCAGGGTCACACAGCTAGTAAGTCTCAAGAGTTTGGTCTGAGGCCAGATTTGAACTCAGGTCCTCCTGACTTCAGGGCCAGTGTTCTATCCACTGTGTCAGGCAAGGATTCTTAAGGAACCTTCGAGAGACTGAAGATGGAGCTGGGGTTTATATGGAAAAGGGGCATGGGAAAGGAATGCCAGGGATACTGATTGAATAATCTAAAAGTCCAGGTGTCTTTGGGAGCTATGGATGGGAAAGTATAGGGAGTATACTAGACAGGGAGGGAGTTGTCAGAGGCATGGACTTTGGGGATGTGGCAGGAGGAAGAGTGCTTGGTCCAGCCAGGGACAAAAACTCCTGGGACCAGACAAGACACCCCTCTCTCTCAGTCCTGACTAGAGAATTCTCTGCAACAAGGGAAAGATTTCTCAAAAGACAGGAGCTTCCTAAAGAATTGGGAGGCTTCCAGAGACATGACCTTAGGGCTGGGAGCAGCCCATTACTCTCTCATCCAGCTTTGGGTAACTGCACCAGGGAGAGATAAGTGTGTTGCTGTGGCCCACTCAGCAATTGCTAGGCACAGTGACCTTGGGCTGGAGGGAAACTGCCAGGGATAGTGTTTCTGAGGCCAGGGAGAAATTGGGGTCCAAGCACAGGCACCCAAGTACCCCATCAAAAAGGGCCTGCATTAGGGTGGTAGTGGTGTCAGAGGTAAGAAGAGTCATATATGAGAGATGTTATAAAGTTGACAAGACTTGGCAACAAATTGTATTGGGGGGGTGAGAGGTGAGGAGTCAAGGATGACACCTAGGTTGTAAGGCTAGGTGACTGGTAGGATGGTGGAACCCTTAGCAGTAATAGGAAAATCCCAGTCTATGTGCTATACAAAAACAATATCTGGGCATTAAGTGGAGAGGCAGAATGAAGAGTCAAGAATAACTCCAACCTTGTAAACCTGAAGGACTAGAGTTAAGGGGTGAGATGAAGGCTGGTTATTTTGGGGGCCCTCCTCACTCAGAGAAAATGTAAATATTAACTGTTTCTCTTTTGGCCAGCAACCCTGAGGATCTTCCCTTCCCAGTTTGATTTTTTTTTTTATTAAAGGGGCCATCCCTTGACTCACATCTCAAAGAGGCCTATTCACCAGGGAAGTGAGTGAGGCAAAGTGAGAACGCAGAAGAGATTTAGGCTAAGGTCTCACACTGCATTCTGAGCCATCTCCAGTCATCCTGATGAATATCTGGCCACTAGACCCAGATAGCTCTGGAGGAGAAAGTGAGGCTGGTGACTTTGCACAGCCCTCCCTGACTGCAGTCCAAGTCAGTGGCAAGTCATGTCATCATCTCCCTGATGTCATGGTCCTCTTCAAGAACAAAGGACAAACCACAAGCACATAAGCCTGTGTGCTCTATCCACTGTGCCACCTAACTGCCTCATATAATGATTATAATATGCAATTGAAAAGATTACAAAAAGGAAATTGAACTTTGAATAATAGAAAAACCAGTAAAGGTCTCAGAGAAGAAATAATAAAATGTAGCTCTTCCCACATGTCAGAGAAGTGGGAACTACTAAGAGAAGAATATTATACATATTGTCAG
>NW_020953582.1:0-2904 GCF_900497805.2 Vombatus ursinus
AGGAAGGGTTTGATTTGGAGGGAGCAGTGAGAAATTACTGAGATATAATGAAAAAAGTTACTACTAAAACTGTATTTTTAAAGGATAAAATTTTTTGTCCTAAGGGGATAAAAAGATAAAAGACTGAAATATTATTTGCCAAAAGGAAAAATGGTCAAGTCTTTAAAGGTGCCTCAGCAGACTCTTTTGTAGCTTTTCCCCAATATGACCAAGTAGATGTTTAATTTGGCGGTTGGGGTCCAATGCAGCTTCATCCTATTGTTTTGTGATTGATATGACCTCAACCTGAGGGTTGGGACATAAAAGTTAAATAATTACTTGAAGATGGCAGAGTAAAAGCAGTGACTTGCTTGAGCTCTCCCCCAAACCCCTCCAAATACCTGTAAAAAATGGCTCTAAACAAATTCTAGAGCAGCAGAACCCACAAAAAGACAGAGTGAAACAAATTCCCGGCCCAAGACAACCTGGATGGTTGATTAGAAAGGTCTATCACTCCATGCTGGGAGAGAAACACAGTTCAGTGTGGGTATGTAGGCAAAAACCAGTCCTTAGCATACCTGGAGCAGGCCTCAGATGACTGAATCATGGGCAGCTGTGGTGGTTTCCAACCTTCTCAACCCACAAATGCCAAAGACAACTTAGAAGGTCAGTAGGAAAAGTCTGTGACCACTATGACAGAGAAACTGGGTCCCAGCCACAGTCACAGTGCAACCCTGGGGCAGCGGCTGCTTCCTGAGCTTCAGGCCCACAGACTGAAGGGGAATCAAGTGACTGATCAGAGGGGGATTGCAGGGATCTCTTTGCTGGTTCTGAGGTAGGATCTTGCTTTGCCAATGCTTGGAGCTGGGTCACAATTCTGGGTGGAGATCCTGGGGTGAGGAGGAGTGCTGGTGTGGTGGAGCTTGTAGTGGCGATGGAAAGGGAATCCTCCTCATAGTTCCAAGGCAGAAAAGAGTACTTGTGGTCACTCATAGACCAGAGCACAGTCTAGGAAAGGAGTAAACACGTCGCTTTTGATCATATCACCTTGGAAGAACTGAAAACTTACAGGTGCCTGTAAGTTCCTCTGAAAACAGCTGCACAAAACCTCCAAAGCTTGGGACAGTACATTCTCCACAATGGAGTGATTGGAAACTAGGACTTTATGAGAAATCAAGAACATTGTAAAACAAAACCAAAAGAATGAAAAAATAGAAAACAATATGAAATATCTCATTGGAAAAACAACTGCCCTGGAAAATAGATCCAGGAGAGATAATTTAAAAAATATTGGAGTATCTGAAAGCCATGATCAAAAAAAGAGCCTAGACGTCATCTTTCAAGAAATTATCAAGGAAAACTGCCCTGATATTCTACAACCAAAGGATAAAATAGAAATGGAAAGAATCCACAGATCACCTCCTGAAAGACATCCCCAAAGGAAAACTTCTAGAAATATTTTAGCCAAATTCCAGAGTTCCCAGGTTAAGGAGAAAATATTGCAAGCAGCCAGAAAGAAACAATTCAAGTGTTGTGGAAACACAATCAGGATAACACAGGATTTAGCAGCTTCTACCTTAAGGGACCAGAGGGCTTGGAATATGATATTTCAGAGGGCAAAGGAGATAGGATTACAGTCAGGAATCACTAACCCAGCAAAACTGAGTATAATCCTTCAGGGGGAAAAATGGATATTCAGTGAAATAGAGGACTTTCAAGCATTCTTGATGAAAAGACCAGAGCTGAATAGAAAATTTGACTTTCAAATGCAAGACTCAAGAGAAGCATGAAGAAGTAAACAGGAAAGAGAAATCACAAGGGACTTATTAAGGTTGAACTGTTTGCATTCCTACATGGAAAGATGATATCTGTGGCTCATGAGACCTTTGTCAGTATTATGGTAGTTGGAGGGAAAAATATATATTTGTATAGATAGATTGATAGATAGAGGGCACAGGGTGAGTTGAAGATGAATGGGTGATATCTGGAGAATAAAATTAAGCGGTGAGAGAGGATTATACTGGGAGAAGGAGAAAGGCAGAGGTAGAATGGGGTAAATTACCCCACATAAAACGGACAAGAAAAGGCTTTTATAGTGGAGGGGAAGTGGGGGAAGGTGAGAGAGAATGAGTGAATTTTATTTTCATCAGATTTGGCTTAAAGAGGGAATAACACACACACACTTAATTGGATATGGAAAGCTATCTTACCCTACAGGAAAGTAGGGGGAACAGAGTGTGGGGATGATAGAGGGGATGGCAGATTGGGAGAGGGGGTAATCAGAAGCAAACAATTCTGAGGAGGGACAGGGTCAAAAGAGAGAATAGAATAAATGGGGTCAGGATAAGATTAAGGGAAATATACTTAGTATTCCACAGCATGACTACTATGGAAGTGTTTTGCATGACTACACTGGTATGATCTGTATCAAGTTGCTTGCCTTCTCTATGAGAGTGAGTGGGGAGGAAGGAATGGAGAAAATTTGGGAGTTCAAGTTTTAAAAACAAATATTAAAAAATTGTTTTACATGCAATTGGGAAATAAGATATATAGGCAATTGGGTATAGAAATCTATCCTTCCCTACAGGGAAATAGAAGAGGAAGGGGATAAGAGAAGGGGGAGGGGTAGATAAAAGGGAAGGCAGATTAGGGGAAAGGGTATTCAGAATGCACATCATCTTGGGGTTGGTGGAGGGGTGAGATGGGGAGAAAATTTGGAACTCAAAATCTTGTGGAAGTGAATGTTGAAAACTAAAAATAAATAAATAAATTTAATCCTACAGGAAAGGCAAAAACACACTGATATGCATGGAAGCTTTTTACCACTCTTCCCAAGTCAATTGCTAATCAAAACTACACTATTTCTATAGATCAACAGTTCTTAATCTAGGGTAAGTGGATTTTAAAGTGTGCATGACCTTGTAT
>NW_020953583.1:0-2903 GCF_900497805.2 Vombatus ursinus
AGGAAGGGTTTGATTTGGAGGGAGCAGTGAGAAATTACTGAGATATAATGAAAAAAGTTACTACTAAAACTGTATTTTTAAAGGATAAAATTTTTTGTCCTAAGGGGATAAAAAGATAAAAGACTGAAATATTATTTGCCAAAAGGAAAAATGGTCAAGTCTTTAAAGGTGCCTCAGCAGACTCTTTTGTAGCTTTTCCCCAATATGACCAAGTACATGTTTAATTTGGCGGTTGGGGTCCAATGCAGCTTCATCCTATCGTTTTGTGATTGATATGACCTCAACCTGAGGGTTGGGACATAAAAGTTAAATAATTACTTGAAGATGGCAGAGTAAAAGCAGTGACTTGCTTGAGCTCTCCCCCAAACCCCTCCAAATACCTGTAAAAAATGGCTCTAAACAAATTCTAGAGCAGTAGAACCCACAAAAAGACAGAGTGAAACAAATTCCCGGCCCAAGACAACCTGGATGGTTGATTAGAAAGGTCTATCACTCCGTGCTGGGAGAGAAACATAGTTTAGTGTGGGTATGTAATCAAAAACCAGTCCTTAGCATACCTGGAGCAGGCCTCAGATGACTGAATCATGGGCAGCTGTGGTGGTTTCCAAACTTCTCAACCCACAAATGCCAAAGACAACTTAGAAGGTCAGTAGGAAAAGTCTGTGACCACTGTGACAGAGAAACTGGGTCCCAGCCACAGTCACAGCGCAACCCTGGGGCAGCGGCTGCTTCCTGAGCTTCAGGCCCACAGACTGAAGGGGAATCAAGTGACTGACCAGAGGGGGATTGCAGGGATCTCTTTGCTGGTTCTGAGGTAGGATCTTGCTTTGCCAATGCTTGGAGCTGGGTCACAATTCTGGGTGGAGATCCTGGGGTGAGGAGGAGTGCTGGTGTGGTGGAGCTTGTAGTGACGATGGAAAGGGAATCCTCCTCATAGTTCCAAGGCAGAAAAGAGTACTTGTGGTCACTCATAAACCAGAGCACAGGCTAGGAAAGGAGTAAACACGTCGCTCTTGATCATATCACCTTGGAAGAACTGAAAACTTACAGGTGCCTGTAAGTTTCTCTGAAAACAGTTGCACAAAACCTCCAAAGCTTGGGACAGTACATTCTCCACAATGGAGCGATTGGAAACTAGGACTTTATGAGAAATCAAGAACATTGTAAAACAAAACCAAAAGAATGAAAAAATAGAAAACAATATGAAATATCTCATTGGAAAAACAACTGACCTGGAAAATAGATCCAGGAGAAATAATTTAAAAAATATTGGAGTATCCGAAAGCCATGATCAAAAAAAGAGCCTAGACGTCATCTTTCAAGAAATTATCAAGGAAAACTGCCCTGATATTCTACAACCAAAGGATAAAATAGAAATGGAAAGAATCCACAGATCACCTCCTGAAAGACATCCCCAAAGGAAAACTTCTAGAAATATTTTAGCCAAATTCCAGAGTTCCCAGGTTAAGGAGAAAATATTGCAAGCAGCCAGAAAGAAACAATTCAAGTGTTGTGGAAACACAATCAGAATAACACAGGATTTAGCAGCTTCTACATTAAGGGACCAGAGGGCTTGGAATATGATATTTCAGAGGTCAAAGGAGATAGGATTACAGTCAGGAATCACTAACCCAGCAAAACTGAGTATAATCCTTCAGGGGAAAAAATGGATATTCAGTGAAATAGAGGACTTTCAAGAATTCTTGATGAGAAGACCAGAGATGAATAGAAAATTTGACTTTCAAATGCAAGACTCAAGAGAAGCATGAAGAGGTAAACAGGAAAGAGAAATCATAAGGGACTTATTAAGGTTGAACTGTTTGCATTCCTACATGGAAAGATGATATCTGTGGCTCATGAGACCTTTGTCAGTATTATGATAGTTGGAGGGAAAAATATATATTTGTATAGATAGATTGATAGATAGAGGGCACAGGGTGAGTTGAAGATGAATGGGTGATATCTGGAGAATAAAATTAAGCGGTGAGAGAGGATTATACTGGAAGAAGGAGAAAGGCAGAGGTAGAATGGGGTAAATTACCCCACATAAAATGGACAAGAAAAGGCTTTTATAGTGGAGGGGAAGTGGGGGAAGGTGAGAGGGAATGAGTGAATTTTATTTTCATCAGATTTGGCTTAAAGAGGGAATAACACACACACTTAATTGGATATGGAAAGCTATCTTACCCTACAGGAAAATAGGGGGAACAGAGTGTGGGGACGATAGAGGGGATGGCAGATTGGGAGAGGGGGTAATCAGAAGCAAACAATTCTGAGGAGGGACAGGGTCAAAAGAGAGAATAGAATAAATGGGGGGCAGGATAAGATTAAGGGAAATATACTTAGTATTCCACAGCATGACTACTATGGAAGTGTTTTGCATGACTACACTGGTATGATCTGTATCAAGTTGCTTGCCTTCTCTATGAGAGTGAGTGGGGAGGAAGGAATGGAGAAAATTTGGGAGTTCAAGTTTTAAAAACAAATATTAAAAAATTGTTTTACATGCAATTGGGAAATAAGATATATAGGCAATTGGGTATAGAAATCTATCCTTCCCTACAGGGAAATAGAAGAGGAAGGGGATAAGAGAAGGGGGAGGGGTAGATAAAAGGGAACGCAGATTAGGGGAAAGGGTATTCAGAATGCACATCATCTTGGGGTTGATGGAGGGGTGAGATGGGGAGAAAATTTGGAACTCAAAATCTTGTGGAAGTGAATGTTGAAAACTAAAACTAAATAAATAAATTTAATCCTACAGGAAAGGCAAAAACACACTGATATGCATGGAAGCTTTTCACCACTCTTCCCAAGTCAATTGCTAATCAAAACTACACTATTTCTATAGATCAACAATTCTTAATCTAGGGTAAGTGGATTTTAAAGTGTGCATGACCTTGTAT
>NW_020953584.1:0-35291 GCF_900497805.2 Vombatus ursinus
CTTCCTTCCTTCCTTTCTGTCTTTTTCTTTCTTTCTTTCTTTTTTGTTTTCATAATAGAATGATGAAGCAATGTTTTAGAGACTTTTACAACACTAATTGGCTTACCTGTGCAATGCCTGCTCTTTCTACATGTTAATTACTAATACAAGGAATAGTCAGTGAGATTTACAAGAAAGTTATCAGAAGGGAAGCATGTAAGTATTGGATAGCTCATTTAGCATAGCATGACATAGAGGCCAGAGTGCTTGACTGGTAGTTACGAAGACTTGTTTTCTAATATTTTGATACTTCAGTTGTGTCTCCCTAGGCAAATAATTTAGCCTTCGTAACCTTTAGATTTAGCTACTAAGTTGTAGACCAATTACAGTTTGCTTTGGTAGAGAGCTTCATCATTTCAAACCTGTAGATCTTTCAGTATGAAAATACCTTTATGTTGTGGTTGAGGCCAAAAGTTGTTGTTGTTTTTTTTTTTATTTTGTTTGTTTGTTTGTTTTAAGGTTGAAGAGGGTTTTTTTGTTTTTGTTTTAATTTTTAATTTTTTTAACTCTCCTAAAATATTTGTTCTATCCTAAACTATTAGAGCAAAAAAAAAATGAAGTAAAAATCTCAAAAATGCTTTGCTTCAGGTACCTTTTCAAAATTAGACAAAATGTGATGAAAAACAGTTTTATCTTTAAAAACCAGAAAAATTAATAATAAATAAACTTTTGTCTTTCTTTTAACATAGCAAATATTTGAAGTACTCTTTGATGAATGCCTGGTTATAAAAAAAAGTTTCAAATAAATACAAGGAATGCAGAATTGTGTAGTTTACTCTCAATTCTTCCAGGTACTAACTTCTTGCCTTTGACCAAGAAATTTAAGCCCTCAATTTAGGCCACAGTTACTTCAGCTGGAACTTGTATTGAGATCCAGAGTGGGTGCTTTGGCCTTAACTCAAGAGATGTTCAATAAACCAATCAAAAGATGGGAAGATGGGTCATGAACCACTCTTTCTTCCATAGCCTATGAAGAGGTTTGTTTTCAAAACAACCACACCTATCCTTATCCTCTAACAGTCCTCTATTCCACTCTTCTCTCTCTTCAGCAAGCCACCAATTTCTTCCCTTTTGAGCCTGATGTTGGCCCCTTAGGGCAATTATAAGAGCTAAGAGGGAATCCAAAGTAAGAAACAACTGTGCGTGTGCCATTGGGAAAAATACCTTCTTGAACCCTCTCACCCCGAGCAAGCTTACCTCCTGCCTCCCAGATCATCTCTTGGCTTGAGACTGCTTTTTAATTTTAGAGAAATAAATGAAGAGTAAAATCTTGCCTTCCTAGTTTTGGTTTGGGGAGACTGGTTCAAAATATCAGGGTTATCTTCCACTCCTCATTCACTGTCCCTCCCCTGATATGTCCAATTAGTTTCCCAATATTGTTACTACTTCCACAACATCTTTTGCATCTGTTCTACACTCTCAGTCATCTTCCAAGTTTAGGTCCTCACCCCTCTCCACTCTACTATTGCAATTAATACAATCCTCCTGTATCAAATATCTGCCTTTTTCCAATTTATGCATGCCCCATAAAGCTGTTTAAGTAACTTTTGTAAACCCAAATCTAACCAATATCAGTTGTCTATTCTGTAATCTCCAGTGGTTCCCAATTAACTCTAGTATCAAATATTATTTCACATTTATTGCTTCTTTTTAAATTTATATTTTTCTTGAAGGTATTTTATATAAAATAGTAAACATTAATGGTAATCTATAAATAAAATATACATAACAGGCTATGTGGTATTTTTTTTAAACTGAAAGTAATATGAAATTTAAAAAAATGGAGACCTCTAACTTCGATGATTTTTGTTTTCTTTAAGCTCTAAAAATTCTAAAAATTCTGACTGTTTATAATCCTAGCAAACTACCAATTGTGTAGGAGACATAAATAAATAACTTGCTTGATAGCTTGCATGACTGATCAATGAGTGTCTAATATAAACACAGGAACTAATTGAAGACAAAAATTACAGCTTTGTTTCATCTCTCCAATTAAAAACAAGTTTAAGAAAATAGCTGAACCACATTACATTCACATACTAAATTGAATCAGTTGCTTTCACATTAACTGTTTGAAGCTGGATTTGGCTAGTTTTTTTTTTTTTTTTTTAACCAGTTTGTATGGATTTTGGTGTGACACAAAGCACACATTTTGGGAAATGTATTTTCTCTGTTTAGTATACCCACCTCTTTAAGAGAAACTTGTGATCATAAATGCAATTTCAGACACTCTTTATGCTTACTATAGCAGAAGACCCAAAAGAAGGAGAATGGGTACATAGATTTAGAGGATAAACTTCTCTAATCTTGTAAAAAAAAAACATTTCAGCCATATTTTAACTTTGTGCAGAGCAATGAATGGGCTCTGGGAGAAAAGAATTAGAAAACAATGTATTTGCCCTTGGTCTTGGTACTTATTTCCACCATGATCATTTTGAAACTGAAAATTAGGACATTACTATATACTCTTTCAACCTAGCTAGAGGGTAGAGTAATATAAGAACTCTGATGGAGGTGGAAGAAACTAGATACATCAGTTCTTGTCATAAAGTTGTTATAAAAATCAGAGGGAAATTTCAAAGCGTTGATATGTAGCATATAACTTGTTTTTGTTCAAATTTAATACCACTTCATAACATGGATATGTTTTACTTGTCAGATTTCATTTATGATAGAAACAGTTTAAATATACTTGGACTAGCAGAAGCAGGTTTTGTTTTATTATTAGTGATAAGAACATATAACACTTAACTCAACATTATTTGGGGTTGGGTTCCCATCTGATATAGCATAGAAAATTCCCTAACTTTTTCAGTCATCATTTAAAAGTGATTGACTAAACTTGTTAAGCAAAATATATATTAAGATTAGACATTTTTAAACTCTTCTGTTTCATAGATCTCTTTGGCAGTCTGGAAAAGTCTATGGACCCTTATCAAAATAATATTTTAAATGCATAAATAAAATATACACAATTAAGAAGAAAATCAATTACATTGAAATATCATTTTTTTTAAAAAAGGTCATAGATTTCAGGTTAAGAACTGTAAGTTTAGAAGCTCTTTTTTTCATGTGTTAACATGCAAACTTATACCATCTTGTTTATTTTTTAAAATAATTCATTTATTTTTAGTTTTTAACATTCACTTCCATAAGATTTTGAGTTTAAATATTCTCCTCCTCTCTCTCCTCCACCCTTCCCCCAAGATCTCTTTGGGTTACAGACCTAGAAGAGCTATTGCTGGGTCAAAGGGTATGTACACTTTTATAGCCCTTTGGGCATAGTTCCAAATTGCTCTCCAGAATGGATCAGGTCTCAACTCCACCAAAAATGCATTAGTGTTCCAATTTTCCCACATCTTTTCCAACATTTATCGTTTTCCTGTTTTGTCATGTTAGCCAATCTAATAGGTGTGATGTGGTACCTCCAAGTTGTTTTGATTTGCATTTCTCTAATCAATAGTGATTTAGAAAAACTGCCTATTCATTCCCTTTGACCATTTATCAATTAGGGAATGACTTGTATTCTTATAAATTCAACTCAGTTCTCTATATATTTGAGAAATGAGGCTTGTATCAGAGACACTGGCTATAAAAATTGTTTCCCAGTTTTCTGCTTCCCTCCTAATCTTGGTTGCACTGACTTTGTTTGTGCAAAAATGTTTTAGTTTAATGCAATCAAAGTCATCCATTTTGCATTTCATAATATTCTCTATCTTTTTTTTGGTCATAAATTCTTTTCTTCTTCATAGATCTGATGGGTAAACTATTACTTGCTCTCCTAGTTTGCTTTTGGTATTAGTCTTTATATCTAAATCATGTACCCATTTTCACTCTGTCTTGGGATAGGGTGTAAGATGTTGGTCTCTGCTTAGTTTCTGCTATGCTATTTTCCAGGTTTCCCAAAAATTTTTGTTAAATAGTGAGTTCTTATCCCAGAAATTGGAGTCTTTGGATTTTTCAAATAGTAGATTACTATACTTGCTGACTTTTGCATCTTGCATACTTAAACTATTCCATTAATCTACCACTCTATTTCTCAGCTGGTACTAGGTAGTTTTGATGATTGCAGCTTTATAATACAATTTAAGATCTGGTACAGTTAGGCCACCTTCCCCTGAATTTCTTTTCATCATTCCCCTTGATATTCTGGACCATTTGTTATTCCAAATGAATCCTGTTATTATTTTTTCTAATTCTATTAAATAATATTTTGGTAGTGTAATTAGTATGGCACTGAATAAGTAAATTATTTTAGGTTGAATTGTCAATTTTATTATATTAGCTCAGCCTACCCATGAACAACTGATACTTTTCCAATTATTTAGATTTGACTTTATTTATGTGAAAAGCGTTTTGTAATTGCGTTCATATAGTTCATGAGTTTGTTTTGGCAGATAGAATCCCAAATATTTTATAATGTTTACAGTACCTTTAAATGGAATTTCTCTATCTCTTGTGTTGGGCTTTATTAGTAATATGTAGAAATGCCGATGATTTATATGGGTTTATTTTATATCCTGCAACTTTGTTGAATTTGTTTATTATTTCAAGTAATTTTTACTTGATTGTCTAAGTATACCATCATAACATCTGAAAAAGAGTGATAGTTTTGTTTCTTTTTTTACCTATTCTACATCCTTCAATTTCTTTTTTTCTTCTCATATTGCTAAAGCTAACTTTTCTAGCATAATATTTTTTTTAAGTCTTGGTAAACATTTTATTTATTTTTTTAAATTTTATTTTTTAATTAATTGTTTTATTTATCAATAATCACTTCCATATGCTTTTGAGTTTAAAATTTTTTCTCCCCCTTTCTCCCTACCATCCTTCCTATGATGGTGCAAAATTTGATATAGGCTATACATTTACATTCATATTAAACATATTTTCACATTGGTGAGGTTGTAAGTAGAAATCAAAATCAATAGAAGGAACCATCAGAAAGAGGAAACAAAATTCAACAGAAGAGAAAAAAATAACAATTTGGCTTCCATAGTTCTTTCTTTGGGTGTGGATAGCATTTTCCATCACAAGGCCTCTGGAGATGTCTTAGATCCCTGTATTGCCAGGAAGCATTAAGTTTATCAATATTAATCATCACACAACATGGCTGTTATTGTGTACAATGTTCTCTTGGTTCTTCGAGGACAATATTGATAGCAGTGGTGACAATGGACATCCTTGTTTCACCCCCTATTTTATTGGAAATGCTTCTAGCTTATCCCCATTACATATAATGCTTGTTGATGGTTTTAGATAGATGCTACCCATCATTTTAAGGATGACTCCATCGATTCCTAGGCTCTCTAAGTGTTTTTAATAGGAATGGTTGCTTTATTTTGTCTAAAGCTTAATTTTATTTGAGCAGTATAATTTTGCCTTTGTATCCCCAGGGGCTTACAAAGTTCTTGGAACATAGGAAGTGTTTAGTAAATGCTCTTTGAATGAATGGATATTCTTTAAATTAAAGTTAAAGCTTTATGCTATGTTGCATAATATATTTAATAATTTACTTTCAAATTTTCTATGAGTAGAGTAAAAAAGATTGATTGGCCTTGAAATCAAACAGCCTGCTTTGAAATGTTGGTTCTATTACTTGGAAGATGTGTAATATGAGATATGGCATTTAATTCCTAGGAGACCTAGTTTTCATAACTGCAAAAAAAGAAAAAAAAATCATCTTTGTACTATTTATCTCAAGGGAATGGGCGTTGTGATGATCAAATAAATTTATGTATGTGAAGTTCCTTATTAATCCCTGAAGCCTAAATAAATATGAATTATTATTGATCAGGTGATGCTATATGGATTTTTGTGCTATGAACAATTCTTTACAAATTTATTCAAGTCAGATAAGGCATGTAAATGTCAAAATTAAGAATATATTTCCATTGTATAGATGAAAAATGTTGGGAATAGTTTTCACATAATACTAAAATTTTGCATATAAGTTTGAATGGAAGTATAAAAGCACATAAGTTGTTGTTTATCCTTTGTTTGCAGAAAGGACCAATGGCATCACGGGTGATGTCTTGACTTGCCCATGAATTGGTTTTAAGTGAGGCAGAGTTACACAAAGTCATCAATCTCACTCTTTCCCTGAGTTATCAAATTCCAATGGACATACAAAAGTATATTGGCTTGAAATTTTTATTATTCCTCACTGGCATTTATCAGTTACTAATAAATACCAACTCACCACAGCTATCTGTTTTCTTTTCTTTTTTTATTTCTATTCCTATTCTTATCATTTGACTGAGATACTTAATGTATGCCAGGAAAAAAAAAATACCCATGAGAAACTCTTTCAAATTCACCCACATTAAATTTCATGGCTGTTGTTAGAGGAAAAAACAACAACAACAACAACAACATATAGATAAGTGATGTCAAACTGAAATGGAAACAGGGACCACTGAAAAATGTTTTTTGCCTGTAAATTGACTTAAGTTTTAAAATGTAATGTTGACTATGCTTTATTATATTTTTATTTATTTTGTTAAATATTTCCCAATCAAATTTTAATCTGGTCAGAGGCATTGGCAATGGAAGTGTGTGTGGGGGGGGATGTCAAACACCGCTGGTGTAGATAATAATCATTGTTGTTCAGTGTTTTCAGTTATGCCTGACTCTTCATGACTCTATTTGAATTTTCTTGGCAAAGATACCAAAGTGATTTGCCACTTTCTTATCCAGTACATTTCATAGATGAGGAAATCAGAGTAAAGAGGGTTAAATTATTTGCCCAGGATCACACAGCTGCTAAGAGTCTGAGGTTGGATTTGAGCTCAGGGCTTCCTACATATAGTGCATTAAGGTTTTTTTTTTTTTTTAAATAATTATCCATATATCTATACCTCTATATCTCTATATCCATCTGTCTATCTATCATCTCACTTAATCCTAACAACCTTGGGAGGTAGGTGCTATTATTAGCTCCATTTTACATAGGAGGAAAGTGTGGCTATGATAAGTTATTTGACTTGGCCAGATTCACATAGCTATTAAGTATCTCAGAGAGGATGTAACATCAAGTCTTCTTGCAAAGAAGTCCAGCTATCTATCCTTTTGACCACTTAACTTCCCTTCACATGGCTATCATATGAACTATATGTATGATTGCTATAAAGGCCACATAAATTTGTTTTGAGTCATATGGATGAGGACCTTGATTATTTTCATAACTGCTTATTAATATTTATCTTTACAAAAATCCATTCCATATTTTCTGAAATACCAAAGGGTGGGAGGGGGGATGAGAATGATAAAGATAGAAAGAAAAAAAATACTGAATAGGCTGGGAGATAGAGCACTTATTTGATCAAATCTTCCCTTGGCAATGAAACAGCAGGAATGAGCTGAAATGATTGAGGTTTAGTGTCTAACACATACATGAGTGAGGTTAAAATCCAACATTCAATATGGTTTTCATTTCTAGTGCTAAGCAACAAGATAGATTTTAAAGCTATTTCTGAGAAACAAGACAATAAGGAAAAACAGGTAAATGATACATAGCACTCAGATACGCAAGTTACAAAACTACAGGGAAGTAGCTCTTTCTCAGTAGCTATCTGTGATTCATTGGAGGAAAAATAAGTCTTATGCAATGGAACTCCTAAAGCAGAACAAATCCCAATATTTATTAAGGTTAGCAAATTATGTTTAACTGTTTTGTTCACATTTTCTATTTTTATATTTATGAAAATTAAAAAGTCTTATTTTAAAATGTTCCTTTGTTTCTTTTTTCATTTCATAAGTTCAAAATATCCTAGCATTTGATATAAGCATGATAAGCCTGATGATGTTGATGATGATGGTGATGATGATGATGATAGCTAGGATTTATAGAGCATCTGCTATACTCAGATATTGTACTAAATGCCTTACAAATATTACGTAATTTTTTCCTCACGATAACCTTGGGAGGTAAATTCTATTAACATCCCCATTTTACGAAGAAAATGAGGAACATGAAACAGAGGTTAAGTGACTTACCCAAGGTCAGACATCTAAGTTATTCTTCAATCATGGCTGACTCTTCGTGACACAATTTTTGGTTTTCTTGGCAAAGACTCTCGAATGATTTTTCATTTAAGTATCTGAGGTCAAATTTGAACTTGGGTATTTATGACCCAAGGCCAAACATTCTCTCAACCCTAGCACCCAGCTGCCTAGCATGAGGTGTTTTTTTAATTTATTTATTTTAATTTATCAACAATCACTTCCGTAACCTTTTGAGTTTTAAATTTTTCTTCCTCTCCCTTTCCACCTCCCTCCCCAAGACAGTGTGCAATCTGATTTAGGTTCTACATATGCATACCTATTAAATATATTTTTACATTAGTCATGTTGGAAGGAAGAATTTGAACTAATAGGAGGAACCACAAGAAAGAGAAAACAAAATAAAACAGAAGAAAAAAATAGCAAAAATATGCTTTGATATTTATTCAAACTCCATATTCTTTCTTTGGATGTAGATAGAATTTTCCATCATGAGACTTTTGGAGATGTCTTAGATCCTTACATTACTGAGAAGGGCTAAGTCTATCAAAGTTAGTCATCACATAATGTTGCTGTTGCTATGTACAAAGTTCTCCTGTTTCTGCTCACTTCACTCAGCATCAGTCCGGTCTTTCCAGGTTTTTCTGAAGTCTGCCTGCTCAACATTTCTTATAGCACAATAGTATTCCATTATATTCATATACCACAACTTGTTTAGCCATTCTCCAGTTGATGGGCATTCCCTCAATTGCCAATTCTTTGCAACCCCAAAAAGAGCTGCTATAAATATTTTTGTACATGTGGATCCTTTTCCCATTTGTATGATCTCTTTGGCATATAGCCCTAGAGGTGCTATTGCTAGGTCAAAGGGTATGCATATTTTATAGCCCTTTGGGCATAGTTCCAAATTACTATCCAAAATGGTTGAATCATTTCATGACTCCACAAACAATGCTTTAGTGTTCCAATTTTCCCGCATCTTCTCCAACCCTTATCATTTTCCTGTTTTGTCATGTTGGCCAATCTGATAGGTGTGATGTGGTACCTCAGAGTTTTTTTGATTTGCATTTCTCTAATCAATAGTGATTTAGAGCATTTTTTCATATGACTGTAGATGGCTTTAATTTCTTCATCTGAGAACTGCCTGTTCATATCCTTTGACCATTTATCAATTGGGCAATGACTTGTATTCTTATAAATTTGACTTAATTCTCTATATATTTTGGGAATGAGGCCCTTATCAGAGACACTGGTTGTAAAAATTCTTTCCCAATTTTCTGCTTTCCTTCCAATCTTGGTTGCATTGACTTTGTTTGTGCAAAAAACTTTTCAATTTAATGTAATCAAAATTATCCATTTTGCATTTTGTAATGTTCTCTATCTCCTGTTTGGTCATGAATTCTTCCATTCTCCATAAATCTAATAGGTGAACTATTCCTTGCTCTCCCAGTTTGCTTATAGTATCAGCCTTTATATTCAAATCATGAACCCATTTTGACTTTATTTTGGTATATGGTGTGAGATTTTGGTCTATACTTAGTTTCTGCCACACTCTTTTCCAGTTTTCCTAGCAATTTTTATCAAATAGTGAGTTCTTATCCCAGAAGCTTGAGTCTTTGGGTTTTTCAAATAGTAGATTCCTATAGTCATTGAGTACTGTTTCTTGCATACCTAACCTATTCCATTGATCCACCACTCTATTTCTAAGCCAGTACCAAGTAGTTTTGATGATTTCTGCTTTATAATACAATTTAAGATCTGGAATGGTTAGGCCACCTTTCCCTGCATTTCTTTTCACTAGTTCCCTTGATATTCTGGACCTTTTGTTATTCCAAATGAATCTTGTTATTATTTTTTCTAGCTCTATAAAATAATTTTTGATAGCTTGATTGGTATGGCACTGAATAAGTAAATTAGCTTAGGTAGAATTGTCATTTTTATTATATTAGCTCGGCCTACCCATGAGTTCCTAAGTAGGAGGTGTTTTTCTCTTTTGTTTTTGTCTGTTTGAGCTTGTTGGATTTAGAGTCTATGGATTTTGGTTTAACACTTCCCTCTGCCACTTATCACAAGTGTGACCTAGGGAAGTTGCTTAAACAGTCTAGAATAAAAGACCTTTCATGTCTTTTCCAGCTTCAAAGCTGTGTTCAGGTAATTCAGTGAGAAATATTAGAGCTAATTACATTTTACTGTAAGAGGAAAGAGACCTTCTTTTATTTGTCATTATGTCTTTTCCAGAACCAAAACAGATTGACTTGAATATGATTGATGAATACAGTTGAATTATATAAATTATAATTTCTAATTAAACTATTATTGTTGTTCAGTCCTTTCAGTCACGTACAATTCTTCATGACTCTATTTGGGGTTTTCTTGGCAAAGATACTGGAATGGTTTGCCATTTCATTCTCCAATATTTGTATTAGTAATTTTTTTGTATTTGTCTTTTTAAATATAAATTTATTTAAAACAGCTCCAATTTAAAGTTTTTTCTCAAATAAAATTTTCCTGATTGCTTCATTTATTATGCCTTTATAGATTTTACATTTTTGTATATTTTTAAATGTATTTAATTCAAATTTAAGTAAGTAAGCTTTTTCTTCTATTCCCTAATCAATCTTTAATTATCTTATAACTAGACTACCCCAGTCATTTTCAAGGCTCTATTTGTGTGCAAGGTAGTGTATGGTGGGGATCTGTCTCTGAGCTAGGACCAAGGTTCATATCTACTTCTGATAAATATTGTCCGTGTGATTTAGGCAAGGCACTATCTTTGTGATAGAAAACCAGAATCTATTAGTGAAAGAGAGTTGTCTGGGCACACTCAATGATTAACTTGGCCAAAGTCAACCAATTATAAGTATTCCTGACTCTAAGCCTGACTAGCCCTCTTTCCCATATAATTCACTGCCAATCACTCTGAATATTATTGTAATTATGCCAAAACATTTATAACAGAAAATCTTCATTTCCCACAGTCTTATTGTATTATTCTGCTCTTTACTCCTACCATTCTTACTCATGATCAGTCTTCATTTGTATTCTGTGGTGTGTTAAAATTACATCTTATTCTGGTCCCCCTGATCACCCCACATTCTAGTAAATGTAATAAGTTTATTATAAATCAGTATAAAAGAGTAATGGCAGGAAATAAGGTTGCAAAAGGGAACCAAGAAGTCATGTGCAAACTATCCTGAAGATCAAAGGATTTATAAATTGTATCATATATTAACCAAAATTCCTATCTTGCTAACATGTGCTCTTTTAGGTGAAGCCATCTAGGAACTGCTTGTGAAGAATACTGGTTCTATGTATAAATTCTGGACAAAATTCAGACGTCCATAGCTCCAGATCAGTAGATCATCAAAAAGGTATTGAAAACTTTGGGATGATGACTTTGAGGTGATTTAAATAAGTTAATGAGCCAACTCTCAGATGGCACAGATAGGCACAAAAATATGTAGCCAAGTGCTACATGAATTTAAAATAAATACTCCCTTATAAAATCTTATGAAGGGGGATAGTAAAAGATTATGAGTAAGTGTCATAGTATATTTATGGTCATGTGGCATCATTGGCTCTATCTATAATATTTCTGTACATTTGTTTCACTTCTATTCCTTACCATTTTATAAGATGATCCTAGATAATCTTCTGCCATCTTGCTTCAAAAGATGTTATGAGGGCAGTTGAGTGGCACAGTGGATAGAAAACTAGCCCTGGAGTCAGAAGGACATCAGACACTTTCAGCTGTGTGACCCTGGGCAATTCACTTAACTCACCCCCCCCAAAAAAAAAGATTTCATGAATGAAATCATAGTTAAGGTTGTTATTTCTCTGGACTTCCATATATCTCTTTAGGCTAGGAGAACAAAAGTTTGCTGGGTAAGGTTGTTTCTAGGTTTTCTAATACTGTTTTAAGAACATGGAATGTTTGTATTTATAGAAGAAGCTCCAGGATTGAGGTCAGGAATATTTGGGTACAAGTCCTACCTCTAACACAAATTGACTATATGATCCTAGAAAAGTCATGTAATTTCTCAAATGGTCACACACATCAGTGATCACAATGAAATGGGAATTTGTACCTATGATGCAGATCATAATCCCTTCCTAGTAGCCCATTTAGCTGATATTTCTTTCAAACATTCTCTCCCCATCAGGTTCACTTTAATTTTAGATATATCATGACTTTCATGCAAAATCATTTTATAATTATTCATTTTATAACTATAGAAGAAATATTTATCTCCCAATGTTAAGACCTCAGTTCATTTTTTTTAATCCTAATCCATTTATAATCTAGTTTATAGGCATCAGAACCTGGGTGTCATTTCTACCCCTCTTCCCTGCCATTCTCTGTTATGTAATACTGAGTGCTTCCATAAACTGTTTATTCCATATGATAACTATTGCTACTTATGTTATCTGCTTTAAGAACTTCAAGTGGACAGTTTTTTTTTTCTTTTATAGTTTGAAGCTGTTGTAACTAGATAAGCCAGCCTCCATAGAGATGCATGCTTTCTGGTTTTTGTTTGTTTGTTTGTTTGTTTGTTTGTTTTTAGTTGTACTCCCTCCCAGGCTAATAAAACTTAATTCCTGTCATGGTCCAAAGAGCCAAATCCCATTCTCCAACCCAATCATCTTAGCCAGATGTTCACTTACTACATTCCATATCCTCTCCTAAGAGTCTGACTCTCTCCCTCTCTCTCTCTTTCTCTCTCCCTCTCCCATTTAACAAAACATGAGCTCTCTAAGTTCTTTAAATGTCTCCCCACCATCATTCATAATTTCTCTGGATTATGTCAATGTCCCTTTTGAGTATGTAACACCCCTTTACATAGAATGGCAGGAATGGGAAGTCAAAAATTCCAGGGTGTGAGTTCTTTCATCTATAGCTGTCCCCATTTATTCATGCTTTTCAGGAGTGGAATGGAGTTACAGGAGTTGAGGTAGAAAATGAGTTTGCAAGCAAGAGGCTACCAGAGCAAAGTAAAGCAGAATAAGACTACAGCAGGAGACTTTGGGACTCTTCTCTGGAGTCAGTGAGAGTTTTCATGAGGTTGAAGTAGAGAACCAGAAGGGGTGGGAGTAATTGGAGGGCAGTACTGTGGACCGAATGCTGGGGCAGGATAGAGATTGCAGCAGAGCCAGTGGGTGTCTAGTGAGATGTTCTTCCTAGTACAGAGTGAAAAACCTCTCATTGCCCCATTTGCTTGCTTATTCAGATACTTCCTGTTCCATTAGCTCTTGGGAAGAAAGAAAAAAATTTCATTGTCCTTCTTTGAGGTTGACTATAGCATGCACTTTTGCAAGTTTATTCCATGATTTGCCTTGAATCCTATGATACTAAAATCATTTGCTTTTTTAAGCTATGTGTATCAGGAGACACTTTTAATTTATGTATATGTATATTACATTTTCTCCATCACTTTCTTAAATATAGACAAACAACAAAACACTAAGTCAAGCCCTGATTTGTAGTGTTTGCATCTTTTTGAGGTTAATTAAATACTGTGTGTATGTATGTATGTATGTATGTGTATGTCTGTGTATGCAAACAGAATGGGATTAGGAAACATAGACAGAAATATTTAAATTATAATTTCCCCCTTCCCCTTCTCTCTCTCACATCTGCTCCATCTCCAGGCTGGCTGAGTAGGATTCTACCATGTCTCTGATTTGAGGGTTGTTGAGACCAGAGCCAACATATCATCGGAAGAACCAATCATGCTGTTCATTCGCTTCTGCCTAACTTTCAGATTTGTTCCACCTCCAGACTAACTGCTTTAACCCACTCAGGCATGCTTCCTTAGCTTTCCACCTCTTTTATATGTTGTCTTCCCTCAATTAGAAATTAAGCTCATTGGGAGAAAAGACTGTCTTGTTTTCTTTTTCTTTCTTTCTATCCCTTTTTCTCTTCCCCTTCCTTCCTTCCTTTCTTCCTTCTTTCTTCCTTCCTTCCTTCCTTCTCTCTCTCTCTCTCTCTCTCTCTCTCTCTCTCTCTCTCTTTCTTTCCTTCTTTCATTTCTAATGTTTAACAGTTCCTTGTACTTAGGAGGCATTCAATTAACTGTCTATATATCTATCTAACTAATTTATCCCATCTGGCAAGGGACTCACATTCAAGAAGAAAGAGATAACTTATCGATTATTTTAACAACTTAACAGAGCAAAGAAACTATATTCATGAGGATCATTCTACAGACTAAGAGGAGTCAATAATTACACCAGTGGCTGACTGAGACAGGTTAGACATGGTCATAATTGCAGTTGGGTTTTAAAGTAAATCATGACCTAGAATAGAAGGGAGATAGAATGGGAAAGGAAAAAAAAAAAGCAGAAAGAAAAGTTATGCCAACAGGAAGGAGAAAGTCCTGGGGAAGCTCTGTCCTAGCAAAATTGTAGGGGTATAAAATGCTTGACAGCTCTGCTTACCTGCTTATCAGTTTTTAGATATTATAAGTAATATATTACTTGTTCCCACACTACCACTGCTTGCAGAAAGACAAGAATATCAGGTGGAGTCTCTGGAGTGACAGGACAGGACATATAGATAAGGGAATCATCTATATGTAAAATAGAAAACATAGGGGAGGATAGGCTTCCTAAAGGAAAGTCAGCAGAGCAGAGAGTACAGAACCAGACCTAGAAGAATGTCCTTGTGTAGGAGTCAGAAGAGAAAGAGAAGCTAACAAAGGAAACAAAAGTTTAGGGATCAGAACTGTGGGAGAACCAGGGCAATGTGACTTCATGAAAGCTTGATAGTGGCTCTTATTCTTTTTAATCAACCAGGAGATTAAGGGATAAAAATGAAGTTATTGTCTTTCAGGTAGGCTAAGTTCCCTCTATCCCTACCCTTATACCTCCAAACATTTTTCTATCCCTCCATCACATAAATTAATAGAAATTGCAAAGGTTATTGAATCTTAATTAAATACAATTTAGCCATGTTCAAAAGCCAGGTTAGCTGTAAATTTATTATATTAGTGTACTAAAGGATCCTGCTGCCAGTAACTAAAGACTGCATTTAAGCCAGAGTAAACATGACTGAAGGACTTCACTTGAAGTGAAGCCATTTAAAATTGCACTCTTCAAAGGAAAGAAATTGGAGGGCAAAGTAATGAAGACTTTAATGACTTCAGAACACTATTATCAAGGCATATGCAATAATGTTCTAATGTTCTCGCTTGTGGGATTAATGTTAGCTAGGCTATTGTTCAGTCATATGTATTTGTTCCTAATTCCATCAAACACCTTAACTGTCAACTCTATTAGAACATTTAAAACGCTTTATTTATTAAAATATAAATTTAAAATAAGGTATTATATATAAATTTCAAAGGCATAATATCATTTTTTTGGAGTAGCAACACCAGGAGATATTGACAACTACCTTATCATCATGCAATTGAAGTTTTATGAGGAAAGCATATTTCTGAGACTTAAAATATAGGTAACTCATCAGAAGTCCTTGCTTTATCTGAAAATGCTTCATAATTACGTATTCGTTTCTAACCTGTCATTCAGTAGTTATAGGGTTTTATGGACACTTAGGAACAATTTGTATTATTAAATTTCCATCTGTATTCAGCTGTGGATACAATAGTGAAATTGCCCAAATAATAGTTACAGAATGGTTTTCAGTAGCTGCTGTTCTGTAGGTCAATTTTTGATAACCAAGTATCATTAGAGCCTTTTGTAGGACTCAAGAAAGTGATTATATGTGCAATAATAATGGTGATATGTTGAACTTACACTACCCACCTATAATAAAGCATTCCCTGTGATGGTATTAGGTGATCTAATTTCCAGGGTGTGGGGATTATTGCTTCTTTAGTGTAAATATGAAGCAATGATACCAAGACATCTCGAGGAGTTAGTAGACAGAATCTTCATTTCTGCAATTACTTAAATGAGCGTGGACAATGTTTAAATATATTCCTGAAAATAATAAGCACAGTGCCACACATATAAGTCTAATCATTGTTTGTGGAATTGAATAATAATAAAAGTATGCATTTTTATAGTTCTTTAAGGTTGGAAATCTCTTTCTTGCCAAGAACACTGCATAGAAGACAGCGAAAATATCATCCCATTTTATGGATGAGGAAACAGAGTCCTACAGAAGTTTTTATTTGGACAAGTTCATAGGGTTAGTGTTTGTCAGAATCAGCACTTAAGCCAAAGTTGTCTCTCTTCTTTCCACTAAGGAATTAATAATACTCAGGCTTAGTTGCCCTTTTAATCTATCTTTCCCCTTCTAAGAGTAAGCCCTGTACCGTGATTTTTAGGTTCCTTTCTAAAAGAAAACATATAATGACTAGTAAAAACCATATCTGTCACTAAATAAAAAAATAAATAGCCTATGAATACTATTTACCAATTTTTTTTTCTCTTTTATGCTCCACTTTTATTGTGTTCCCATTGGCACTTGCATTTATGGAAAAACTTAAAGTATATTTATTTCCAGCAAATATTTGTGTCCTCTTTACAAAAACAATAATAATAATAATAATAATAATGGTGAGAAGAGTGAGTAGGAGAAGAAATGTGTGGTTGGATCGAAGGAAGAAAATATCATTAGCACACAAAGGCAGTCTTTATATAAATCTTGTTGACTGAATGGATTCAGTAGGCATCATCACTTTACATAATAATTTGCCATGCATACTTTAAATTGGGCAGCCAGATGGAGCGGTGAATAGAGTACTAGGCCTGAAGTCAGAGAGACTCATCTTCCCTAAGTTCAAATGTGGCCCCACACACTTATTTGCTGTGTGACCCTGGGCAAGTCACTTAACTCTGTTTGCCTCAGTTTCCTCATCTGTAAAATGAGCTGGAGAAAGAAATGGCAAACCACTCTAGTATCTTTGCCAAGAAAATCCCAGATGGAGTCACAAAGAGTCAGACATAACTGAAAAATGACTGAACAACAACAACAGCAATTTAAAGTTGAAGTAGCATCATAGAACTAGAGGACAGGAACTGAGAAGGTATTTATTCCAACTCAATCAATTTACCGATAAGGAAACTGAGGTCCAGGGAGGCTAAGTGACTTGCCCAAAGTAATATGTCTTAAACTTAAGAGACTGGATTTGAACCCTGATTGACTCTAGGACCAGTGCTTTTTCTACTGAACCAAGGGATTCTTTGGATGTTTGTACTTGAATAATAAAACTATCACCTTACATGTGATCACTCTTTGTTTTACAATGGGCTTTACAAGCATTATCTCATTTCATTCTCTCAAAAGCACTATGAGGTAGATAATGTAGTTTCTGCCATTTTTGTTTTACAGATAAGGAAGCCAAAAGAGGTTATGTGACCTGCCCTTGGCTATTTAACTAAGTGTCCAAGATGGTCTCTGACCCCAAGTCCAGGACACTTTCTTCTATGTATAAGAGTATTCTATGCTTGTTTGCCATATCATCTACCCATTAGAAAAAATTAACAGTGAATGTAGACATATTTTGTGTTCAAATTGCTTCCTGGACCAACTTTAAGTGGAAAATGTGGTAGATAACTACATTTTTAGAAGTATGTACCATGGATAAGATGACTTTAAAGAATAAAACACATTTTGCTAATTTGGTGGAACAAAAAGTCTGAAATGAGGAAGTCTTTTAGGTTTCTTTAAGTATTGAGGATGTCATTTCTGAAGTAGAATGTAGCAGTTCTAGAAATTGCTTCAGTAACATAAAGAACTCATTCTGCAGTCACCTTCATATGAGCAAGAATTTATTTCTTTAATTAAATTAAATTTTTAATGAATAAAAATCATTTTTCTTTCCATCTTACCATCCATTTCACAATGGGGGAAAAGAAAAGAAAAATAAAAACAATCCTGGTAACAGTTATTCATAGCTAAGTAAAAACAAATTCTGGATTGGCTGTGCCCCAGACAGATTTCTTATTCTTCACCTTGAATCCATCACCTCTCTGTCAGAAGAGGGGGGTGTCATGGTTCATCTCCAGTTCAGTAACATTTTCTAAGATAAAATAGCTTGAATTATGATAAACTAAGAGTAGGACATAATTTAATATAATATTCTACAAAAAAGGACTCTTCTTATTCACATTACATATATGCCTCCTACGTGATTATGTTTCCATCATTAGTTATTCTTCAGGAGGTTAGGTATGGTTCCTACTTAAATTTTCATTTTCAAGTTTAGAGATATGGCTTTGAAAGTCCCTGTTGGCAAAATTGTACATGGAACTGTTATTCCCCAGTTAAATGGGGGTTCTCATAACTTATAGATATATGTAAATTGCATTATCATGTTGAGAGACAGGTTAAAATACTAGTATACTTCAGAATAGTTCTATGCAAATGGGGCGGGACTCTAGAAAGAACTGAAATTTTTATGTTGAACTAATGTAATTTTGTGAAAAATCAGCCCTTGCTACTATTGGAAGTATGTGATAAACTAAAGTGATTTTTAATATCACAACAAAACCTTATTTCAATTGCCCAGAAAAGGAAGGCAAGTCAGAGTATGGGTCAAATATACAAAGACTAAAAAAAAAAAAAAAGTACAGAATTCTAAGTGTCACTGAAAATCTATGTTATAGGTAACTGTAATAGTGTCCTGGCACATACAACAAAAATACGAAGAGCTTACACTTAAATTCACTCTTTTCCCCAACAACCCTATGAAATATGTAACCTAAGTATTACTATAGATATTTATAGACTAGGAAACTGAAATGCAAAGATTTTTAAATGAGTTGTTCATGGTCACATTGAATAAAAGGGACTGAACCAGGATGTGAACCTAAATCTTTGACTCTAACTTGAATGGTTCTTCTCCTATCCTTCCTGCCTCTCAAAACCATTAAATCAGAACTTTGGTTACATCTTTTATTTTATCAGCACTATGAAGTCCCTACATAAAAACTGAACAAATTTCAGGAATAAGTGACACCATTAATATATTCAATTTGGTTCCTGATAATTTTAAAGCAAAAAAAAATGGAATCCATTAAAATTAATATATAAGGAAACTTATAGAACATGTGAACAAGATTTAGAAAGAATAACATAATTCTCTATAAGTAAATACATCTATTCTTTATAAATGCTATTTTGGTATATGGTTATAATATTTAACTAGACCATTTGTAGCATTTTTGGAAATTGAATTATATATATATGTTTATGTCAGGGTCATTTTTAAATGGAGTAATAAAATGTAGTAGTGAAACATATTATGTAAAATTAGAATGCAAAAATAAAAAAGATAGCTCACTAACCTCTAAGGGTTATGATATATTATTCTAATGTGAAAAGCTTTCATTGACTATGTTAGACACTTTTATTGGTGCAAATATTCTTTTTTATCCACAAGAGAAACATCACAAGATTATTATCTTCTTGATTAAATGATACACTAATGATGTAGGAAAATTAAGGCATCTCCTAAAGTAGAAACTTTAGTTTCGCATAATTTATACTTTTGTTCATATGCTTAAGTGATATTTAACTGGTTTCAATTCATTGATTTATTCCCCATTGACTATCATCCCTGAACATATGCTTTTAGTTGCTGCCTTACTTTATCACATATCATAGAGGGTCAGGGTCACAGGGTAATAGAGGTACCGACATTTTCAAAGATTCATTGAAGAAGCTTTCCTGTCCCAGTGACTTATTTTAATCGTGGCAGCATGAGTGCCAAGTGCTCACAACCCAATTCAGCTTCCTGGAGATGACAAAGGACATTTTTATATCCAATTTTTAATGATGCATGTAGATATCATCCCATATATACCCTAAAGTCAACAGCTCCATTTTAGAGCTTTCTGGCATCCTGTAATATTCAAGATCCACTTATTCTCCAGTTATCTCCACTTTCCACATTCACCGTTTTTCTTCCTAATTCAACATGGAGCAATATGTATCTTTCTCATATGCTTTTAAGAAAATATGCTTATGATACTATATTTGTAAAACTAATGTGATCATCTCAAGTATCATTGAAGGGCTTTCTATTTCAAGACTCTGCCAGCAGGAGGGAATGGGACACAGGGTGGGAAGACCAGTAGTCTAATACTCTTTTAAAGCAAAGGTGACCTTGTTACTTCAAATACAATTGAGGGCATTCTAATTCATATTTTGACTATGTTAGGGCAATGAAGAGTAGAAGTTCAGTTCAACCTATAAATAACCATTTCAGTGATCTCCATATGTTTTTATTACAAAAAAGTAAAACATACTTTCATTATATGAACTTTAAGAAGAATAAGTGACATTTCTTAGTATATTCATGAAAAACAATGGTATATTTGAAATGAAAGATTCTCCATTCTATATGTTTTTGCTTAAATTATCAGAAATTTATCAGCAAAATTATCAGCAAAAAAAATCATCAAACGATACTGCCACCCTTCTTAGGCTTTTCATTTTCTTCACCATTGTACTGAAGCGAAATCTTAGCTGGAATTGAAACCTCAGAAGGAAAATGAATTCTGTATTTGGTAGCCAATTAAAGATCATAGGGATATTAATAACAAGTGAATGTGCAAACTATAATACTTCTTGTCAGAAAAGAAATAAGAATGCTAATATCTAAAATGAGATTAATGAGCTTTCTAAATCTACTACAATATTAATAAGTGGTAATATTAACTACTGCAATATTGATGGGTTGGATGGAACTTCTGAACACATTATGAAGAAGCAATATATTGAAACCACTAAAAGTATGTTAAAGTAACTTGTTTGAGTACCTGCAAAGGAAAGAATTTAATATATATTTGAAATATATACCAGGACAGAGTAAATATAAGAAGGAAGTCACAAATCTTGACAGTTAGCTTTGAAATTTGTAACTATTCTCTGGCAATGAAATTTGTAAAGAGAAATATTTAATGAATTAATGAATTTTGTAATGAGAAATCTCCTAAAACATGAGAGATCAGCTAAATTTAGACCAAAGAGGTCCAAAAGAAGAATATTTTGTGATAACTTTATTCCATAATTAGACTATCCAAGAAGGAAGAGGGCATTTGTCTACTGGCATAATATCTTGGGAACCTTTTGGATCCTGCTTTCTGTAAGTAATCTAATACTTCTTTCCACCTTCTTTCATTAATAGTCTTTACTAGTCAATTAAATATATATATATGTATATATATGTATGTGTGTGTATGTATACACACACACACACACATATATATATATATATACACATATATATTGCACATGGCTCCAAGGATACATTTTTTCTAGGCTATTTCCTCTACTTCCATTGTAAGCCATTCCATATATGAGACTCTATTTATGAATCCATTTCAAAATAATTAAACTGCACTTCTAACAAACTCACTTTCCTCTAGAACCTGGCAGCTATTTAAAAATAGTTTTTGAATGACTAACTACTAGTCAGATTTTGTCTTAAAAATGAACACATATAGCCAAGAAAGTGGGCAGTGAGGAGAAACAACAGTAGTGTATTTTTCATCTAACAAATACTTAATTCTATTATAAAATATTATAACTCAGGAAAAGGTGTGAAAAAGCATGTGTTTGCCTCTATGTCAAATCCTTACTACAATAATTACAACATCTTTCTGGTGTAATCTCTGTGATGGTCCATGTAACAGTGCCAAAGTTTGAAAAATGATTCAAATGCTTTACAAAACCTCCACATTAAATGTATGGGATTCATTAGAAATTTTATGGAAAACCTGGGAATGATAAGTAGAGTTCCGTTTGTGAGAATGATAAGTGACTCTTGTTTGTTACAGTGTGCCCTGAGCAAGGGTAATAGAATTAGGTAACTGATTTTTTTCTCCCCAGAAAGAGTGATACAGACTGTCAGTTAATGAATAAAATGAAGACAAAGAATTTAGATAATAAAACTAAATACATCACCAATTGGCACAGTAAACTATTTCTGATTATCTAGAAAGTGGTTGAATGATCTAAATCAACCAAAAATTAAGAAGTTATACCAATATTTTAGCAATATAGGAGAAATTATAAGAATTAGAATTTAAGGTAATCCAAAATCATATACATATTAAATGTTAATCCAATTCTAATCCATATAGAGTGTTGGGGACAAGGAACTCAGCAAAATATGCCCTGTTTAAATGTGTTTCAAGGATAAAACTTGGATTATGTGTGTGCATGTATCTATGTGTATATTTATATAAAGATAAGCTTTATGAAAAAGGCTAAAAAAAGAGATATTCCATGTCCAAAACTTAAAAGAAAGGGAAAATTTGACAGTGGAAATTTGGGAGGGAACTCAGCAGCCATACAATCCAAACCAAATATGAAAGGAATCCTCATGATAGACTAAGCAATAAGTGGTTATGCAGTCCCTGCCTGAAATCTTCCAGGGAATGGGAAGCCACCACCTGTAGGCTAGTGCTTTTGGACAACTCTTCTCTTTAGGAAGCTTTTCTTGACATGCCATCTCTCTCTTTGTAATTCCACCTATTTTCTCCTGGTTCTGCCATCTGAGGCCTATAGAGCATATCAAATCCTTCCTTCACATGACAGCCCTTCAACTATTTGAAAACAGGTCTCATATCCCACCTGAATCCTTAATTTTCCAAGCTAAAAAGAATTGATGGTGTCTGAATGCAGATGGAAGCATACTTTTTCTTTACCTTTTTTTCCTTTGTTCTGTGTTTTCTTTCACAACATGACTAATGTGGAAATATGTTTTGAGTGACTGCACATGTATAACCTATATCAGATTGCTTACCTTTTCAATGACAGGAGCAAGGGAAGGAGAGAATTTGGAACTTGAAATTTTTAAAAAAAGTTAAAAATTGTTCTTACATGTAATTGGAGAAAATATTAGTTCATTACAAAAACAGTTTTCCAAACTAAATGTTTCCTTTCTCTGCAACTGAACCTCATATATTTTGGAAATACATTGTGGACCCTTCACCCTTCTGATTGCTATCTTCTGCACACTCTAGCTTAGCCATGTTTTTCTAAAACCATGATGCCCAGAACCAAACACAGCAGTGCTCTAGATGAGTTCTTACTAGGACAGAGGCAAGTGGGAAAGGGAATAAGGGGAATGAGCATTAATTAATAAATCTTCATTATGTGCCAGACACTATGCTAAATGCTTTAGGAATAGCACCTTATATAAACCTCACAGCAACCCTGTGAGGTATTTAATATCAGTATCCCCATTTTATAGATGAAGAAATTGATGCAGACCATGGTTCAATAGCAGTCAGTATGACCTATAGCCAGTAAGTGCCTGAAGCCACATTTGAGGTCAGGTAGGCCTGATTCTAGCCCTAGTACTCTATCCACTGCCCCACCACCACCACCACAGTCACTAAGTAGAAGCATCACCTCCCCATATCTGAAAATTATGATCCTTCAAGATCCTTTTGGTTTTTTGGTTGCTGCAATATAGACTGTAGGCACATATAAATAATGCAGTCTACTGAACAGTCAAAATTTTTTTTTCAGAACTGCTATTTAACAATGATACTCCCATCTTATGTTTATAAAGTTTATATATTTATTTAGGAGTAGGGAGCAAGACTTTTACTTTTTACCCTTATTGAATTTCATCTTGTTAAATTCAGACCAATGTTGATTGTATTAAAAACTAATCCATACCTCTCCACAAGAATAGTATAAAATGAACTGTCATATACAACTTGCTAGAGCTGCTGCTACTGCTGCTGCTACAGATAATCCTATGGATGATTAGGAAGGAGCAGGCTAAGTGATAAAATGAAAGGATGGAATCCATGAAGAAAGTAATGAAAATGAATGGGGCATTGACCATTGCAGAAATAAACTTCTCATTTGCTTATAAAAAATTATTGGGAACTTGGAGAACTTCCTAGAGAATAATAAGCAGTATTATACAAAAAAACAAGGGAGAAAAAGACAACTAAAATGATTGAGGAATATCACCAAATAGTTGAGGCTAAGCTCAAATTAATCTATTGTGGCATTCTGAATGGACTGGACAAACATTTCATTCCAGTGACAATCACTGGTAAGTCCAAGGTTTTCAAATATAAAATGGAAAGGGACTTTTATAGGTACTTGGTTGAATTTGCCACAGGAAATGACAGAAAGGAGGTTGCAGAGAATAGTATAGTGGCTTACAAAGCTGTTAGTGACATTGCAATGAAAGACCTCCGACCAATGCACCTTATTTATTTAGGTCTCACTTTAGATTTTTTGGTGTTCTATCCTGGAATTCCTAATTCCCATGACCATGCCTTCTGGTAAGCTATAGTTTCTTTTAATGATGCAATTGTAGAACAGGGTACACCGAGTGAAAAAAAAATACTATGAGGACTGTTGTTCACTTAATAATCTGACATGACTTCAGGTTGGCACACAGGTTGGCTGGTGGATAGTGAAAAACAGAATAAAAATCTGTATCAAGACAGACAAAACTATTTTAGACTACTACCCCTTCAGAATTCTCCATAGTCACTGAGAACCACCAAATCTGACTTACTACATTTGGTCTCAATTTATGTTCTGGCCCTATTAAGGGCTGTTATATTTTTTTGGGGGGGGGTAATTTTGTTTTTGTTTTTATTAAATTGTTTTCAAAGTTGTTAAAGGTAAGAATGAATCTCTATGAATTTTGCTGGTCTAAGCTTTTTTTTCCCCTTTAAGACACTAACATGACTGCAAAGAAGGTTTTTCAGCATTACTTGATCGTTTTTTGTGCCAGATATTATAAGATAACAATTAGAAATGAATGTTACATTTAAAAACCTCTAGATATAGGTGAAGCAAGAGTCTAGAAGAGTTGTTGTATTACACTTTAGGGTGCATGTGGTGACAGTTTTCCTTTTTTTATAATTGCTCACACTAAATTTTATACTTCTGTTTAAAATTAACTGTTTTACCTTAAAGTTTCAAGGTGTATTAGAACAATTAATGTAGTGGTTTTGCTATTTTTTTAATGTGTTTCCAAATACTGTTGAAAACCATGGCCCTACTAACAATAATCTATGGTTGCTCAATTCTTGCCTACTTTGATTTTCCCTCAAAACAAGTTAGAGATACACTAGGTATTAAAAAGGCTGAAGATATTCAGTTTTCCTCCTTCTTTTTCTACTCCATTACTCTCTGCCCTTCATCACTTTCTTAACCTCTTTTGTTGTTTGTATTACTTGAAGGTAACCTGTACTACTGAATATTTGACTTGAGTCATAGATACTGAAGATGCATTTCCCTTACTTAAATTCAGAATGGAATTACCATTAAACTTAAATTAAACCTAAACTTAAAATATTTACAATTACAACTCCATCCTTTATATTTCTCATCAGATGCTAATCCAAATAATAAAAAAAACCCCAGCAATATGAGGTACTTTATCAAAACTTTGGTAAAATCTAAGTAAATTATATCTATTCATTTTCTTCACTTACTAGTTCAGTAATCATGTCAAAATAAATAAAAAGGAAATGTGGTTAGTCTAGTATCACTTGTTCTTGATGAGTCAGTGCTTGATCTTTGTAATGATTGTTCCTATTCTTAGATTTTCACCAACTGTCTCTTTAATAATCCATTCTAGAGTTCTCCCAAGATTTCAAGTCAAACTTACCAGCCCACAGTTTGCAGACTCCATTCTTTTCCTGTTTTACAAAATGGGGAAACATATCTTTCAATTTTATGGTGCCTCTCCTATTCTTGCTTACCATGAAGAAATTATTGTCAGTCACTCAGTCATATCTACCAGTTTTTAAGGACCCAGAAATGTAGAACTTTTAGACTAAATAATTTGATTTAATCAAGGTCAGCCTGGTGCACTCTTGCTATATTGAGTGTTGTACTCTTTAGTATTTTGCTCTGTCATTTCCAGGATAAAGATTTTCTACTCTACAGAGAAAATAGAAAACAAAGTAAAAAAAAAATCAGATATCCCTTTTTGTTGGCATTGGTTATCTATGATTCATCCCTCTATTACTTCTTACATCACCCTTTTCCCCCTCATGACACAATTAAAAATACCTTTTTGTTGTCCTTAGTTTCCTTCACCAGTATCAGTTCTTTCTGATCTTTAGCATCCATGCCGCTGTTCTTAAGGTGTTATCTTTTTTTATTCATTCTCTGTTGCCTGGACTTGTTCCTATCACCTCTTTTCTTTTAAAATTTTAAACTGGTTAATGAGTTGCCCATTCATTCACATCTCTTTAGACAAATCTCAACTTTCCTCTTCACGAGAAGTTTTATTTTTTTTCCTTTATGTTTTCAGAGTTTTATTCTAGAGTATCATCTATTCCTCCTCAGCTTATATTCCCTAAAGTATTTTAATCCTTGGGATTCTAACTATCATTATGCTGAATCCTTTGAAATCTGCTTTCCCAAAAAGTAGGTATATGTCAGACCATGCCTATATTTACTTTCTATCACCATTTCTTTGATAGAGTGATAACATCCCTCAGGGACCTCCATTTCCCCATAATCAGTTGTTCCCTATTAATGAGAATTATATCCAAATTGAAATTTTGCTCTTATTTATACTTTAATCTTTTGAAGAATGAGATTATCATTGATGTGATTCAGGAAATTATTATCTATACTGCTTTGGGTAGGATGAGACTTCAGCAGGTTTTAAGGTAACTGAAGTTCCTCATCACAACAGTGACTCTGAGTCAGACTTATGATCTGAGTTGCAAACTTCTTAAATGTGATGATATTTGCAAAAGTGGTTAACACAGAGCCTGGCACATATTATGTGCTATATAAATGCTTATTAACTTCCACCTATCCTTAATATCCTGGTAATTTGTTGTATATCCCACAGACAAAATCACTTCTGTTTCTCTCCTTAGACTTTCACTCAAATACTCTCCTTCATGCTTTCCATTTTCATTTCCTAGATTTCCTTACATAAATAGAGTTCCTTAATTAACAGATGATTCTATCCCACCTATTCTCATTGTTTTTCAAAATATGTTTCCCTTGAATCATCTATACTTGTACAGAGTCATAGTCAAGTCATTAGTTTCATTTCATTAAATATCAATGATGATCAAATTTTCTCCTTGCATTAGGATCACATGTTTGTGGTTGTTTCTCAAACTTTGGGAATCTACATACCAATATTTCTGGCTATTGATTTTATTAGGTACTTACTTATTTTTTTTTGATGCTATGTTCTAAGATTTTCTAGGTATCTGAGCTGCTATTCTCCTTACCTGCAGTTACTCCTTAGAACATTTAATTTGGTGTATATATATATATATATATATATATATATATATATATATATATATATACACATACATACATATAATATATATTATATATATGTATATATACATATGCAGTTTGAGGTTATGTTTCTTCCTTCTTGGCTTTCTTTAGCTTTAGGAAAGAGTAGACAATATAGAAAAAAAATCACAGTTAAGAAAAAGTGCTTATTTCCCTTTGAACTTTATTATTAATTCCTATTTATCAAAACTCTAACTTTTGGGTGTAGACTTTTCCTAGAAAATAAAAGATTCTTTCTCCTTAAAAACAAATGCAACTCACTTAGATTCCTACAAAAGTTTAATTTTTTTTTCAAACATTGTGACTTTTAATAAATTCTTGAATATCACAATGGTGGCCCTAGAGCCAGGAGGACCTGAGTTCAAAACGGGCTTCAGACACTTTACACTCACTAACTGTGTGACCCTGTACAAGTCACTTAATCCTAATTGCCCTGCAAAAAATAAAAGGAAGAACATTACAATGCCCAAAATAAAATCAAAAGATATTTGCTGCCGTTCATTCACTAATGCAGAAAAGAAAACAATGGTACAATAAATGCCTTCAGTATTTGGAAGGCAAACATAATTTTTTAGTGACAGTAAAAAGTTTCTAAAAGTATTTGACATAAGTAGGTTAATATGCATTTTTAAAATAAAATACAATTATTAATTTTGGCTTGTCATCTACAAGGTCAGGAAACTACAGTGGTGAACACAAATTGCCTAAGTAAAATTTTAATTTTTTGACTTCTTATGTTATGGAAAGACCTTGCAGAAATTACTTTTAAATAAGTTACATACTTTCTCATACCATTGCAAGGGAAATACATGTGAATACATGCATATGTGTATCTCACTTCTTTGTACACAAAGATATTGTTGGTAATAGTCTTATTAGTATATCTATAATCTGAATAAAAATGAAGTAAGTCCTTTGTTAAAAAAAAGGAAAAAGGAATGTATGTAGTCTATTCTCTGGACATTGGATATAGTTTGGAACAGTTTCTAGCTTTGGCTCATGGGCACCTGAAGCATTTTTTTTTAACTGTATAACTGAATCACTCCATTTTCCCATGCTCCACAATAATAGTCTATCTATAGCCTTTCAGCAATTTATAGTCATGATACATTACATCTTGTGCTTCAGTGTGTCCTTGCAGCATATGCACCATCCACCTTGTTTTCAGTAATCCTAAATTAATCACCACAACTTACTCTTCTTTCTTGTTCCTTTCTAGCCTATTCACTTCATCAAGCTGGCAAAGTTAGTTGCAATTATATCCTAAATCCCCTCGACTCTTGGACCTCATTAGTGATAATTCTGCCATCATTTAATGTTAAATGTGTTGCTGAGGTATCATTGCCTGGAATAAGACAGTTATGGCAAGTTCACATGCATAGTTCGATGAATAACACCTTTGCTCTGTAAACTTTTAGCCTCACCTGGAGTTTAATATCACAAGAATGTCAGGCTGTTAGCCTCCCAAAGGACATGCTGTGCTTTTTGATTCACTTCTCTAGTTCCTTGTCTATTAATAAATTCTTTGACAGCATCCTGCTGAGTAGCAAAACCCAGTGACAACTTTCAGATAGGCATTGCCAACAAAGATTTTTTGGTTATAAGTAGTTTTCATCTGATGTGAATTTAAACATGACCTTCATCTGCTTTAGTCTTATTATCAACCCATAACAAAAAGGTGACTGTAAAAGGGGAGCCATCTTATTTATACTTTGTAGAAAAAAATATAATCAATATGTAACAATCCTAAATGGTTATTGCTGGGGTCTTTGTTAATAGGTAGTTGGAGAATATGTTTCATATTGGATTTGAAACATATCTGTCAGTTTCTCTATCCTTTTAAAAATATTTCTATGCTTTTGTAAAGTGCAAACTGAATGAGCTTGGACAGTTTAACTCTGTCCATTTAGTTGTTATTAGGAAATGAGTTAGAGTATTGTCAATACCGACACATCAAATTTGCATCTTTTTAGAAAAAAATCCTCTAAAATATAAAATTATGTCTGTTCTTGAGCTACTGAAGGTAGAATGAGATCAAACTAATTTAAATTATGTTAAAGAGAACTCAGATTAGGAAACAGGAAGTATTTGCTGACAAAGTTGTTATTCCTACAGACAATCTTTTTATTTATCTACAGTCATGCTACATCTGTAAAGAATACTGAGTATATTGTTTACAGTACTTGCATAATATCCAGTGGGGAAGGTGTGGCTTTTAACATTATGGGACACTTATCAGTGGGGTGTATTAAGCACTGAAAGTGGGTTGAAGGATAGAAAGAAAATGGGTTCCTATTTACTGGGGAATAAATGAACAAATTATGGTAAGTGAAAATAAAAACTAATATACCATTAAAAATAACAACTACGAAAAATAGGGAGAACTTGGAAAGATTGTACAAATTGAAACAGTTGGAGATCAGCAAAACCAAGAGAATCATATATATCACAAATGCAATAATGTATGTAAATGAAAACAACATCAAAATGGATAAATTATAATGAATAATCTTGACTGGGGGTAAGGTTTGATATACTGAAAAAGTGCTTTAGTGTCATCTAGAATTCTAGTCTAGTAGTGGGGAAATATGAAAAAAAGAGAAAGTTTATCCCCTACTTCCCTCACCTTAGTATAGGTAGTTAGTCTCACTACATAGTGGAAAGCATACTGGATTAGGATTAAAAAAGCATCTTGTCATGACTTTGCCATTAACTCCCTCTGTAATATTGAACAAGTTGTGCCTCTGGTCTTCAGCCTTCCTCAAAAGGAAGGGATTGTGCTTGAAACCTCCAAAGTCCTTTCAGTTCTAATTGTATGATGCTGTTAATTCCCTGCGATAATTAAGACAACAAAGTACAATTGAGAAACAAAAAAAAAAATCCTTATTAAATGACAGATTTCAGAGAGTATTCCAGGAAGATGGAAGAGTAGGTCAGAAAATTCCAAGCTCTCAAGATTTTTCCCTACCAAAGAGATGAAATAGTACCTCAAGGAGATTATTGTATAGTAAAAATGAGTAAGAGTAGAGGCAGAACAAAGGTCCTCCTGGAACAATAGTGGAAGATCTGAAGAAAAGTTCCCAGGACAAGGTTTGGTCTATGTGAAGAGTAAAGACTTCCAGGACAGGTCCTATGTCAGCCTAAACAACAAGCAGCAATTAGATGGGATTAGCTGATTTGGGAGGCTTTGAGTAGCTTTTACCCCCATGACAGGGAGAAGTGTTGGGTGTCTGAGTGCAGAAGATTGAGGGGACATCTGCTGAAAAGAATTGCCAGGCCTAGCTTTGTCTCAAAGAGATGTGGGTGAGGCAGAAGGAATCAGCACATGGCCTGCAGAAGAAATGAGGTGGGACACCACTTGCTATTGGCACTTTCAGGAGGCTGGAGGTCTTGGTTTCAGTTCTAAACTAGAAGGGAGAACTGAAAGAAAATTTAAGGCCAGAGGCACCATGCCCCATATCCTAGGACTAGAAGTGATTTTAAAAACTGCTACAAGTAAAAAAAAATGCATAGGCGAAGGAGAAAAAAATCAGTCATAGAGAGTTACTATGGGAGTAGAGAAGACCAAAATCAGAGAGATTGAGGAAAAAACTCAAAAAAAAAATGAGAACAATCTAAGAAAAACAAGATTACAAAAAGAAAGTCCACCAATTAGAAAAGGAGATACAGAATCTTAAGGAAGTAAATGACTCCTTGAAAATCAGAATTGGGCAAAGGGAAGTCAGTGAAGTTATAAGAGATTGAGAAATACTAAAGCAAAATATAAGGAATGAAAAGAAGAAGAGAACATGAAACATCGCATAAGAAAAAAAACTGATCTGGAGAACAGATCAAGAAGAGAAAACAAGAATAATCTGACTGAAAGTTATCATAATAAAAAAACAAGAATCTTGACACAATAATACAAGAAATAATTTTTAAAATTGTCCTGAAGCATTAGAACAAAAGGGGAAATTAGAAATAGAAAGAAAATCCACTGATCACCACATGAAAGAGATCCTATGAGGAAAACCCATAGGACTATTATAGTCAAATTATGACACCCCTACCTCAAGCAAAAAAAAAATAATGAGCAACAAGAAAAAAATAATTTAAATATGGTGGTGCCACTATTAGGATCCCGCATGACCTAGCAGTGGTGACACTAAAAAACCTCGTGTCTTGGAATAGTATATATTGAAAAGTAAAAGAACTGGGGTTCCAGCTGAAAATAGCATCCCAGCAAAGCTGAGTATACTCCTAAATAAAAAAAAAAATAGATGTTTAATGAACTGTCAGTTTTTCAGGACTTTGTTTAAAAAAAAAAATGAACTTAATAAAGGATTTGATATACAGGAGCCAAGATAAATATAAGGTATTTACCAAAGGCTAATTACAAGGGACTAAAAAACTACAGATGGTTTACTTCTTTTACATGTAAAATATAAAACATGTGTCTAATATTGTTATTAATAATTGTGTAGTTCATAAGAAAGATTGGGGTAGACCATGATATGACTTTTAAAAGTAAAATCATTTAAGAACAGCTTAAAAGAGCAATCATTTTATACAAATGAGATGCTAGAGGAAGAAATGACACAGAGGAATTAGATGAGGGAGGTGGGCTGTTAGTTCTGGAAACTTGCTTTCATCAGGAATGGGTTCAAGAAGGAACTATCTATATCCAGAAGAGTATAAAAGTCTTCTAAATTCAGAAAGAAATAAAATGTCAAGTGGATAGGGAGGCGGGAGAGAATAAGGAAGGGATCTCTAGAAGCGAGGGTGAGGGAGAGGGAATAGGTTAAAGGAGGGTAATAAAAAGGTGTGTAATGAATGGGAATGGGAGGACAAGGGAGGGATCCTTAGGAAAATAATGGAGGGACCATTAGAGGGGAAAGTGAGGAAAAAAGAGGATATAAAAGGGTGTTTAGATTTAAGGGAATGGGAGGATAAGGGCAGCATCCTTAGAGAGGCACTAGGTTAAGTAATAGGAGGGCAAGATAAAGGACCGAAGTAAAGTAGAGGAGTTAGAAGGGATAGGAAATAAGAGACATGAACAAAACCACACAAACAAACAAAAAACCAGAGATCAGAAGTAGAATTTTTTAGGGAAAGTGTATATGTCTATAGGCATGTATGTTTATATGTGTATATAAGTATATGTATATCTATGTATCTATATCTCTGTATAAATATATCTGCTAAACTGTAGCCTTCAGGGTGGGAGAGGAAGGGAAAAAAAAGAACAAAGTAGGACTTCTTGGGGGCAGGGCTAAGATGGAAGAGTAAAAGCAGTGACTTGCTTGAGCCCTCCCTAAAACCCCTCCAAATACCTATAAAAATGGCTCTAAACAAATTCTAAAGCAGCAGAACCCACAAAAAGACAGAGTGAAACAAACTTCCAGCCCAAGACAACCTGGATGGTTGATCAGAAAGGTATATCACACTGGGCTGGGAGAGGAGCACAGTTCAGCGTGGGCACCCAGGCAAGGCAGCCCTCAGTGAACCTGGAGCAGGCCTCAGAGGACTGAATCACAGGCAGCTGTGGCAGTTTCCAGGACCCTCAACCCACAAACACCAAATACAACTTAGAAGGTCTGTGGGAAAAGTCTGTGTCTGATATGAGAGAGAGAAGCGTAGTGATCTCAGTTCCAGCCCCCAGCCTGGCCCCAAGGTGGTGGCTGCTTCCTGAGCTTCTGTCCCACAGACTGAGGGGGAATCCAGTGGCTGATCAGAGGGGGATTGCAGGGCTCTCTCTGCTGCTTCAGGATTCTCTTGTTTTGCCCATGCTTGAATCTGGGTCACAGCTCTGGGTTATGGTCCTGGGGCAAGGAGGAGCAAGGCATAGTGGAGCTTGTAGTGGCAGTGGAGAGGAATCCTCCTGACAGTTCCAAAACAGAAAAGAGTTCTTGTGGTCACTCATAGACCAGACCACATGCTAGGAAAAGAGTAAGCACTTCACCCTTGATCATAGCAACTTGGAAGAACTGAAAATTTACAGGTCCCTAGAAGTGTCTCTGAAAACAGCTGCACAAAACCCCCAAAGCTTGGGACAGTACATTCTCCACACTGGAAACAGACCCCCACGTTAACAAAGAGTGTATAACTCAAGTAATTGACTAGGATCATAAGCAACGAGCACAAAAAGAGTCACACTATACAATCTTGCTTTGGTGACAAAGAAGATCAAAACATACAACCAGAAGAAGATAACAAAGTCAAAGCTCCTACATCCAAAGTCTCCAAGAAAAATATGAATTGGTCCCAGGCCATGGAAGAGCTCAAAAAGGATTTAGTGAAGCAAGTAAGAAAAGTAAAGAAAAAACTGAGAGTGATACAAGAAAATCATGAAAAACAAGGTAACAGCTTGCGAAAGGAAACCCAAAAAGAAAAATACTGAAGAAAATAACACCTTAAAAAATAGCCTAACCCAAATGGCAAAAGAGGTCCAAAAAGCCAATGAGGAGAACAATGCCTTCAAAAGCAAAATTGGCCAAATGGAAAAGGAAGTCTGAAAGCTTACTGAAGAAAATACTTCCTTAAATATTAGAATCAAGCAATTGGAAGCTAGCGTCTTTATGAGAAATCAAGACATTGTAAAACAAATCCAAAAGAATGAAAAAATAGAAGAGAATGTGAAATATCTCATTGGAAAAACAACTGACCTGGAAAATAGATCCAGGAGAGAAAATTGAAAAATTATTGGACTATCTGAAAGCCATGATCAAAAAAAGAGGCTGGACACCATCTTTCAAGAAATTATCAAGTAAAACTGCCCTGATATTTTAGAACCAGAAGGCAAAATAGAAATTGAAAGAATCAGCTGATCACCTCCTGAAAGAGATTCCCAAAGGAAAATTCCTAGGAATATTGTAGCCAAATTCCAGAGTTCCCAGGTCAAGGAGCAATTATTGCAGGCAGCCAGAAAGAAACAATTCAAGTATTGTGGAAACACAATCAGGATAACACAAGATTTGGCAGCTTCTACCTTGATGGACCGGAGGACATGGAATATAATATTCCAGAGGGTGAAGGAGATAGGATTACAGCCAATCATCACCTACACAGCAAAACTGAGTATAATTCTTCAGGGTAAAACAATGGTCATTCAGTGAAATAGAGGACTTTCAAGCATTCTTGATGAAAAAACCAGAGCTGAATAGAAAATTTGACTTTCCAATAGAAGACTCAAGTGAAACATGGAAGAGGTAAACAGGAAAGAGAAATCATAAGAGACTTATTAAGGTTGAACTGTTCACATTCCTGCATGGAAAGATGATATTTGTAGCTCATGAGTCCTTTGTCAGTATTAGAGTAGTGGGAGAGAAAAAAAGATAAGTACGTATAGATAGATAGATACATACATACATATGTACATACATACATAGATACATAGATACATAGAGGGCACAGGGTAAATTGAAGATGAAGGGGTCATATCTAAAAAAAAATTAAGGGGTGAGAGAGGATTATGCTGGGAGAAGGAGAAAAGGAGAGGTAGAATGGAGAAAATTATCTCACATGAAACAGATAAGAATAGGCTTTTACAGTGGAGGGGAAACAGGGAAAGGTGAGAAGGAATGAATGAATCTTATTCTCATACGATTTGGCTTAAGGAGGGAATAACATACACAATGGGGTAAGGGAATTTATCCTACCCTACAGGAAAATAAGGGGGGAAGGGGCCAACATAGCAGGGGGATGATAGAGGAGAGGGCAGATTGGGGGAAGGGATAATGAGGAGTAACAGGGTCAAAAGAGAGAATATAATAAATGGGGGGGTGGGATAGGATGAAGGGAAATATACTTAGTTTTTCACAATATGACTACTATGGAAGTGTTTTGTATAAAACACTTTTGGGTGTGTGTGTGAGAGAGACAGAGAGAGAGAGAGACAGAGAGACAGAGAGACAGAGAGAGAGCCAGAGAGAGAGAGAGAGTGTGTATATAGGAGCGTCCCATGTGTTATACAAGGGATATTCCCTGGCTGTTTCTGGCTGAGCAAAAGGGAGCTGGGGGC
>NW_020953585.1:0-35279 GCF_900497805.2 Vombatus ursinus
CTTCCTTCCTTCCTTTCTGTCTTTTTCTTTCTTTCTTTCTTTTTTGTTTTCATAATAGAATGATGAAGCAATGTTTTAGAGACTTTTACAACACTAATTGGCTTACCTGTGCAATGCCTGCTCTTTCTACATGTTAATTACTAATACAAGGAATAGTCAGTGAGATTTACAAGAAAGTTATCAGAAGGGAAGCATGTAAGTATTGGATAGCTCATTTAGCATAGCATGACATAGAGGCCAGAGTGCTTGACTGGTAGTTACGAAGACTTGTTTTCTAATATTTTGATACTTCAGTTGTGTCTCCCTAGGCAAATAATTTAGCCTTCGTAACCTTTAGATTTAGCTACTAAGTTGTAGACCAATTACAGTTTGCTTTGGTAGAGAGCTTCATCATTTCAAACCTGTAGATCTTTCAGTATGAAAATACCTTTATGTTGTGGTTGAGGCCAAAAGTTGTTGTTGTTTTTTTTTTTATTTTGTTTGTTTGTTTGTTTTAAGGTTGAAGAGGGTTTTTTTGTTTTTGTTTTAATTTTTAATTTTTTTAACTCTCCTAAAATATTTGTTCTATCCTAAACTATTAGAGCAAAAAAAAAATGAAGTAAAAATCTCAAAAATGCTTTGCTTCAGGTACCTTTTCAAAATTAGACAAAATGTGATGAAAAACAGTTTTATCTTTAAAAACCAGAAAAATTGACAATAAATAAACTTTTGTCTTTCTTTTAACATAGCAAATATTTGAAGTACTCTTTGATGAATGCCTGGTTATAAAAAAAAGTTTCAAATAAATACAAGGAATGCAGAATTGTGTAGTTTACTCTCAATTCTTCCAGGTACTAACTTCTTGTCTTTGACCAAGAAATTTAAGCCCTCAATTTAGGCCACAGTTACTTCAGCTGGAACTTGTATTGAGATCCACAGTGGGTGCTTTGGCCTTAACTCAAGAGATGTTCAATAAACCAATCAAAAGATGGGAAGATGGGTCATGAACCACTCTTTCTTCCATAGCCTATGAAGAGGTTTGTTTTCAAAACAACCACACCTATCCTTATCCTCTAACATTCCTCTATTCCACTCTTCTCTCTCTTCAGCAAGCCACCAATTTCTTCCCTTTTGAGCCTGGTGTTGGCCCCTTAGGGCAATTATAAGAGCTAAGAGGGAATCCAAAGTAAGAAACAACTGTGCGTGTGCCATTGGGAAAAATACCTTCTTGAACCCTCCCACCCCGAGCAAGCTTACCTCCTGCCTCCCAGATCATCTCTTGGCTTGAGACTGGCTTTTTAATTTTAGAGAAATAAATGAAGAGTAAAATCTTGCCTTCCTAGTTTTGGTTTGGGGAGACTGGTTCAAAATATCAGGGTTATCTTCCACTCCTCATTCACTGTCCCTCCCCTGATATGTCTAATTAGTTTCCCAGTATTGTTACTACTTCCACAACATCTTTTGCATCTGTTCTACACTCTCAGTCATCTTCCAAGTTTAGGTCCTCACCCCTCTCCACTATACTATTGCAATTAATACAATCCTCCTGTATCAAATATCTGCCTTTTTCCAATTTATGCATGCCCCATAAAGCTGTTCAAGTAACTTTTGTAAACCCAAATCTAACCAATATCACTTGTCTCTTCTGTAATCTCCAGTGGTTCCCAATTAACTCTAGTATCAAATATTATTTCACATTTATTGCTTCTTTTTAAATTTATATTTTTCTTGAAGGTATTTTATATAAAATAGTAAACATTAATGGTAATCTATAAATAAAATATACATAACAGGCTATGTGGTATTTTTTTTAAACTGAAAGTAATATGAAATTTAAAAAAATGGAGACCTCTAACTTCGATGATTTTTGTTTTCTTTAAGCTCTAAAAATTCTAAAAATTCTGACTGTTTATAATCCTAGCAAACTACCAATTGTGTAGGAGACATAAATAAATAACTTGCTTGATAGCTTGCATGACTGATCAATGAGTGTCTAATATAAACACAGGAACTAATTGAAGACAAAAATTACAGCTTTGTTTCATCTCTCCAATTAAAAACAAGTTTAAGAAAATAGCTGAACCACATTACATTCACATACTAAATTGAATCAGTTGCTTTCACATTAACTGTTTGAAGCTGGATTTGGCTAGTTTTTTTTTTTTTTTTTTAACCAGTTTGTATGGATTTTGGTGTGACACAAAGCACACATTTTGGGAAATGTATTTTCTCTGTTTAGTATACCCACCTCTTTAAGAGAAACTTGTGATCATAAATGCAATTTCAGACACTCTTTATGCTTACTATAGCAGAAGACCCAAAAGAAGGAGAATGGGTACATAGATTTAGAGGATAAACTTCTCTAATCTTGTAAAAAAAAAAACATTTCAGCCATATTTTAACTTTGTGCAGAGCAATGAATGGGCTCTGGGAGAAAAGAATTAGAAAACAATGTATTTGCCCTTGGTCTTGGTACTTATTTCCACCATGATCATTTTGAAACTGAAAATTAGGACATTACTATATACTCTTTCAACCTAGCTAGAGGGTAGAGTAATATAAGAACTCTGATGGAGGTGGAAGAAACTAGATACATCAGTTCTTGTCATAAAGTTGTTATAAAAATCAGAGGGAAATTTCAAAGCGTTGATATGTAGCATATAACTTGTTTTTGTTCAAATTTAATACCACTTCATAACATGGATATGTTTTACTTGTCAGATTTCATTTATGATAGAAACAGTTTAAATATACTTGGACTAGCAGAAGCAGGTTTTGTTTTATTATTAGTGATAAGAACATATAACACTTAACTCAACATTATTTGGGGTTGGGTTCCCATCTGATATAGCATAGAAAATTCCCTAACTTTTTCAGTCATCATTTAAAAGTGATTGACTAAACTTGTTAAGCAAAATATATATTAAGATTAGACATTTTTAAACTCTTCTGTTTCATAGATCTCTTTGGCAGTCTGGAAAAGTCTATGGACCCTTATCAAAATAATATTTTAAATGCATAAATAAAATATACACAATTAAGAAGAAAATCAATTACATTGAAATATCATTTTTTTTAAAAAAGGTCATAGATTTCAGGTTAAGAACTGTAAGTTTAGAAGCTCTTTTTTTCATGTGTTAACATGCAAACTTATACCATCTTGTTTATTTTTTAAAATAATTCATTTATTTTTAGTTTTTAACATTCACTTCCATAAGATTTTGAGTTTAAATATTCTCCTCCTCTCTCTCCTCCACCCTTCCCCCAAGATCTCTTTGGGTTACAGACCTAGAAGAGCTATTGCTGGGTCAAAGGGTATGTACACTTTTATAGCCCTTTGGGCATAGTTCCAAATTGCTCTCCAGAATGGATCAGGTCTCAACTCCACCAAAAATGCATTAGTGTTCCAATTTTCCCACATCTTTTCCAACATTTATCGTTTTCCTGTTTTGTCATGTTAGCCAATCTAATAGGTGTGATGTGGTACCTCCAAGTTGTTTTGATTTGCATTTCTCTAATCAATAGTGATTTAGAAAAACTGCCTATTCATTCCCTTTGACCATTTATCAATTAGGGAATGACTTGTATTCTTATAAATTCAACTCAGTTCTCTATATATTTGAGAAATGAGGCTTGTATCAGAGACACTGGCTATAAAAATTGTTTCCCAGTTTTCTGCTTCCCTCCTAATCTTGGTTGCATTGACTTTGTTTGAGCAAAAATGTTTTAGTTTAATGTAATCAAAGTCATCCATTTTGCATTTCATAATATTCTCTATCTTTTTTTTGGTCATAAATTCTTTTCTTCTTCATAGATCTGATGGGTAAACTATTACTTGCTCTCCTAGTTTGCTTTTGGTATTAGTCTTTATATCTAAATCATGTACCCATTTTCACTCTGTCTTGGGATAGGGTGTAAGATGTTGGTCTCTGCTTAGTTTCTGCTATACTATTTTCCAGGTTTCCCAAAAATTTTTGTTAAATAGTGAGTTCTTATCCCAGAAATTGGAGTCTTTGGATTTTTCAAATAGTAGATTACTATACTTGCTGACTTTTGCATCTTGCATACTTAAACTATTCCATTAATCTACCACTCTATTTCTCAGCTGGTACTAGGTAGTTTTGATGATTGCAGCTTTATAATACAATTTAAGATCTGGTACAGTTAGGCCACCTTCCCCTGAATTTCTTTTCATCATTCCCCTTGATATTCTGGACCTTTTGTTATTCCAAATGAATCCTGTTATTATTTTTTCTAATTCTATTAAATAATATTTTGGTAGTGTAATTAGTATGGCACTGAATAAGTAAATTATTTTAGGTTGAATTGTCAATTTTATTATATTAGCTCAGCCTACCCATGAACAACTGATACTTTTCCAATTATTTAGATTTGACTTTATTTATGTGAAAAGTGTTTTGTAATTGCATTCATATAGTTCATGAGTTTGTTTTGGCAGATAGAATCCCAAATATTTTATAATGTTTACAGTACCTTTAAATGGAATTTCTCTATCTCTTGTGTTGGGCTTTATTAGTAATATGTAGAAATGCCGATGATTTATATGGGTTTATTTTATATCCTGCAACTTTGTTGAATTTGTTTATTATTTCAAGTAATTTTTACTTGATTGTCTAAGTATACCATCATAACATCTGAAAAAGAGTGATAGTTTTGTTTCTTTTTTTACCTATTCTACATCCTTCAATTTCTTTTTTTCTTCTCATATTGCTAAAGCTAACTTTTCTAGCACAATATTTTTTTTAAGTCTTGGTAAACATTTTATTTATTTTTTTAAATTTTATTTTTTAATTAATTGTTTTATTTATCAATAATCACTTCCATATGCTTTTGAGTTTAAAATTTTTTCTCCCCCTTCCTCCCCACCATCCTTCCTACGATGGTGCAAAATTTGATATAGGCTATACATTTACATTCATATTAAACATATTTTCACATTGGTGAGGTTGTAAGTAGAAATTAAAATCAATAGAATGAACCATCAGAAAGAGGAAACAAAATTCAACAGAAGAGAAAAAAATAACAATTCGGCTTACATAGTTCTTTCTTTGGGTGTGGATAGCATTTTCCATCACAAGGCCTCTGGAGATGTCTTAGATCCCTGTATTGCCAGGAAGCATTAAGTTTATCAATATTAATCATCACACAACATGGCTGTTATTGTGTACAATGTTCTCTTGGTTCTTCGAGGACAATATTGATAGCAGTGGCGACAATGGACATCCTTGTTTCACCCCCTATTTTATTGGAAATGCTTCTAGCTTATCCCCATTACATATAATGCTTGTTGATGGTTTTAGATAGATGTTACCCATCATTTTAAGGATGACTCCATTGATTCCTAGGCTCTTTAAGTGTTTTTAATAGGAATGGTTGCTTTATTTTGTCTAAAGCTTAATTTTATTTGAGCAGTATAATTTTGCCTTTGTATCCCCAGGGGCTTACAAAGTTCTTGGAACATAGGAAGTGTTTAGTAAATGCTCTTTGAATGAATGGATATTCTTTAAATTAAAGTTAAAGCTTTATGCTATGTTGCATAATATATTTAATAATTTACTTTCAAATTTTCTATGAGTAGAGTAAAAAAGATTGATTGGCCTTGAAATCAAACAGCCTGCTTTGAAATGTTGGTTCTATTACTTGGAAGATGTGTAATATGAGATATGGCATTTAACTCCTAGGAGACCTAGTTTTCATAACTGCAAAAAAAGAAAAAAAAATCATCTTTGTACTATTTATCTCAAGGGAATGGGCGTTGTGATGATCAAATAAAATTATGTATGTGAGGTTCCTTATTAATCCCTAAAGCCTAAATAAATATGAATTATTATTGATCAGGTGATGCTATATGGATTTTTGTGCTATGAACAATTCTTTACAAATTTATTCAAGTCAGATAAGGCATGTAAATGTCAAAATTAAGAATATATTTCCATTGTATAGATGAAAAATGTTGGGAATAGTTTTCACATAATACTAAAATTTTGCATATAAGTTTGAATGGAAGTATAAAAGCACATAAGTTGTTGTTTATCCTTTGTTTGCAGAAAGGACCAATGGCATCACGGGTGATGTCTTGACTTGCCCATGAATTGGTTTTAAGTGAGGCAGAGTTACACAAAGTCATCAATCTCACTCTTTCCCTGAGTTATCAAATTCCAATGGACATACAAAAGTATATTGGCTTGAAATTTTTATTATTCCTCACTGACATTTATCAGTTACTAATAAATACCAACTCACCACAGCTATCTGTTTTCTTTTCTTTTTTTATTTCTATTCCTATTCTTATCATTTGACTGAGATACTTAATGTATGCCAGGAAAAAAAAATACCCATGAGAAATTCTTTCAAATTCACCCACATTAAATTTCATGGCTGTTGTTAGAGGAAAAAACAACAACAACAACAACAACATGATATAGATAAGTGATGTCAAACTGAAATAGAAACAGGGACCACTGAAAAATGTTTTTTGCCTGTAAATTGACTTAAGTTTTAAAATGTAATGTTGACTATGCTTTATTATATTTTTATTTATTTTGTTAAATATTTCCCAATCAAATTTTAATCTGGTCAGAGGCATTGGCAATGGAAGTGTGTGTGGGGGGGGATGTCAAACACCGCTGGTGTAGATAATAATCATTGTTGTTCAGTGTTTTCAGTTATGCCTGACTCTTCATGACTCTATTTGAATTTTCTTGGCAAAGATACCAAAGTGATTTGCCACTTTCTTATCCAGTACATTTCATAGATGAGGAAATCAGAGTAAAGAGGGTTAAATTATTTGCCCAGGATCACACAGCTGCTAAGAGTCTGAGGTTGGATTTGAGCTCAGGGCTTCCTACATATAGTGCATTAAGGTTTTTTTTTTAAAATAATTATCCATATATCTATACCTCTATATCTCTATATCCATCTGTCTATCTATCATCTCACTTAATCCTAACAACCTTGGGAGGTAGGTGCTATTATTAGCTCCATTTTACATAGGAGGAAAGTGTGGCTATGATAAGGTATTTGACTTGGCCAGATTCACATAGCTATTAAGTATCTCAGAGAGGATGTAACATCAAGTCTTCTTGCAAAGAAGTCCAGCTATCTATCCATTTGACCACTTAACTTCCCTTCACATGGCTATCATATGAACTATATGTATGATTGCTATAAAGGCCACATAAATTTGTTTTGAGTCATATGGATGAGGACCTTGATTATTTTCATAACTGCTTATTAATATTTATCTTTACAAAAATCCATTCCATATTTTTTGAACTACCAAAGAGTGGGAGGGGGGATGAGAATGATAAAGATAGAAAGAAAAAAAAATACTGAATAGGCTGGGAGATAGAGCACTTATTTGATCAAATCTTCCCTTGGCAATGAAACAGCAGGAATGAGCTGAAATGATTGAGGTTTAGTGTCTAACACATACATGAGTGAGGTTAAAATCCAGCATTCAATATGGTTTTCATTTCTAGTGCTAAGCAACAAGATAGATTTTAAAGCTATTTCTGAGAAACAAGTCAATAAGGAAAAACAGGTAAATGATACATAGCACTCAGATACGCAAGTTACAAAACTACAGGGAAGTAGCTCTTTCTCAGTAGCTATCTGTGATTCATTGGAGGAAAAATAAGTCTTATGCAATGGAACTCCTAAAGTAGAACAAATCCCAATATTTATTAAGGTTAGCAAATTATGTTTAACTGTTTTGTTCACATTTTCTATTTTTATATTTATGAAAATTAAAAAGTCTTATTTTAAAATGTTCCTTTGTTTCTTTTTTCATTTCATAAGTTCAAAATATCCTAGCATTTGATATAAGCATGATAAGCCTGATGATGTTGATGATGATGGTGATGATGATGATGATAGCTAGGATTTATAGAGCATCTGCTATACTCAGATATTGTACTAAATGCCTTACAAATATTATGTAATTTTTTCCTCACGATAACCTTGGGAGGTAAATTCTATTAACATCCCCATTTTACTAAGAAAATGAGGAACATGAAACAGAGGTTAAGTGACTTACCCAAGGTCAGACATCTAAGTTATTCTTCAATCATGGCTGACTCTTCATGACGCAATTTTTGGTTTTCTTGGCAAAGACTCTCGAATGATTTTTCATTTAAGTATCTGAGGTCAAATTTGAACTTGGGTATTTATGACCCAAGGCCAAACATTCTCTCAACCCTAGCACCCAGCTGCCTAGCATGAGGTGTTTTTTTAGTTTATTTATTTTAATTTATCAACAATCACTTCCATAACCTTTTGAGTTTTAAATTTTTCTTCCTCTCCCTTTCCACCTCCCTCCCCAAGACAGTATGCAATCTGATTTAGGTTCTACATATGCATACCTATTAAATATATTTTTACATTAGTCATGTTGGAAGGAAGAATTTGAACTAATAGGAGGAACCACAAGAAAGAGAAAACAAAACAAAACAGAAGAAAAAAATAGCAAAAATATGCTTTGATATTTATTCAAACTCCATATTCTTTCTTTGGATGTAGATAGAATTTTCCATCATGAGACTTTTGGAGATGTCTTAGATCCTTACATTACTGAGAAGGGCTAAGTCTATCAAAGTTAGTCATCACATAATGTTGCTGTTGCTATGTACAAAGTTCTCCTGTTTCTGCTCACTTCACTCAGCATCAGTCCAGTCTTTCCAGGTTTTTCTGAAGTCTGCCTGCTCAACATTTCTTATAGCACAATAGTATTCCATTATATTCATATACCACAACTTGTTTAGCCATTCTCTAATTGATGGGCATTCCCTCAATTGCCAATTCTTTGCAACCCCAAAAAGAGCTGCTATAAATATTTTTGTACATGTGGATCCTTTTCCCATTTGTATGATCTCTTTGGGATATAGCCCTAGAGGTGCTATTGCTAGGTCAAAGGGTATGCACATTTTATAGCCCTTTGGGCATAGTTCCAAATTACTATCCAAAATGGTTGAATCATTTCATGACTCCACAAACAATGCTTTAGTGTTCCAATTTTCCCACATCTTCTCCAACCCTTATCATTTTCCTGTTTTGTCATGTTGGCCAATCTGATAGGTGTGATGTGGTACCTCAGAGTTTTTTTGATTTGCATTTCTCTAATCAATAGTGATTTAGAGCATTTTTTCATATGACTGTAGATGGCTTTAATTTCTTCATCTGAGAACTGCCTGTTCATATCCTTTGACCATTTATCAATTGGGCAATGACTTGTATTCTTATAAATTTGACTTAATTCTCTATATATTTTGGGAATGAGGCCCTTATCAGAGACACTGGTTGTAAAAATTCTTTCCCAATTTTCTGCTTTCCTTCCAATCTTGGTTGCATTGACTTTGTTTGTGCAAAAAACTTTTCAATTTAATGTAATCAAAATTATCCATTTTGCATTTTGTAATGTTCTCTATCTCCTGTTTGGTCATGAATTCTTCCATTCTCCATAAATCTAATAGGTGAACTATTCCTTGCTCTCCCAGTTTGCTTATAGTATCAGCCTTTATATTCAAATCATGAACCCATTTTGACTTTATTTTGGTATATGGTGTGAGATTTTGGTCTATACTTAGTTTCTGCCACACTCTTTTCCAGTTTTCCTAGCAATTTTTATCAAATAGTGAGTTCTTATCCCAGAAGCTGAGTCTTTGGGTTTATCAAATAGTAGATTCCTATAGTCATTGAGTACTGTTTCTTGCATACCTAACCTATTCCATTGATCCACCACTCTATTTCTAAGCCAGTACCAAGTAGTTTTGATGATTTCTGCTTTATAATACAATTTAAGATCTGGAATGGTTAGGCCACCTTTCCCTGCATTTCTTTTCACTAGTTCCCTTGATATTCTGGACCTTTTGTTATTCCAAATGAATCTTGTTATTATTTTTTCTAGCTCTATAAAATAATTTTTGATAGCTTGATTGGTATGGCACTGAATAAGTAAATTAGCTTAGGTAGAATTGTCATTTTTATTATATTAGCTCGGCCTACCCACGAATTCCTAAGTAGGAGGTGTTTTTCTCTTTTGTTTTTGTCTGTTTGAGCTTGTTGGATTTAGAGTCTATGGATTTTGGTTTAACACTTCCCTCTGCCACTTATCACAAGTGTGACCTAGGGAAGTTGCTTAAACAGTCTAGAATAAAAGACCTTTCATGTCTTTTCCAGCTTCAAAGCTGTGTTCAGGTAATTCAGTGAGAAATATTAGAGCTAATTACATTTTACTGTAAGCTTTAGAGGAAAGAGACCTTCTTTTATTTGTCATTATGTCTTTTCCAGAACCAAAACAGATTGACTTGAATATGATTGATGAATACAGTTGAATTATATAAATTATAATTTCTAATTAAACTATTATTGTTGTTCAGTCCTTTCAGTCACGTACAATTCTTCATGACTCTACTTGGGGTTTTCTTGGCAAAGATACTGGAATGGTTTGCCATTTCATTCTCCAATATTTGTATTAGTAATTTTTTTGTATTTGTCTTTTTAAATATAAATTTATTTAAAACAGCTCCAATTTAAAGTTTTTTCTCAAATAGAATTTTCCTGATTGCTTCATTTATTATGCCTTTATAGATTTTACATTTTTGTATATTTTTAAATGTATTTAATTCAAATTTAAGTAAGTAAGCTTTTTCTTCATTCCCTAATCAATCTTTAATTATCTTATAACTAGACTACCCCAGTCATTTTCAAGGCTCTATTTGTGTGCAAGGTAGTGTATGGTGGGGATCTGTCTCTGAGCTAGGACCAAGGTTCATATCTACTTCTGATAAATATTGTCTGTGTGATTTAGGCAAGGCACTATCTTTGTGATAGAAAACCAGAATCTATTAGTGAAAGAGAGTTGTCTGGGCACACTCAATGATTAACTTGGCCAAAGTCAACCAATTATAAGTATTCCTGACTCTAAGCCTGACTAGCCCTCTTTCCCATATAATTCACTGCCAATCACTCTGAATATTATTGTAATTATGCCAAAACATTTATAACAGAAAATCTTCATTTCCCACAGTCTTATTGTATTATTCTGCTCTTTACTCCTACCATTCTTACTCATGATCAGTCTTCATTTGTATTCTGTGGTGTGTTAAAATTACATCTTATTCTGGTCCCCCTGATCACCCCACATTCTAGTAAATGTAATAAGTTTATTATAAATCAGTATAAAAGAGTAATGGCAGGAAATAAGGTTGCAAAAGGGAACCAAGAAGTCATGTGCAAACTATCCTGAAGATCAAAGTATTTATAAATTGTATCATATATTAACCAAAATTCCTATCTTGCTAACATGTGCTCTTTTAGGTGAAGCCATCTAGGAACTGCTTGTGAAGAATACTGGTTCTATGTATAAATTCTGGACAAAATTCAGACGTCCATAGCTCCAGATCAGTAGATCATCAAAAAGGTATAGAAAACTTTGGGATGATGACTTTGAGGTGATTTAAATATGTTAATGAGCCAACTCTCAGATGGCACAGATAGGCACAAAAATATGTAGCCAAGTGCTACATGAATTTAAAATAAATACTCCCTTATAAAATCTTATGAAGGGGGATAGTAAAAGATTATGAGTAAGTGTCATAGTATATTTATGATCATGTGGCATCATTGGCTCTATCTATAATATTTCTGTACATTTGTTTCACTTCTATTCCTTACCATTTTATAAGATGATCCTAGATAATCTTCTGCCATCTTGCTTCAAAAGATGTTATGAGGGCAGTTGAGTGGCACAGTGGATAGAAAACTAGCCCTGGAGTCAGAAGGACATCAGACACTTTCAGCTGTGTGACCCTGGGCAATTCACTTAACTCACCCCCCCCAAAAAAAAAGATTTCATGAATGAAATCATAGTTAAGGTTGTTATTTCTCTGGACTTCCATATATCTCTTTAGGCTAGGAGAACAAAAGTTTGCTGGGTAAGGTTGTTTCTAGGTTTTCTAATACTGTTTTAAGAACATGGAATGTTTGTATTTATAGAAGAAGCTCCAGGATTGAGGTCAGGAATATTTGGGTACAAGTCCTACCTCTAACACAAATTGACTATATGATCCTAGAAAAGTCATGTAATTTCTCAAATGGTCACACACGTCAGTGATCACAATGAAATGGGAATTTGTACCTATGATGCAGATCATAATCCCTTCCTAGTAGCCCATTTAGCTGATGTTTCTTTCAAACATTCTCTCCCCATCAGGTTCACTTTAATTTTAGATATATCATGACTTTCATGCAAAATCATTTTATAATTATTCATTTAATAACTATAGAAGTCATATTTATCTCCCAATGTTAAGACCTCACTTCATTTTTTTTTAATCCTAATCCATTTATAATCTAGTTTATAGGCATCAGAACCTGGGTGTCATTTCTACCCCTCTTCCCTGCCATTCTCTGTTATGTAATACTGAGTGCTTCCATAAACTGTTTATTCCATATGATAACTATTGCTACTTATGTTATCTGCTTTAAGAACTTCAAGTGGACAGTTTTTTTTTTCTTTTATAGTTTGAAGCTGTTGTAACTAGATAAGCCAGCCTCCATAGAGATGCATGCTTTCTGGTTTTTGTTTGTTTGTTTGTTTGTTTGTTTTCAGTTGTACTCCCTCCCAGGCTAATAAAACTTAATTCCTGTCATGGTCCAAAGAGCCAAATCCCATTCTCCAACCCAATCATCTTAGCCAGATGTTCACTTACTACATTCCATATCCTCTCCTAAGAGTCTGACTCTCTTCCTCTCTCTCTCTTTCTCTCTCCCTCTCCCATTTAACAAAACATGAGCTCTCTAAGTTCTTTAAATGTTTCCCCACCATCATTCATAATTTCTCTGGATTATGTCAATGTCCCTTTTGAGTATGTAACACCCCTTTACATAGAATGGCAGGAATGGGAAGTCAAAAATTCCAGGGTGTGAGTTCTTTCATCTATAGCTGTCCCCATTTATTCATGCTTTTCAGGAGTGGAATGGAGTTACAGGAGTTGAGGTAGAAAATGAGTTTGGAAGCAAGAGGCTACCAGAGCAAAGTAAAGCAGAATAAGACTACAGCAGGAGACTTTGGGACTCTTCTCTGGAGTCAGTGAGAGTTTTCATGAGGTTGAAGTAGAGAACCAGAAGGGGTGGGAGTAATTGGAGGGCAGTACTGTGGACCGAATGCTGGGGCAGGATAGAGATTGCAGCAGAGCCAGTGGGTGTCTAGTGAGATGTTCTTCCTAGTACAGAGTGAAAAACCTCTCATTGCCCCATTTGCTTGCTTATTCAGATACTTCCTGTTCCATTAGCTCTTGGGAAGAAAGAAAAAAATTTCATTGTCCTTCTTTGAGGTTGACTATAGCATGCACTTTTGCAAGTTTATTCCATGATTTGCCTTGAATCCTATGATACTAAAATCATTTGCTTTTTTAAGCTATGTGTATCAGGAGACACTTTTAATTTATGTATATGTATATTACATTTTCTCCATCACTTTCTTAAATATAGACAAACAACAAAACACTAAGTCAAGCCCTGATTTGTAGTGTTTGCATCTTTTTGAGGTTAATTAAATACTGTGTGTATGTATGTATGTATGTATGTGTATGTCTGTGTATGCAAACAGAATGGGATTAGGAAACATAGACAGAAATATTTAAATTATAATTTCCCCCTTCCCCTTCTCTCTCTCACATCTGCTCCATCTCCAGGCTGGCTGAGTAGGATTCTACCATGTCTCTGATTTGAGGGTTGTTGAGACCAGAGCCAACATATCATCGGAAGAACCAATCATGCTGTTCATTCGCTTCTGCCTAACTTTCAGATTTGTTCCACCTCCAGACTAACTGCTTTAACCCACTCAGGCATGCTTCCTTAGCTTTCCACCTCTTTTATATGTTGTCTTCCCTCAATTAGAAATTAAGCTCATTGAGAGAAAAGACTGTCTTGTTTTCTTTTTCTTTCTTTCTCTCCCTTTTTCTCTTCCCCTTCCTTCCTTCCTTTCTTCCTTCTTTCTTCCTTCCTTCCTTCCTTCCTTCTCTCTCTCTCTCTCTCTCTCTCTCTCTCTCTCTCTCTCTTTCTTTCCTTCTTTCATTTCTAATGTTTAACAGTTCCTTGTACTTAGGAGGCATTCAATTAACTGTCTATATATCTATCTAACTAATTTATCCCATCTGGCAAGGGACTCACATTCAAGAAGAAAGAGATAACTTATCGATTATTTTAACAACTTAACAGAGCAAAGAAACTATATTCATGAGGATCATTCTACAGACTAAGAGGAGTCAATAATTACACCAGTGTCTGACTGAGACAGGTTAGACATGGTCATAATTGCAGTTGGGTTTTAAAGTAAATCATGACCTAGAATAGAAGGGAGATAGAATGGGAAAGGAAAAAAAAGCAGAAAGAAAAGTTACGCCAACAGGAAGGAGAAAGTCCTGGGGAAGCTCTGTCCTAGCAAAATTGTAGGGGTATAAAATGCTTGACAGCTCTGCTTACCTGCTTATCAGTTTTTAGATATTATAAGTAATATATTACTTGTTCCCACACTACCACTGCTTGCAGAAAGACAAGAATATCAGGTGGAGTCTCTGGAGTGACAGGACAGGACATATAGATAAGGGAATCATCTATATATAAAATAGAAAACATAGGGGAGGATAGGCTTCCTAAAGGAAAGTCAGCAGAGCAGAGAGTACAGAACCAGACCTAGAAGAATGTCCTTGTGTAGGAGTCAGAAGAGAAAGAGAAGCTAACAAAGGAAACAAAAGTTTAGGGATCAGAACTGTGGGAGAACCAGGGCAATGTGACTTCATGAAAGCTTGATAGTGGCTCTTATTCTTTTTAATCAACCAGGAGATTAAGGGATAAAAATGAAGTTATTGTCTTTCAGGTAGGCTAAGTTCCCTCTATCCCTTCCCTTATACCTCCAAACATTTTCCTATCCCTCCATCACATAAATTAATAGAAATTGCAAAGGTTATTGAATCTTAATTAAATACAATTTAGCCATGTTCAAAAGCCAGGTTAGCTGTAAATTTATTATATTAGTGTACTAAAGGATCCTGCTGCCAGTAACTAAAGACTGCATTTAAGCCAGAGTAAACATGACTGAAGGACTTCTCTTGAAGTGAAGCCATTTAAAATTGCACTCTTCAAAGGAAAGAAATTGGAGGGAAAAGTAATGAAGACTTTAATGACTTCAGAACACTATTATCAAGGCATATGCAATAATGTTCTAATGTTCTCACTTGTGGGATTAATGTTAGCTAGGCTATTGTTCAGTCATATGTATTTGTTCCTAATTCCATCAAACACCTTAACTGTCAACTCTATTAGAACATTTAAAATGCTTTATTTATTAAAATATAAATTTAAAATAAGGTATTATATATAAATTTCAAAGGCATAATATCATTTCTTTGGAGTAGCAACACCAGGAGATATTGACAACTACCTTATCATCATGCAATTGAAGTTTTATGAGGAAAGCATATTTCTGAGACTTAAAATATAGGTAACTCATCAGAAGTCCTTGCTTTATCTGAAAATGCTTCATAATTACGTATTCGTTTCTAACCTGTCATTCAGTAGTTATAGGGTTTTATGAACACTTAGGAACAATTTGTATTATTAAATTTCCATCTGTATTCAGCTGTGGATACAATAGTGAAATTGCCCAAATAATAGTTACAGAATGGTTTTCAGTAGCTGCTGTTCTGTAGGTCAATTTTTGATAACCAAGTATCATTAGAGCCTTTTGTAGGACTCAAGAAAGTGATTATATGTGCAATAATAATGGTGATATGTTGAACTTACACTACCCACCTATAATAAAGCATTCCCTGTGATGGTATTAGGTGATCTAATTTTCAGGGTGTGGGGATTATTGCTTCTTTAGTGTAAATATGAAGCAATGATACCAAGACATCTCGAGGAGTTAGTAGACAGAATCTTCATTTCTGCAATTACTTAAATGAGCGTGGACAATGTTTAAATATATTCCTGAAAATAATAAGCACAGTGCCACACATATAAGTCTAATCATTGTTTGTGGAATTGAATAATAATAAAAGTATGCATTTTTATAGTTCTTTAAGGTTGGAAATCTCTTTCTTGCCAAGAACACTGCATAGAAGACAGCGAAAATATCATCCCATTTTATGGATGAGGAAACAGAGTCCTACAGAAGTTTTTATTTGGACAAGTTCATAGGGTTAGTGTTTGTCAGAATCAGCACTTAAGCCAAAGTTGTCTCTCTTCTTTCCACTAAGGAATTAATAATACTCAGGCTTAGTTGCCCTTTTAATCTATCTTTCCCCTTCTAAGAGTAAGCCCTGTACCATGATTTTTAGGTTCCTTTCTAAAAGAAAACATATAATGACTAGTAAAAACCATATCTGTCACCAAATAAAAAAATAAATAGCCTATGACTACTATTTAACAATTTTTTTTCTCTTTTATGCTCCACTTTTATTGTGTTCCCATTGGCACTTGCATTTATGGAAAAACTTAAAGTATATTTATTTCCAGCAAATATTTGTGTCCTCTTTACAAAAACAATAATAATAATAATAATAATGGTGAGAAGAGCGAGTAGGAGAAGAAATGTGTGGTTGGATCGAAGGAAGTAAATATCATTAGCACACAAAGGCAGTCTTTATATAAATCTTGTTGACTGAATGGATTCAGTAGGCATCATCACTTTACATAATAATTTGCCATGCATACTTTAAATTGGGCAGCCAGATGGAGCAGTGAATAGAGTACTAGGCCTGAAGTCAGAGAGACTCATCTTCCCTAAGTTCAAATGTGGCCCCACACACTTATTTGCTGTGTGACCCTGGGCAAGTCACTTAACTCTGTTTGCCTCAGTTTCCTCATCTGTAAAATGAGCTGGAGAAAGAAATGGCAAACCACTCTAGTATCTTTGCCAAGAAAATCCCAGATGGAGTCACAAAGAGTCAGACATAACTAAAAATGACTGAACAACAACAACAGCAATTTAAAGTTGAAGTAGCATCATAGAACTAGAGGACAGGAACTGAGAAGGTATTTATTCCAACTCAATCAATTTACCGATAAGGAAACTGAGGTCCAGGGAGGCTAAGTGACTTGCCCAAAGTAATATGTCTTAAACTTAAGAGACTGGATTTGAACCCTGATTGACTCTAGGACCAGTGCTTTTTCTACTGAACCAAGGGGTTCTTTGGATGTTTGTACTTGAATAATAAAACTATCACCTTACATGTGATCACTCGTTGTTTTACAATGGGCTTTACAAGTATTATCTCATTTCATTCTCTCAAAAGCACTATGAGGTAGATAATGTAGTTTCTGCCATTTTTGTTTTACAGATAAGGAAGCCAAAAGAGGTTATGTGACCTGCCCTTGGCTATTTAACTAAGTGTCCAAGATGGTCTCTGACCCCAAGTCCAGGACACTTTCTTCTATGTATAAGAGTATTCTATGTTTGTTTGCCATATCATCTACCCATTAGAAAAAATTAACAGTGAATGTAGACATATTTTGTGTTCAAATTGCTTCCTGGACCAACTTTAAGTGGAAAATGTGGTAGATAACTACATTTTTAGAAGTATTTACCATGGATAAGATGACTTTAAAGAATAAAACACATTTTGCTAATTTGATAGAACAAAAAGTCTGAAATGAGGAACTCTTTTAGGTTTCTTTAAGTATTGAGGATGTCATTTCTGAAGTAGAGTGTAGCAGTTCTAGAAATTGCTTCAGTAACATAAAGAACTCATTCTGCAGTCACCTTCATATGAGCAAGAATTTATTTCTTTAATTAAATTAAATTTTTAATGAATAAAAATCATTTTTCTTTCCATCTTACCATCCATTTCACAATGGGGGAAAAGAAAAGAAAAATAAAAACAATCCTGGTAACAGTTATTCATAGCTAAGTAAAAACAAATTCTGGATTGGCTGTGCCCCAGACAAATTTCTTATTCTTCACCTTGAATCCATCACCTCTCTGTCAGAAGAGGGGGGTGTCATGGTTCATCTCCAGTTCAGTAACATTTTCTAAGATAAAATAGCTTGAATTATGATAAACTAAGAGTAGGACATAATTTAATATAATATTCTACAAAAAAGGACTCTTCTTATTCACATTACATATATGCCTCCTACGTGATTATGTTTCCATCATTAGTTATTCTTCAGGAGGTTAGGTATGGTTCCTATTTAAATTTTCATTTTCAAGTTTAGAGATATGGCTTTGAAAGTCCCTGTTGGCAAAATTGTACATGGAACTGTTATTCCCCAGTTAAATGGGGGTTCTCATAACTTATAGATATATGTAAATTTCATTATCATGTTGAGAGACAGGTTAAAATACTAGTATACTTCAGAATAGTTCTATGCAAATGGGGCGGGACTCTAGACAGAACTGAAATTTTTATGTTGAACTAATGTAATTTTGTGAAAAATTAGCCCTTGCTACTATTGGAAGTATGTGATAAACTAAAGTGATTTTTAATATCACAACAAAACCTTATTTCAATTGCCCAAAAAAGGAAGGCAAGTCAGAGTATGGGTCAAATATACAAAGACTAAAAAAAAAAAAAAGTACAGAATTCTAAGTGTCACTGAAAATCTATGTTATAGGTAACTGTAATAGTGTCCTGGCACATACAACAAAAATACAAAGAGCTTACACTTAAATTCACTCTTTTCCCCAACAACCCTATGAAATATGTAACCTAAGTATTACTATAGATATTTATAGACTAGGAAACTGAAATGCAAAGATTTTTAAATGAGTTGTTCATGGTCACATTGAATAAAAGGGACTGAACCAGGATGTGAACCTAAATCTTTGACTCTAACTTGAATGGTTCTTCTCCTATCCTTCCTGCCTCTCAAAATCATTAAATCAGAACTTTGGTTACATCTCTTATTTTATCAGCACTATGAAGTCCCTACATAAAAACTGAACAAATTTCAGGAATAAGTGACACCATTAATATATTCAATTTGGTTCCTGATAATTTTAAAGCAAAAAAATTGGAATCCATTAAAATTAATATATAAGGAAACTTATAGAACATGTGAACAAGATTTAGAAAGAATAACATAATTCTCTATAAGTAAATACATCTATTCTTTATAAATGCTATTTTGGTATATGGTTATAATATTTAACTAGACCATTTGTAGCATTTTTGGAAATTGAATTATATATATATGTTTATGTCAGGGTCATTTTTAAATGGAGTAATAAAATGTAGTAGTGAAACATATTATGTAAAATTAGAATGCAAAAATAAAAAAGATAGCTCACTAACCTCTAAGGGTTATGATATATTATTCTAATGTGAAAAGCTTTCATTGACTATGTTAGACACTTTTATTGGTGCAAATATTCTTTTTTATCCACAAGAGAAACATCACAAGATTATTATCTTCTTGATTAAATGATACACTAATGATGTAGGAAAATTAAGGCATCTCCTAAAGTAGAAACTTTTGTTTCGCATAATTTATACTTTTGTTCATATGCTTAAGTGATATTTAACTGGTTTCAATTCATTGATCTATTCCCCATTGACTATCATCCCTGAACATATGCTTTTAGTTGCTGCCTTACTTTATCACATCTCATAGAGGGTCAGGGTCACAGGGTAATAGAGGTACCAACATTTTCAAAGATTCATTGAAGAAGCTTTCCTGTCCCAGTGACTTATTTTAATCATGGCAGCATGAGTGCCAAGTGCTCACAACCCAATTCAGCTTCCTGGAGATGACAAAGGACATTTTTATATCCAATTTTTAATGATGCATGTAGGTATCATCCCATATATACCCTAAAGTCAACAGCTCCATTTTAGAGCTTTCTGGCATCCTGTAATATTCGAGATCCACTTATTCTCCAGTTATCTCCACTTTCCACATTCACTGTTTTTCTTCCTAATTCAACATGGAGCAGTATGTATCTTTCTCATATGCTTTTAAGAAAATATGCTTATGATATTATATTTGTAAAACTAATGTGATCATCTCAAGTATCATTGAAGGGCTTTCTATTTCAAGACTCTGCCAGCAGGAGGGAATGGGACACAGGGTGGGAAGACCAGTAGTCTAATACTCTTTTAAAGCAAAGGTGACCTTGTTACTTCAAATACAATTGAGGGCATTCTAATTCATATTTTGACTATGTTAGGGCAATGAAGAGTAGAAGTTCAGTTCAACCTATAAATAACCATTTCAGTGATCTCCATATGTTTTTATTACAAAAAAGTAAAACATACTTTCATTATATGAACTTTAAGAAGAATAAGTGACATTTCTTAGTATATTCATGAAAAACAATGGTATATTTGAAATGAAAGATTCTCCATTCTATATGTTTTTGCTTAAATTATCAGAAATTTATCAGCAAAATTATCAGCAAAAAAAATCATCAAACGATACTGCCACCCTTCTTAGGCTTTTCATTTTCTTCACCATTGTACTGAAGCGAAATCTTAGCTGGAATTGAAACCTCAGAAGGAAAATGAATTCTGTATTTGGTAGCCAATTAAAGATCATAGGGATATTAATAACAAGTGAATGTGCAAACTATAATACTTCTTGTCAGAAAAGAAATAAGAATGCTAATATCTAAAATGAGATTAATGAACTTTCTAAATCTACTACAATATTAATAAGTGGTAATATTAACTACTGCAATATTGATGGGTTGGATGGAACTTCTGAACACATTATGAAGAAGCAATATATTGAAACCACTAAAAGTATGTTAAAGTAACTTGTTTGAGTACCTGCAAAGGAAAGAATTTAATATATATTTGAAATATATACCAGGACAGAGTAAATATAAGAAGGAAGTCACAAATCTTGACAGTTAGCTTTGAAATTTGTAACTATTCTCTGGCAATGAAATTTGTAAAGAGAAATATTTAATGAATTAATGAATTTTGTAATGAGAAATCTCCTAAAACATGAGAGATCAGCTAAATTTAGACCAAAGAGGTCCAAAAGAAGAATATTTTGTGATAACTTTATTCCATAATTAGACTATCCAAGAAGGAAGAGGGCATTTGTCTACTGGCATAATATCTTGGGAACCTTTTGGATCCTGCTTTCTGTAAGTAATCTAATACTTCTTTCCACCTTCTTTCATTAATAGTCTTTACTAGTCAATTAAATATATATATATATGTATATATATGTGTGTGTGTGTATACATACACACACACACACACACATATATATATACACATATATATTGCACATGGCTCCAAGGATATATTTTTTCTAGGCTATTTCCTCTACTTCCATTGTAAGCCATTCCATATATGAGACTCTATTTATGAATCCATTTCAAAATAATTAAACTGCACTTCTAACAAACTCACTTTCCTCTAGAACCTGGCAGCTATTTAAAAATAGTTTTTGAATGACTAACTACTAGTCAGATTTTGTCTTAAAAATGAACACATATAGCCAAGAAAGTGGGCAGTGAGGAGAAACAACAGTAGTGTATTTTTCATCTAACAAATACTTAATTCTATTATAAAATATTATAACTCAGGAAAAGGTGTGAAAAAGCGTGTGTTTGCCTCTATGTCAAATCCTTACTACAATAATTACAACATCTTTCTGGTGTAATCTCTGTGATGGTCCATGTAACAGTGCCAAAGTTTGAAAAATGATTCAAATGCTTTACAAAACCTCCACATTAAATGTATGGGATTCATTAGAAATTTTATGGAAAACCTGGGAATGATAAGTAGAGTTCTGTTTGTGAGAATGATAAGTGACTCTTGTTTGTTACAGTGTGCCCTGAGCAAGGGTAATAGAATTAGGTAACTGATTTTTTTCTCCCCAGAAAGAGTGATACAGACTGTCAGTTAATGAATAAAATGAAGACAAAGAATTTAGATAATAAAACTAAATACATCACCAATTGGCACAGTAAACTATTTCTGATTATCTAGAAAGTGGTTGAATGATCTAAATCAACCAAAAATTAAGAAATTATACCAATATTTTAGCAATATAGGAGAAAATCTAAGAATTATAATTTAAGTTAATCCAAAATCATATACATTTTAAATGTTAATCCAATTCTAATCCATATAGAGTGTTGGGGACAAGGAACTCAGCAAAATATGCCCTGTTTAAATGTTTTCAAGGATAAAACTTGGATTATGTGTGTGCATGTATCTATGTGTATATTTATATAAAGATAAGCTTTATGAAAAAGGCTAAAAAAAGAGATATTCCATGTCCAAAACTTAAAAGAAAGGGAAAATTTGACAGTGGAAATTTGGGAGGGAACTCAGCAGCCATACAATCCAAACCAAATATGAAAGGAATCCTCATGATAGACTAAGCAATAAGTGGCTATGCAGTCTCTGATTGAAATCTTCCAGGGAATGGGAAGCCACCACCTGTAGGCTAGTGCTTTTGGACAACTCTTCTCTTTAGGAAGCTTTTCTTGACATGCCATCTCTCTCTTTGTAATTCCACCTATTTTCTCCTGGTTCTGCCATCTGAGGCCTATAGAGCATATCAAATCCTTCCTTCACATGACAGCCCTTCAACTATTTGAAAACAGGTCTCATATCCCACCTGAATCCTTAATTTTCCAAGCTAAAAAGAATTGATGGTGTCTGAATGCAGATGGAAGCATACTTTTTCTTTACCTTTTTTTCCTTTGTTCTGTGTTTTCTTTCACAACATGACTAATGTGGAAATATGTTTTGAGTGACTGCACATGTATAACCTATATCAGATTGCTTACCTTTTCAATGACAGGAGCAAGGGAAGGAGAGAATTTGGAACTTGAAATTTTTAAAAAAAGTTAAAAATTGTTCTTACATGTAATTGGAGAAAATATTAGTTCATTACAAAAATAGTTTTCCAAACTAAATGTTTCCTTTCTCTGCAACTGAACCTCATATATTTTGGACATACATTGTGGACCCTTCACCCTTCTGATTGCTATCTTCTGGACACTCTAGCTTAACCATGTTTTTCTAAAACCATGATGCCCAGAACCAAACACAGCAGTGCTCTAGATGAGTTCTTACTAGGACAGAGGCAAGTGGGAAAGGGAATAAGGGGAATGAGCATTAATTAATAAATCTTCATTATGTGCCAGACACTATGCTAAATGCTTTAGGAATAGTACCTTATATAAACCTCACAGCAACCCTGTGAGGTATTTAATATCAGTATCCCCATTTTATAGATGAAGAAATTGATGCAGACCATGGTTCAATAGCAGTCAGTATGACCTATAGCCAGTAAGTGCCTGAAGCCACATTTGAGGTCAGGTAGGCCTGATTCCAGCCCTAGTACTCTATCCACTGCCCCACCACCACCACCACAGTCACTAAGTAGAAGCATCACCTCCCCATATCTGAAAATTATGATCCTTCAAGATCCTTTTGGTTTTTTGGTTGCTGCAATATAGACTGTAGGCACATATAAATAATGCAGTCTACTGAACACTCAAAATTTTTTTTCAGAACTACTATTTAACAATGATACTCCCATCTTATGTTTATAAAGTTTATATATTTATTTAGGAGTAGGGAGCAAGACTTTTACTTTTTACCCTTATTGAATTTCATCTTGTTAAATTCAGACCAATGTTGATTGTATTAAAAACTAATCCATACCTCTCCACAAGAATAGTATAAAATGAACTGTCATATACAACTTGCTAGAGCTGCTGCTACTGCTGCTGCTACAGATAATCCTATGGATGATTAGGAAGGAGCAGGCTAAGTGATAAAATGAAAGGATGGAATCCATGAAGAAAGTAATGAAAATGAATGGGGCATTGACCATTGCAGAAATAAACTTCTCATTTGCTTATAAAAAATTATTGGGAACTTGGAGAACTTCCTAGAGAATAATAAGCAGTATTATACAAAAAAAACAAGGGAGAAAAAGACAACTAAAATGATTGAGGAATATCACCAAATAGTTGAGGCTAAACTCAAATTAATCTATTGTGGCATTCTGAATGGACTGGACAAACATTTCATTCCAGTGACAATCACTGGTAAGTCCAAGGTTTTCAAATATAAAATGGAAAGGGACTTTTATAGGTACTTGGTTGAATTTGCCACAGGAAATGACAGAAAGGAGGTTGCAGAGAATAGTATAGTGGCTTACAAAGCTGTTAGTGACATTGCAATGAAAGACCTCCGACCAATGCACCTTATTTATTTAGGTCTCACTTTAGATTTTTTGGTGTTCTATCCTGGAATTCCTAATTCCCATGACCATGCCTTCTGGTAAGCTATAGTTTCTTTTAATGATGCAATTGTAGAACAGGGTACACCGAGTGAAAAAAAATACTATGAGGACTGTTGTTCACTTAATAATCTGACATAACTTCAGGTTGGCACACAGGTTGGGAGGTGGATAGTGAAAAACAGAATAAAAATCTGTATCAAGACAGACAAAACTATTTTAGACTACTACCCCTTCAGAATTCTCCATAGTCACTGAGAACCACCAAATCTGACTTACTACATTTGGTCTCAATTTATGTTCTGGCCCTATTAAGGGCTGTTATATTTTTTTTGGGGGGGTAATTTTGTTTTTGTTTTTATTAAATTATTTTCAAAGTTGTTAAAGGTAAGAATGAATCTCTATGAATTTTGCTGGTCTAAGCTTTTTTTCCCCTTTAAGACACTAACATGACTGCAAAGAAGGTTTTTCAGCATTACTTGATTGTTTTTTGTGCCAGATATTATAAGATAACAATTAGAAATGAATGTTACATTTAAAAACCACTAGATATAGGTGAAGCAAGAGTCTAGAAGAGTTGTTGTATTACACTTTAGGGTGCATGTGGTGACAGTTTTCCTTTTTTTATAATTGCTCACACTAAATTTTATACTTCTGTTTAAAATTAACTGTTTTACCTTAAAGTTTCAAGGTGTATTAGAACAATTAATGTAGTGGTTTTGCTATTTTTTTAATGTGTTTCCAAATACTGTTGAAAACCATGGCCCTACTAACAATAATCTATGGTTGCTCAATTCTTGCCTACTTTGATTTTCCCTCAAAACAAGTTAGAGATACACTACGTATTAAAAAGGCTGAAGATATTCAGTTTTCCTCCTTCTTTTTCTACTCCATTACTCTCTGCCCTTCATCACTTTCTTAACCTCTTTTGTTGTTTGTATTACTTGAAGGTAACCTGTACTACTGAATATTTGACTTGAGTCATAGATACTGAAGATGCATTTCCCTTACTTAAATTCAGAATGGAATTACCATTAAACTTAAATTAAACCTAAACTTAAAATATTTATAATTACAACTCCATCCTTTATATTTCTCATCAGATGCTAATCCAAATAATAAAAAAACCCCCAGCAATATGAGGTACTTTATCAAAACTTTGGTAAAATCTAAGTAAATTATATCTATTCATTTTCTTCACTTACTAGTTCAGTAATCATGTCAAAATAAATAAAAAGGAAATGTGGTTAGTCTAGTATGACTTGTTCTTGATGAGTCAGTGCTTGATCTTTGTAATGATTGTTCCTATTCTTAGATTTTCACCAACTGTCTCTTTAATAATCCATTCTAGAATTCTCCCAAGATTTCAAGTCAAACTTACCAGCCCACAGTTTGCAGACTCCATTCTTTTCCTGTTTTACAAAATGGGGAAACATATCTTTCAATTTTATGGTGCCTCTCCTATTCTTGCTTACCATGAAGAAATTATTGTCAGTCACTCAGTCATATCTACCAGTTTTTAAGGACCCAGAAATGTAGAACTTTTAGACTAAATAATTTGATTTAATCAAGGTCATCCTGGTGCACTCTTGCTATATTGAGTGTTGTACTCTTTAGTATTTTGCTCTGTCATTTCCAGGATAAAGATTTTCTACTCTACAGAGAAAATAGAAAACAAAGTAAAAAAAAAAATCAGATATCCCTTTTTGTTGGCATTGATTATCTATGATTCATCCCTCTATTACTTCTTAAATCACCCTTTTCCCCCTCATGACACAATTAAAAATACGTTTTTGTTGTCCTTAGTTTCCTTCACCAGTATCAGTTCTTTCTGATCTTTAGCATCCATGCCGCTGTTCTTAAGGTGTTATCTTTTTTTATTCATTCTCTGTTGCCTGGACTTGTTCCTATCACCTCTTTTCTTTTAAAATTTTAAACTGGTTAATGAGTTACCCATTCATTCACATCTCTTTAGACAAATCTCAACTTTCCTCTTCACGAGAAGTTTTATATTTTTTCCTTTATGTTTTCAGAGTTTTATTCTAGAGTATCATCTATTCCTCCTCAGCTTATATTCCCTAAAGTATTTTAATCCTTGGGATTCTAACTATCATTATGCTGAATCCTTTGAAATCTGCTTTCCCAAAAAGTAGGTATATGTCAGACCATGCCTATATTTACTTTCTATCACCATTTCTTTGATAGAGTGATAACATCCCTCAGGGACCTCCATTTCCCCATAATCAGTTGTTCCCTATTAATGAGAATTATAACCAAATTGAAATTTTGCTCTTATTTATACTTTAATCTTTTGAAGAATGAGATTATCATTGATGTGATTCAGGAAATTATTATCTATACTGCTTTGGGTAGGATGAGACTTCAGCAGGTTTTAAGGTAACTGAAGTTCCTCATCACAACAGTGACTCTGAGTCAGACTTATGATCTGAGTTGCAAACTTCTTAAATGTGATGATATTTGCAAAAGTGGTTAACACAGAGCCTGGCACATATTATGTGCTATATAAATGCTTATTAACTTCCACCTATCCTTAATATCCTGGTAATTTGTTGTATATCCCACAGACAAAATCACTTCTGTTTCTCTCCTTAGACTTTCACTCAAATACTCTCCTTCATGCTTTCCATTTTCATTTCCTAGATTTCCTTACATAAATAGAGTTTCTTAATTAACAGATGATTCTATCCCACCTATTCTCATTGTTTTTCAAAATATGTTTCCCTTGAATCATCTATACTTGTACAGAGTCATAGTCAAGTCATTAGTTTCATTTCATTAAATATCAATGATGATCAAATTTTCTCCTTGCATTAGGATCACATGTTTGTGGTTGTTTCTCAAACTTTGGGAATCTACATACCAATATTTCTGGCTATTGATTTCATTAGGTACTTACTTATTTTTTTTTGATACTATGTTCTAAGATTTTCTAGGTATCTGAGCTGCTATTCTCCTTACCTGCAGTTACTCCTTAGAACATTTAATTTGGTGTATATATATATATATATATATATATATATATATATATATATATATATACACATACATACATATAATATATATTATATATATGTATATATACATATGCAGTTTGAGGTTATGTTTCTTCCTTCTTGGCTTTCTTTAGCTTTAGGAAAGAGTAGACAATATAGAAAAAAAATCAAAGTTAAGAAAAAGTGCTTATTTCCCTTTGAACTTTATTATTAATTCCTATTTATCAAAACTCTAACTTTTGCGTGTAGACTTTTCCTAGAAAATAAAAGATTCTTTCTCCTTAAAAACAAATGCAACTCACTTAGATTCCTACAAAAGTTTAATTTTTTTTTCAAACATTGTGACTTTTAATAAATTCTTGAATATCACAATGGTGGCCCTAGAGCCAGGAGGACCTGAGTTCAAAACTGGCTTCAGACACTTTACACTCACTAACTGTGTGACCCTGTACAAGTCACTTAATCCTAATTGCCCTGCAAAAAATAAAAGGAAGAACATTACAATGCCCAAAATAAAATCAAAAGATATTTGCTGCCGTTCATTCACTAATGCAGAAAAGAAAACAATGGTACAATAAATGCCTTCAGTATTTGGAAGGCAAACATAATTTTTTAGTGACAGTAAAAAGTTTCTAAAAGTACTTGACATAAGTAGGTTAATATGCATTTTTAAAATAAAATACAATTATTAATTTTGGCTTGTCATCTACAAGGTCAGGAAACTACAGTGGTGAACACAAATTGCCTAAGTAAAATTTTAAATTTTTGACTTCTTATGTTATGGAAAGACCTTGCAGAAATTACTTTTAAATAAGTTACATACTTTCTCATACCATTGCAAGGGAAATACATGTGAATACATGCATATGTGTATCTCACTTCTTTGTACACAAAGATATTGTTGGTAATAGTCTTATTAGTATATATATAATCTGAATAAAAATGAAGTAAGTCCTTTGTTAAAAAAAAAGGAAAAAGGAATGTATGTAGTCTATTCTCTGGACATTGGATATAGTTTGGAACAGTTTCTAGCTTTGGCTCATGGGCACCTGAAGCATTTTTTTTTTAACTGTATAACTGAATCACTCCATTTTCCCATGCTCCACAATAATAGTCCATCTATAGCCTTTCAGCAATTTATAGTCATGATACATTACATCTTGTGCTTCAGTGTGTCCTTGCAGCATATGCACCATCCACCTTGTTTTCAGTAATCCTAAATTAATCACCACAACTTACTCTTCTTTCTTGTTCCTTTCTAGCCTATTCACTTCATCAAGCTGGCAAAGTTAGTTGCAATTATATCCTAAATCCCCTCGACTCTTGGACCTCATTAGTGATAATTCTGCCATCATTTAATGTTAAATGTGTTGCTGAGGTATCATTGCCTGGAATAAGACAGTTATGGCAAGTTCACATGCATAGTTCGATGAATAACACCTTTGCTCTGTAAACTTTTAGCCTCACCTGGAGTTTAATATCACAAGAATGTCAGGCTGTTAGCCTCCCAAAGGACATGCTGTGCTTTTTGATTCACTTCTCTAGTTCCTTGTCTATTAATAAATTCTTTGACAGCATCCTGCTGAGTAGCAAAACCCAGTGACAACTTTCAGATAGGCATTGCCAACAAAGATTTTTTGGTTATAAGTAGTTTTCATCTGATGTGAATTTAAACATGACCTTCATCTGCTTTAGTCTTATTATCAACCCATAACAAAAAGGTGACTGTAAAAGGGGAGCCATCTTATTTATACTTTGTAGAAAAAAATATAATCAATATGTAACAATCCTAAATGGTTATTGCTAGGGTCTTTGTTAATAGGTAGTTGGAGAATATGTTTCATATTGGATTTGAAACATATCTGTCAGTTTCTCTATCCTTTTAAAAATATTTCTATGCTTTTGTAAAGTGCAAACTGAATGAGCTTGGACAGTTTAACTCTGTCCATTTAGTTGTTATTAGGAAATGAGTTAGAGTATTGTCAATACCAACACATCAAATTTGCATCTTTTTAGAAAAAAATCCTCTAAAATATAAAATTATGTCTGTTCTTGAGCTACTGAAGGTAGAATGAGATCAAACTAATTTAAATTATGTTAAAGAGAACTCAGATTAGGAAACAGGAAGTATTTGCTGACAAAGTTGTTATTCCTACAGACAATCTTTTTATTTATCTACAGTCATGCTACATCTGTAAAGAATACAGAGTATATTGTTTACAGTACTTGCATAATATCCAGTGGGGAAGGTGTGGCTTTTAACATTATGGGACACTTATCAGTGGGGTGTATTAAGCACTGAAAGTGGGTTGAAGGATAGAAAGAAAATGGGTTCCTATTTACTGGGGAATAAATGAACAAATTATGGTAAGTGGAAATAAAAACTAATATACCATTAAAAATAACAACTACGAAAAATAGGGAGAACTTGGAAAGATTGTACAAATTGAAACAGTTGGAGATCAGCAAAACCAAGAGAATCATATATATCACAAATGCAATAATGTATGTAAATGAAAACAACATCAAAATGGATAAATTATAATGAATAATCTTGACTGGGGATAAGGTTTGATATACTGAAAAAGTGCTTTAGTGTCATCTAGAATTCTAGTCTGGTAGTGGGGAAATATGAAAAAAAGAGAAAGTTTATCCCCTACTTCCCTCATCTTAGTATAGGTAGTTAGTCTCACTACATAGTGGAAAGCATACTGGATTAGGATTAAAAAAGCATCTTATCATGACTTTGCCATTAACTCCCTCTGTAATATTGAACAAGTTGTGCCTCTGGTCTTCAGCCTTCCTCAAAAGGAAGGGATTGTGCTTGAAACCTCCAAAGTCCTTTCAGTTCTAATTGTATGATGCTGTTAATTCCCTGCGATAATTAAGACAACAAAGTACAATTGAGAAACAAAAAAAAATCCTTATTAAATGACAGATTTCAGAGAGTATTCCAGGAATATGGAAGAGTAGGTCAGAAAATTCCAAGCTCTCAAGATTTTTCCCTACCAAAGAGATGAAATAGTACCTCAAGGAGATTATTGTGTAGTAAAAATGAGTAAGAGTAGAGGCAGAACAAAGGTCCTCCTGGAACAATAGTGGAAGATCTGAAGAAAAGTTCCCAGGACAAGGTTTGGTCTATGTGAAGAGTAAAGACTTCCAGGACAGGTCCTATGTCAGCCTAAACAACAAGCAGCAATTAGATGGGATTAGCTGATTTGGGAGGCTTTGAGTAGCTTTTACCCCCATGACAGGGAGAAGTGTTGGGTGTCTGAGTGCAGAAGATTGAGGCGACATCTGCTGAAAAGAATTGCCAGGCCTAGCTTTGTCTCAAAGAGATGTGGGTGAGGCAGAAGGAATCAGCACATGGCCTGCAGAAGAAATGAGGTGGGACACCACTTGCTATTGGCACTTTCAGGAGGCTGGAGGTCTTGGTTTCAGTTCTAAACTAGAAGGGAGAACTGAAAGAAAATTTAAGGCCAGAGGCACCATGCCCCATACCCTAGGACTAGAAGTGATTTTAAAAACTGCTACAAGTAAAAAAAAAATGCATAGGCGAAGGAGAAAAAAATCAGTCATAGAGAGTTACTATGGGAGTAGAGAAGACCAAAATCAGAGAGATTGAGGAAAAAACTCAAAAAAAAATGAGAACAATCTAAGAAAAACAAGATTACAAAAAGAAAGTCCACCAATTAGAAAAGGAGATACAGAATCTTAAGGAAGTAAATGACTCCTTGAAAATCAGAATTGGGCAAAGGGAAGTCAGTGAAGTTATAAGAGATTGAGAAATACTAAAGCAAAATATAAGGAATGAAAAGAAGAAGAGAACATGAAACATCTCATAAGAAAAAAAACTGATCTGGAGAACAGATCAAGAAGAGAAAACAAGAATAATCTGACTGAAAGTTATCATAATAAAAAAACAAGAATCTTGACACAATAATACAAGAAATAATTTTTAAAATTGTCCTGAAGCATTAGAACAAAAGGGGAAATTAGAAATAGAAAAAAAATCCATTGATCACCATATGAAAGAGATCCTATGAGGAAAACCCATAGGACTATTATAGTCAAATTATGACACCCCTACCTCAAGCAAAAAAAAAATAATGAGCAACAAGAAAAAAATAATTGAAATATGGTGGTGCCACTATTAGGATCCCACATGACCTAGCAGTGGTGACACTAAAAAACCTCGTGTCTTGGAATAGTATATATTGAAAAGTAAAAGAACTGGGGTTCCAGCTGAAAATAGCATCCCAGCAAAGCTGAGTATACTCCTAAATAAAAAAAAATAGACATTTAATGAACTGTCAGTTTTTCAGGACTTTGTTTAAAAAAAAATGAACTTAATAAAGGATTTGATATATAGGAGCCAAGATAAATATAAGGTATTTACCAAAGGCTAATTACAAGGGACTAAAAAACTACAGATGGTTTACTTCTTTTACATGTAAAATATAAAACATGTGTCTAATATTGTTATTAATAATTGTGTAGTTCATAAGAAAGATTGGGGTAGACCATGATATGACTTTTAAAAGTAAAATCATCTAAGAACAGCTTAAAAGAGCAATCATTTTATACAAATGAGATGCTAGAGGAAGAAATGACACAGGGGAATTAGATGAGGGAGGTGGGCTGTTAGTTCTGGAAACTTGCTTTCATCAGGAATGGGTTCAAGAAGGAACTATCTATATCCAGAAGAGTATAAAAGTCTTCTAAATTCAGAAAGAAATAAAATGTCAAGTGGATAGGGAGGCGGGAGAGAATAAGGAAGGGATCTCTAGAAGTGAGGGTGAGGGTGAGGGAATAGGTTAAAGGAGGGTAATAAAAAGGTGTGTAATGAATGGGAATGGGAGGACAAGGGAGGGATCCTTAGGAAAATAATGGAGGGACCATTAGAGGGGAAAGTGAGGAAAAAAGAGGATATAAAAGGGTGTTTAGATTTAAGGGAATGGGAGGATAAGGGCAGCATCCTTAGAGAGGCACTAGGTTAAGTAATAGGAGGGCAAGATAAAGGACCAAAGTAAAGTAGAGGAGTTAGAAGGGATAGGAAATAAGAGACATGAACAAAACCACACAAACAAACAAAAAACCAGAGATCAGAAGTAGAATTTTTTAGGGAAAGTGTATATGTCTATAGGCATGTATGTTTATATGTGTATATAAGTATATGTATATCTATGTATCTATATCTCTGTATAAATATATCTGCTAAACTGTAGCCTTCAGGGTGGGAGAGGAAGGGAAAAAAAAAGAACAAAGTAGGACTTCTTGGGGGCAGGGCTAAGATGGAAGAGTAAAAGCAGTGACTTGCTTGAGCCCTCCCTAAAACCCCTCCAAATACCTATAAAAATGGCTCTAAACAAATTCTAAAGCAGCAGAACCCACAAAAAGACAGAGTGAAACAAATTTCCAGCCCAAGACAACCTGGATGGTTGATCAGAAAGGTATATCACACTGGGCTGGGAGAGGAGCACAGTTCAGCGTGGGCACCCAGGCAAGGCAGCCCTCAGTGAACCTGGAGCAGGCCTCAGAGGACTGAATCACAGGCAGCTGTGGCAGTTTCCAGGACCCTCAACCCACAAACACCAAATACAACTTAGAAGGTCTGTGGGAAAAGTCTGTGTCTGATATGAGAGAGAGAAGCGCAGTGATCTCAGTTCCAGCCCCCAGCCTGGCCCCAAGGTGGTGGCTGCTTCCTGAGCTTCTGTCCCACAGACTGAGGGGGAATCCAGTGGCTGATCAGAGGGGGATTGCAGGGATCTCTCTGCTGCTTCAGGATTCTCTTGTTTTGCCCATGCTTGAATCTGGGTCACAGCTCTGGGTTATGGTCCTGGGGCAAGGAGGAGCAAGGCATAGTGGAGCTTGTAGTGGCAGTGGAGAGGAATCCTCCTGACAGTTCCAAAACAGAAAAGAGTTCTTGTGGTCACTCATAGACCAGAGCACATGCTAGGAAAAGAGTAAGCACCTCACCCTTGATCATAGCAACTTGGAAGAACTGAAAATTTACAGGTCCCTAGAAGTGTCTCTGAAAACAGCTGCACAAAACCCCCAAAGCTTGGGACAGTACATTCTCCACACTGGAAACAGACCCCCACCTTAACAAAGAGTGTATAACTCAAGTAATTGACTAGGATCATAAGCAACAAGCACAAAAAGAGTCACACTATACAATCTTGCTTTGGTGACAAAGAAGATCAAAACATACAACCAGAAGAAGATAACAAAGTCAAAGCTCCTACATTCAAAGTCTCCAAGAAAAATATGAATTGGTCCCAGGCCATGGAAGAGCTCAAAAAGGATTTTGTGAAGCAAGTAAGAAAAGTAAAAAAAAAACTGAGAGTGATACAAGAAAATCATGAAAAACAAGTTAACAGCTTGCTAAAGGAAACCCAAAAAGAAAAATACTGAAGAAAATAACACCTTAAAAAATAGCCTAACCCAAATGGCAAAAGAGATCCAAAAAGCCAATGAGGAGAACAATGCCTTCAAAAGCAAAATTGGCCAAATGGAAAAGGAAGTCTGAAAGCTTACTGAAGAAAATACTTCCTTAAATATTAGAATCAAGCAATTGGAAGCTAGCGTCTTTATGAGAAATCAAAACATTGTAAAACAAATCCAAAAGAATGAAAAAATAGAAGAGAATGTGAAATATCTCATTGGAAAAACAACTGACCTGGAAAATAGATCCAGGAGAGAAAATTGAAAAATTATTGGACTATCTGAAAGCCATGATCAAAAAAAGAGGCTGGACACCATCTTTCAAGAAATTATCAAGTAAAACTGCCCTGATATTTTAGAACCAGAAGGCAAAATAGAAATTGAAAGAATCAGCTGATCACCTCCTGAAAGAGATTCCCAAAGGAAAATTCCTAGGAATATTGTAGCCAAATTCCAGAGTTCCCAGGTCAAGGAGCAATTATTGCAGGCAGCCAGAAAGAAACAATTCAAGTATTGTGGAAACACAATCAGGATAACACAAGATTTGGCAGCTTCTACCTTGATGGACCGGAGGACATGGAATATAATATTCCAGAGGGTGAAGGAGATAGGATTACAGCCAATCATCACCTACACAGCAAAACTGAGTATAATTCTTCAGGGTAAAACAATGGTCATTCAGTGAAATAGGGGACTTTCAAGCATTCTTGATGAAAAAACCAGAGCTGAATAGAAAATTTGACTTTCCAATAGAAGACTCAAGTGAAACATGGAAGAGGTAAACAGGAAAGAGAAATCATAAGAGACTTATTAAGGTTGAACTGTTCACATTCCTGCATGGAAAGATGATATTTGTAGCTCATGAGTCCTTTGTCAGTATTAGAGTAGTGGGAGAGAAAAAAAGATAAGTACGTATAGATAGATAGATACATACATACATATGTACATACATACATAGATACATAGATACATAGAGGGCACAGGGTAAATTGAAGATGAAGGGGTCATATCTAAAAAAAAATTAAGGGGTGAGAGAGGATTATGCTGGGAGAAGGAGAAAAGGAGAGGTAGAATGGAGAAAATTATCTCACATGAAACAGATAAGAATAGGCTTTTACAGTGGAGGGGAAACAGGGAAAGGTGAGAAGGAATGAATGAATCTTATTCTCATACGATTTGGCTTAAGGAGGGAATAACATACACAATGGGGTAAGGGAATTTATCCTACCCTACAGGAAAATAAGGGGGGAAGGGGCCAACATAGCAGGGGGATGATAGAGGAGAGGGCAGATTGGGGGAAGGGATAATGAGGAGTAACAGGGTCAAAAGAGAGAATATAATAAATGGGGGGGTGGGATAGGATGAAGGGAAATATACTTAGTTTTTCACAATATGACTACTATGGAAGTGTTTTGTATAAAACACTTTTGGGTGTGTGTGTGAGAGAGACAGAGAGAGAGAGAGACAGAGAGACAGAGAGACAGAGAGAGAGCCAGAGAGAGAGAGAGAGTGTGTATATAGGAGCGTCCCATGTGTTATACAAGGGATATTCCCTGGCTGTTTCTGGCTGAGCAAAAGGGAGCTGGGGGC
>NW_020953586.1:0-5241 GCF_900497805.2 Vombatus ursinus
TGATAGTATGCCCAAATCTCCTAAAATCCACCACAAGGCCAAAAGGTCTATAGATGTTGAGTCACAACATGCGTTGAAAAGAGGGTGGCATATGGAATGAACCATGAGCAGCCCCTAGTGATATCCTTATACCTGTCCTGACCCTTTGAGTCCAGAAATCCTAGTTCCTACTAAAGTTTGATATCAGGGCTTTCTTACCCAACGTGATTATTCATCAACACATACCCCACTGACCTACATTAGTACAAGTTTGCGTTTCCTAGTCTGAATCCCAGCAATGAGATATTTTTATTCTCAAACCTTTTTGTCTATTATACTCCAGTACAACTGCTTGTTCTTCAGAGCTTTATATCAACTAACCTTTCTCACTATTCCTATTCTTGATCACTTCTGATATGGAGTCTTCATTCTAGTCAAGAATATAATATCAACCCTTTGAATAACTTGCTTGTTCCTGCTTTTTCACATTTACTTATAATATTCTGTTGCCCTGGAATAGGGGTTCTAATATTGTATTTGTGTTGTGTGTATAAACACGTGCACACATATGTGCACACACACATTGGACTTTTTGTCATTCTAATGAAGGTAATGGGCTCCTAAGAATGCTGTTTTTAAATGCATAAAATAAAATGGATAGCATTGCAGAGGAAAACAATTATATTAAAATATAATTATCAAAATGTTTTGTTTCAAAAATGTCCATGGTCTCCAAGTTAAGAATCCCTGTCTTAGAATGATCACCCCAAATACTCTCTGACAAACCATGTGTATTCTTCCTTAAAACACACATCCTACTCTAAGAAGTATTCCATGATTAAATTTATAAGAGTTTTGATAATAAAAGAGAATATGAAGTAGCAGAGAGTCAGATTTAGAGACAGGATATCATTTGAATTTGTCTTTTTTTTCCTCTGACACATATTACTTAGGTGACCATGGGCAAGTCACTTTCAGTACCCCAAACAACTTTCAAAATGATAAATTTCATAAGAATTTGCGATCTTTCTTGCTAGAGGGAATTTCTTATACTGTGGAAATCATACATTCAAATTTGGAGGGTGAGGAGTAAAAACCTAACAGATCATCAGTTGTTTTATATCATGTTTCACAGAATCATAGATTTAGGGCTAGAAGATATTTTGGAGGTCATGAAGTCCAACCACCTCATTTATAGATAATGAAACCATGGCATAGAGATTTTTAAATGACTTGCCCATATTCACACAGACAGTAATGTCTGGAAAATGATTTGAACTTAGGTCTTGCTGACTCAAGGTCCAGCACTTTATTCACTCTACCACTAATGAATTCTATTTTGTTATTCAATGGCTTTGCAAGCCTTTTATGTGTGCATTATCCTATAATCCTCTTCAAGCAGTAAATTCATGAGAAACTGCAGTTGTATGTCCTGTTTCTTTTTTATTGTCCCTACGACGAAAACATTTTATATCTTTGTTTTTAAACCCTTTTAAGTTATATTTGAATATATTTTAAAAAGTTATATTCTTGGATAAATATAGTTACTGTTCTAATGTTTAAGTGTTGGGGTAGGGAAAGTATGAGCTGAGGGGAAAGGGCCCTCAAATAACTTTGCAGTAACTCTGATAATTTTATTTTAAATATATTTTCTTAAGCATGTTTTCTCAAATGATAAGAGGAGTACTCAGGGTGGAGAGGAAATATGGGTGCCCTTCATACTAGAATCTGACACATGAGGTATATAAAATAACTTCAGGAAGGACAACAAGAGAGATAACAACAAGAAAAACAACAAAAGTCCTGATTCAATAAAACCTTGGATTAGACGGAGCAAATGAACTGAGGCTGATATTTGAGGAAGATTTGGGTAGAAACATAGAAGGTGGTTTAATGAATATAAAGAAGTGAAGTTAGAATAAAGCCACGTGTACGCAGCAAAACTACCACCCTTCTCTGTAATAAACATAGCTTTTATTTCGCAAGAATTTAGATAATGAATGAAGTATTTAGATAAATTCAAGTTTTTTCTCCCTGACTCCCTAACCTTAGTAAGCCATAATTGAAGTAGCGTTCCTGGAAAAATAAGAGGCATACATTCTGAAGTCTTTACTTTAAATACCTTGTCCCCTTCTTTCCTTAAGCTTTCAAATATCCTAAAAATTATAATTCACATTTTTTTCAGTTATTGGCAAAAGGACTGTGCCTCTTTTTTTTTTCTTTTTCACTTACTAGTATTTTTTTTGCAATTACATGTAAATATAAGATTTTGAGTTCCAAAATTTTCTCTCTCTTTCCCTTCCCTCCCCCCTCTCTCCAAGACAGCAAGCAATCTAATAACAGATTATATATGTACAACCATGTTAAACATATATATATATATATGAATATAAGTATATATATGTTTAGCAATGATATTACCTCATTGTCTATGATGACTTTTAGTAGAATGTAGTTTCCTTTCTTATCTTTTTTAATTAGACCTATTTTTGCTTTTGCTTTGTCTGAGATCAGCATTGCTTCCCCTGCTTTTTTTACTTCAGCTGAAGCATAATATAGTCTTCTCCAGCCTCTTACCTTTACCCTGTGTGTATCCCTCTCTTTCAGATGTGTTTCCTATAAATAACATATTGTAGGATTGTGGTTTTTTACCAGAACTTTTTAAAAATTTTTTAAATTTATTTTTAGTTTTCAACATTCACTTGCACAAGATTCTGAGTTCCACATTTTCTCTCCATCTCTTCCCTCCCCCCACCCCAAGATGGTATGCATTCTGAGTACCCCTTATCCTAATCTGTCCTCCCTTCTCTCTCTCCCCCCCTTCTCTTATCCCCTTCCCCTTTAATTTTCCTGTAGGACAAGATAGTTTTCTATACTCCATTTCCTGTATATCTTATTTCTCATTTGCATGTGAAAATATTTTTTTAACATTTGTTTTTAAAACTTTGGGTTCCAAATTTTCTCCCTTCCTCCCTCCCCACCCACCCTCATTGAGAAGGCAAGCAGCTCGATACAGGTTATACATGTGTAGTCATGCAAAACACTTTCATAGTAGTCATGTTGTGAAAAACTAAGTATATTTCCCTTCATCCTATCCTACCCCCCCATTTATTCTATTCTCTCTTTTGACTCTGTCCCTCCTTAGAAGTGTTTGCTTATGATTACCCCTCACCCAATCTGCCCTCCCTTCTATCATCCCCCTGCTCTCTTGTCCCCTCCCCTCCCCATTTTCCTGTAATGTAAGTTAGATTTCCATTCCCAATTGAGTGTGTATGTTATTCCCCCCTTAAACCAAATCCATTGAGAATAAGATTCACTCATTCCCTCTCATCTTCCCCCATTTCCCCTTCACTGTAAAAGCCTTTTCTTGTCTGTTTCATGTGAGATAATTTATTCCATGATACCTCTCCCTTTCTCCTTCTCCCAGTATAATCCTATCTCCTCCTTAATTTTATTCTCCAGATATCACCCCTTTATCTTCAACTCACCCTCTGCCCTCTATCTATCTACCTATCTGTTTATCTATCACCCCATGTATGCTTTTCTTTCTCCTTTTCTCCTTTTCCCTCCTCACTAGTTTTGTTTTGACTGCCTCATCTTTCAATCTGCCCTCCCTTTTATCAGTCCCTTTTCTTTTCTTTCTCTTTTCCCTTACTACTTCTTTCCTCCCTTCTATTCCCCCTTCCCTTTTCTTTCACTTTCCCCTCTACTGCCTATATGGCAAGTTAGATTTCTACACTGAACTATGTTATTCCCCAGTTGAGCCAAATCCAATGAGAGAAGAATTCAAACAATGCTCATCTCCCTCCTATCTTTCCCTCTACTGTAATTTGTTCATAGTCACTTTTTAGAGGTATTTGTAGGGTTTTGGGAGAGAGCTCAGGGAAGTCCTTGCTTTCATTCTACCATCTTGGCTCTGCCACCCTGGTCAATTCTTTCAATGATTTTTTTTTTACCCTCTTGTTTTAGGATATCAAGGCAACTTTCCTTGATAATTTCTTGAAAGATGATAACCAGGCTCTTTTTTTTTTAATTATGGCTTTCAGGTAGTACACTATTTCTTAAATTATCTCTCCTGGATCTATTTTCTGGTCAGTCGCTTTTTTTTTTTTTTCCCAGTGGAGTATTTTACATTTTCATCCTTTTTTTTCATTCTTTTGATTTTGTTGGACTGATTCTTGATGTCTCATAGAGTTATTAACTTGCACTTGCCCAATTCTAACTTTTAAGGATTCATTTTCTTCAGTTAGTTTTCTGCCTTCTTTTCCATTTGGTCAATTCTACTTTTAAAGGAGTTATTTTCATCAGTGGATCTTTTTTCCAATTTGCCCAATCATACTTCTTAAGGAGTTGTTTTCTTTGGTCGATTTTTGTGCTTTCTTTTCCAAACTGTTGACTCTTTTTTTTAAAAAAAAATAATTCTCCTGTATAATTCTCATTTCTTTTCCCAATGTTTCTTTTAATTCTCTTAACTTAATTTTAAAAATCCTTTTTAAGCTCTTCCAAGAGGACTTTTTGGGCGTGAAAACAATTCATATTCCCCTTCAAAGCTTCACATGTAAGCAGTTTGACATTGCTGTCCTCTTTTGAATATATGTTTTGAATTTCCTATTTCACCTTAGTATCTTTCTATGGTTAGTTTTTTTTTTTTTAATTTTTGCCCATTTGTAAAAGTTGAGCTCTGCTCCTAGCTCACACAGGGCACTGTCCCAAGCTTCTTTGTGGGGGGTGGAGGGTCAGGGTTCTGGTCACTGACTTTCTGTGATATGGCCTCAGGTGCTTAGGGCTTTCCCACAGTGCTAGGGTGACTTGGCCTAGTCACACCTGTTCTGCCAGGTCTCCAGGGATGACAATTTGTCTTCTGTGCTGTGTGTGGAGGCCTCTCAGATGGCCTGCTCTGCAGCTAGCATCCTGAGCCGCTACTGAGGAGTTTTGGTTGCTTATCTGTGCTGTGACTAAGAACTTACCATTAGCTTGCCCAGACATTATCTGGGGTGTGCAGCACTCCCCTTTTCCCCAAGTGAGACAGACCTTTCCTGAAGTCTTTCTAAGTTACCTTATGCTTGAAGATTGTTCCATTCCATATTTTTATGGGTTCTGTCACTTCAGAATCCATTTAGAGGCTTTATTTAATATTGTTTTTAAAGGAAACCAAGGAGAGCTCAGGCAACTTCCTGATTTCTCTCTGCCATCTTGACTCAGCCTCCCATAATTTACATTAATTTAGCACTTTAAGGTGAACTAAGGACTTTCTTCACAACA
>NW_020953586.1:8241-19025 GCF_900497805.2 Vombatus ursinus
AGACTTGCTCTATTTCCCTTGGGCATTCTCTAGATACTGTTTCTAAATAGGATAAGTGAAATGAAAAGCAAAGCAATTACTTGCTAAATCCACTCAAGATAAAACAAAATCAATCCAGACAACTCAACCTATTAAAAAAATGTATATTTCCTATATAACAGATTGATGTGAAATGAATGATCTGTATTCTTGTCTAAGAACCCAACTTATCAGCTCACATTCCTTTGTGTAAATTCTACCTTTCAAGGTGGAGGTGGGTAGGGGTCACACAACTTGGAAAGTCAAATTGCTAGAATGGAAGTAAGAATTAGAATACTAATGTTTTTTAAAAATGTTTGCAAAAAGCCATAAAATATTAGCAAATGTGGACAACAGCTAGAAATCTACATTTTAATAAAGAACATCTTGATTATATTGTAGCTGCAACAGGGAGGAAGATAGATCAACCAATCAAATTTTCTGAATTCTTAACATTGATTAGGGGCTCCCCTGATATTTCCTTACTTATATGAAAAAAAAAAAACACTTATTCAGCAATTTGTTCTATTTATTTAGTAGTCTGGGATATAAGAAATAAGAATCCCATTTAGCTATGAGTTTGTTCTATATCATATCAAAAGTAAAAAACTATGGGGAATGGGGATGAGGAAGAAAAAAAATAAAGCATGAATCATGACTGTTAAGATGTCATTAAAAATAAGTTCCTACACATCATATATGTGGTGTGACTCATTTTGTAAGAATATATTGTATTTCTGAGGAAATACAGATAACTGCTTCTGGAATCTCAGTCTTTTAAGGATGCACACGGATTGGCATTTTGGATGAAAATGATTTTCAAATACCACTTTAATCTTTTTTTATGCCCATGTCTTCACAATGACCAATGAACCAAAAAATCCTGCATATGCTTTCCACTAAGAATTCTGTGGTCTACATTAGCAAAGTGACTTTCAATTTAATAAATTGCAGTTACAAATATTTCATATCATATGTGAACAGAAATGTCATCAAAATTCTTCCTTCCTAAGGGAGAAAAATTTATTTTAACACAAAATGAGGAAGATTAAAGTCATTTTTGTTTTTCCAAAGTATTATTTTTTTTAACAATGACCTTAAAGACAAATACTAAGAAATTGAGGAGATGTTGGTTTTACAGTGATTTAGCAAGGTACTTTTGGGGCAGCTAAGTGGCACAGACCTGGAACCAGGAAGTCATCTTCCTGAGTTCAAATCTGGCCTCAGACACCAGTATCTTTGCCAAGAAAATCCCAAATTGCATCATGAAGATTTCAACATGACTGAAATAACTGAACAACAGCAAGCAATGTAGCTTTAGATAAAAAAAAAGTTCCCCTCCCAATATTTTTAAAGTCTTTAATGAACTTGTAAACCAAAGACTCATATTTTAAAATAAAAACAAAATTCAAAATTCCACAGGTATTTTCAGTGATGAGATTAGTCTAAGCAAATTTCATTGAGAGGCAACACAGAACAGTACATAGTAAGTTGACTAAAGAACCAGTAAATCACCTGTTTTCAAAGCCTGTGTTTGACCTGTGGTATCTGTGTGAATATAAGCAAATTACTTTGTCTCTCAGTGATTCAAAAACTTCTCTAAATCTATGTGGAATTTCCATCCAGAACTTAAAACACCAATAGAATCTCATGTCCCAACTCAAAAAAAAAATTAGAAAACAACATAATTATAGGTTCAGTAATAAGGTATAAATATATTTAAGAAATATGATGTTAATTTTTTTTGAAGTTGAGTCATTTCAGTCATTTCTAATTTTTTTTAACCCTATTTGTAGTTTTCTTGGCAAAAATACTGGAGTGGTTTACCATTTCCTTCTCCAGCTCATTTTACAGATGAGGAAACTAAAATAAACAGTGACTTGCCTAGGATTACATAGCTAGTAAGAGTCTGAGGCTTGATTTGAACTGAGCTCTTCCTGACTTCAGGCCCTGAACTGTATCAACTGTACCACCTAGCTGCCTTGTCAAAAAAAAAAAATGCTAACATTATGAGAGAGGCAAGGTCGAATCCTAAATATATTTTAGTAATCACTACATATTTCTTTAGTCTTTACTTAAAATGTTGTTATTTCTAGTACTGGTTAGTAAATAAAATGTATGCTAAAAACAATAACAGCAACAACAACAACCTTGTTTGCTAACATATCAGAAGCCAAGAATTTTAAGAATAATTATGTTTACAATTCTCACACTCCAAGAAAGAGAAATCTCTAAAAAGTACAAAACTGAGAACACTGGCAATGATCTTGGTTGTGAATAAAGATAGCTAATGACATTCTTAAATAAACTTTCCAAACAGCATAATTCTGAATGAGAGAGAGAAAAAAATAACTGCAAAAAATCCAGCTTTTATGTTTTAATGACCTACCTACTATATTTGAGGTAATCAAAGGAAATCTTCTGATCTGCTGTACTGTGTGGTATAGGACTCACATTACAACAATTTCTGGGGGCTAAGCCTGTTCTCTGAAGAACTTCTGATGACATGAGGTGCTCTAGCCTTAAAGTTCGTCCATATGAGGAGGGCTCCATTTTCAAAGATCTCTGGGCTAACCTGATTACACCTATTACACAAACCTAGCCACTTAGAAAATTGCACTATATATTTCACTGAATAAATATTTGCAGCATCATCAATGCTACCTAGAGCTATGTTTTTTATATAAATTAAGATATTTTCTCTGAGTAAATTCCTGCCCAAAAGAACTAGCATGTAACTGAACTGAATTTCCAGATTTTAGAAATAACAAGTTGTGCTCTAGTTACTTGTTCAGTTACATAGGCCACTCATTTTGCTTAGAAATATTTCATATAATCCTGGATCTTATCGGTTTCCTTTCCTAGAGGGTTATGGACCTCTTGGCAGTGAGAGAGTTTGCCCTGCGTACAAAAGATGAATTTTTCTTATGTGTTGATGACAGAGAAATATAGGAGGTGCTGAGAAAATATTCTTCAGTTCATTCCAGAAAATGCAAAATCCTTGTCTCAAGGACTATTTAATTTCAGTCTTTGCATTGTCAGTGTCTAGCAAAATGCTTGTCATATAGCAGGTGTTTCAAGAATATTTGATCATTGATTTTTTTTTTCTGTAAAAAGATCAAAGGGGAAAAAAGTGAATGGGGATAATTAATATTTTGAAAGTAGCTTCCACATATATGTTCCTTTGTGATTATGAACCTCTTGCCTGCAGTATTTCATTGCTACATGGATTTTTATGATGAATGGTAATTATTCGAATATAGTACTTTTTTTTACTTTCATAGGAAATTTTTGGAACTAATCTCCATTTCTGATTTATTTATTTTTTTGAGAACCAGTGTGATTCCAACTTTGACTTCAAAGTCAGGCTGTTCTGATCAGCTCTTTAACCACCTCTGAATATTTTCCCCTCCTTGGCCAGATGTATAATAGGTGCTGACAAACTTAATTATACAAGTGGATATCAATGTGAAAAACGGGAGTTCAAGACAGTCTAATACTTCAGAAATATCTCTTGAGTTCCATGTTGGCAGAATTCAACAAAGACTAGAGTAGTTACTCCTACTACATGTTTTATTTGTCTGTTTTCCAACTGTCTTCATGTGGACAGACAACATTTTTCACTGCTTTAGGCTGAGGGAAAAAAAAAAAAAAACATGTTCACATTTGTACCTCATTACCTGGCTGAATCCAGGAGATAAATTCTACTACCAAATGACCCATTGGCAAGAGAATAAAAAGAAATAAAGGACCCATTTAAAAGTATACATTTATATGTAAACATTTGAATAATAAATTTTAAAAGCAATGATTTTAAATTTCCAGGCAACATCTTAAATGAAAAGCAGCAAGTGATTTGCACTACTTCAAATGGCATTCAGATTCAGTGAAGTAAAAAGCCTTGCCTCCAGGTTTAAAAGGGATTAGCAGACTACCTTGGGGAAGCAGGGAGTGCCATAAATGAGGTACATAAAATGGAAAAGAACCATTTGTAAAAATACATAACATCTATTGGTAGATTGCCCATAAAGTCAAATATCTCCACTTGGAATGTCAGAGCTGGAACTTGGCAGATAGAGATTGTATATGTGACAACATGAACTTCTTTTCCTGAAAAGCTTGGGTAGGATGCCTATACCATAAAGGAAAAGATGTACTTGGATTATACAGTGTGTCTCTTGGTTCTATTGTACCTATGGGCCAAATTCTGGCAGAACTAAAATTCATGGAAAGAAAATAAATCTAGGCCTGAATATGCAGCAGCAATCCACTATAACACCTATAGCACACTTAAGTGGCTTTGTGGCCCATTGAATGAATGGGATATGGCTTTTGTTTTAATAAACTATGAGGATAAGTAGAGATCCAATGTTATTAATAAGCCTTAAAGCCCTTTTTAGAAGCCAGTACCAAGGAAAGTAATTTTTAAATGATAAAGTTTAGTCTAGGAAGTGGGAGTGGGAGATCTGTTGGGAAGGCATGTGTGAGGAAACATATTTAGAGACGTTATTCTCATAAGTTTTTCTGATTATTACTTTCAACATAAAAAATAGCACTTTGCCAAATCAAGTTTCTAACATAAGTCCAATTCCCTAACTAGTAATTCTTGCCATTCAGGTTATTCCTTCTGATATGGTCATTAAAAGAAAAAATCCTGGTTAAATCTGTTTGTCTTTTTTTCTTACTGCTCTAATTTCACTTTTATTCTCTCACTTCAATCAACAATTGATTTTGGAACTAGAAGGCACTTTTAAGTCGTCTATTCCAATTTCCTTACTTTAGAGTTGAGGAAACAAATACTCTTCTACTACTTAGGTAACTTTATAAATGTAAATTTTTGAAAGATAAATTGATCAATATTTGCTGAACACCTACTTACAAGGCCTACATCATGAGTGAGTGTGTGTGTGCGTGTGTGTGTGTGTGTGTGTAAAGATATGACATGTATAATATTTAACTGAAAAAGTCAACATATTATTGACTACAAATGGATGATAAAGAGTACATCCTATGGAATTTCAGAGAAAGAGATGACTTGGTGCTGTAGTGGTCAAAGAAGTGTCCCAGTTGTTCATGAAAGACAGATTGAGAAGGAATTTGTTGTTGTTAAGTAATTTCAATCATGTCCAACTCTTCATGATCCTGATTGGAGTTTTCTTGGCAATGACACTGGAGTGGTTTGCAAAATCTTTCTCCAGCTCATTTTACACATAAGGAAAACTGAGATTTAAGGTTAAGTGACTTCCCCAGGGTCACATAGCTAGGATGTGTCTTAAGCCAGATTTGAACTCAGGAAGATAAATCTTCCCAATAACAAGCCCAGTGCTCTGTCCAATATGCCACCTAGCTGCCTCATAAGGGATAGGGTGGGATAAATGTTTTGTTCTAAGCATGAGTAACAGTAGGAACAAAGGTATGTGCACAGGTAGAAATGCTTTGGGTACTGGAGAAAACAAGCATGGCATTTTCAATAATATAGAGTATTTAGATAAAGGCCAGGATGTTGACCTTAGGTAGCATCTTTTGGAGAATATGGAAAAGAATCACATAGGTTGAGAAGGCATGGATGAGGTTTGATCTGCATGGATAGAAGGAATACTGACAATGATGAGATCAAACATGCATTGAAAGAAGTTTAGGTTTCAGTCAAAAACAAATATTTAGTAGGTAGTTAGAAATGAGGAGTTGGAATTGAAAATATTTTAAGTGGGACTAAAAAGGAAGATTCAGCAAAGAAAATTTAAAAAGCAATCAGAGGGGAAAAACTAAGCTGTTTTTAGTACTGTCTGAAGCACAAAGACTTCAAGAAGAGTGATGTCAACTGTATCAAGTGCTAAGCAGATACAAGGACTTGAAGGACTTAAGTTTCATTATCATGGGATGGGTGAAGGCAAAATTTCAAAGGATTAAGGAGAAAATGGATGATAGTCAATAAGAATTTTTTGGGCACTTAATATATACTAAAGTTACATACTGTGCTAAACTCTGGTAATACAAATATGAGCAGGAAGAAAGACTGTTCTTGCCTTCAGGTAGCTTACACTTTAATGAGGAGAGCAATAAATAAAAAGAAGTTGTGGGGTGAGAAATGTAGTTATGCAGGAGCATGATAGAAAAAGTCTAGACAGTCAAAAGTGGAGCTCAAACAGGATATGGCTAGGCTGGACTTAAAATAGAATTTCTGGGAGGAGCAAAGGGCCCCACACAAAGACCAGGATGACATAGCCAGTTCACAGTGAAATTCCAGTTTGAGATGATTATTGCGGCATAATAAGGAAAAGTGCAGAGTCAGGAGTGGCACCTGGTAAGTAATGAAGGATTATAAAGAAGAGTAGGTTGCAGATTTAGACTATTCATTAAAAATTTGACAGCAAAAGTAAAGGGAATGTTAAGGTAGCAGGTAGATTGCATGGTAGAGTCAAGCAAAAACATTAGAGCTATGAGAAACTTCCTTTATTAAAATCTACATATGCAGCCTTTTTTGAGCCCATGATAGACTAACTACTGTGGTTTTATATTCTAAAGAACAAATGAAATATATGGTGGATCCCTGTGAATACATAAAAGTAGAATCTTCTGTAGGTCTTCATACTAATGGTACCTTTCTTGTATGAATTTCCATTTTTGGGGTGAGCACAGTGGAGGGGGAATCAGTAGATATAGAAGACTAGCCTGCTTTGAAAACCTTAAAGTGCTATATAACAACGACAACAATAATAATTAAGAATTATAATAATGATAAAGTATACCCAGATATGAGAAGAATCTATACTTTTATAAGTTTGGGGAACTCATGGTATGGCATCTCTTTCTATTGTCTATATCTCAGTAAATAAGTCTTAGGAACTTACCTAACATGCTAAGAGATCTTGCCCATAGTCACATAACTAGAATGTACCAAATTGGTATTTAAACCTAGGTTTTACAGATTTCAAACCTAGAACTCTATTCACTATACCTGATGACTCTATTGATTCACTATATTTATTCTTCAATTTCACATAGTAACAGATGTTCTGTTCCTTTGAGTGGAACATCAAATCAATCCAAAACATTTTTTAAAAGACCACCACTCTCAAAAAATTATTTTAATAAGTATGACAGAGCCTAAGCTTGGTCAGTTATTTCAATGCTGTTCAATGTCTTCTGTCACATAAAACAATGTTTTTCTCTAATTTGGAGCATGTTGCTTGGAGCACTGTTGGCAGCTATACTTTTTCTCCCATTACTTGTTGGGACATGACTAGCTAGGGTTAATTAGTCAATAGCTATAGAAGAAATATAACCTAACAAATAGATTTATTGGCACTCAATAAGTATTTGTGTTTATTGTGCTTAGTACTAGAAATACATGAAGATAAGTGCTTTCTACGTGTCAGACATTGTGTTAACAAATGTTGGAGAAATGAAAAACATGCCTGAAAATCATTCTCCACCCTCTGTGTTTCAACATTTTGATGCAACAATTAAGAGCATTACCTATTTTTTTTATAATTTTTATAATTTAAATTTCTCAGAAGAAGAGCATGTGGTCCATCCACAAACATCCTAGTGATTTTTCATGGTTTATTTGTTATTATTTATTTTTTTTCTGAAAGTGACCTACCAAATCTTTATATTTCAGCTCTGTTTCACCTCTGAAACACCAAAGAAAACAAGGTCACCACAAAGTCACTGAAAGTATCACAGTTTAAAATGCTACTCTTTGGGATTGATGAATAGCTTCAATTTTCTCAGTTCCATGACAAAAGGAATTGGAGCAGTTCTTTGGAGATCCATAAGAGGATGGAAGTAGCTAGATGAAAAATGACATTTCTACAAGTGTTTGTGGCAAGGTTAGAACATTCTAAAAATGAAAAGCTTAATGTTCTTCAGAATTCAGGCCCAATGCCTGTGATCTTATGGGTGGAAGAAGTGGACAAATGAGAAAATATTAGAAAGTATTGATTAGAAGTGATGAGATGCCTGAATTTATAATTCAACCTAAGTAAGAAGAGTGAATATGTATTACAAAAACAAAAGTGGCCTTACAGATTAGGATGCTGGTGGCACAAGACCTGGTTATTAATCCAGTCTTGGCTTAAAACTAGTGGAGTATCTTTAGATATGGTAGATACTCTCTGTGCATTGGTCTCTTCGTGTTTAAGTAATCCACAATCTATTAACAAAGCTGAAAGCTTGAACGGACTGAGCTCAGAATTCAATGTTTCTCAGCAGTAACTCTAAGGCTCATGCTTGAGGCACTAGGTAGGGTAGTGGATAGAGCCTTGGGCCTACAATCAAGAAGAACTGAGATCAAATCCAGTCTCAGAAAAATTACTAACTGTGTGATCTTGGGCAAGTCACTTAACTTATGTTGACCTCAGTTTTCTCAACTGTAAAATGAGGATAATAATAGCACTTAGCTTTCAGGTTTGAGATAATATTTGTAAAAGACATATAAATAGCACACTTCAAGTATGTTGTTGATCAGTCCTTTCAGTCGTGTCCAATTTTTCATGACCCCATTTTTGGGGTTTTCTTGGAAAATGTACTGGAATATTTTACCATTTCCTTCTCCAGCTCATTTTACAGATGAGGAACTGAGGCAAATAAGTGACTTGCCCAGGGTCACAAAGCTATTAAGTGTCTGAGTCCAATTTTTTTTTAACTCACCAAGATTAGTCTTGAATCTAGGCCCAGCACTCTATCCACTGTGCCACCTAGTTGTTCTTCCTAGATAGTAGGTGCTGGATAAATATTCTCTCCCCCCTTCCCTTCATGCTACTATCCAAGGGCATCAGAATTTGGCATGTGTCTGTCTATGACTTTTTAGCTCCCTTGCAAATATTCACGCTGACAAAAAATCTTTATTTAACATGATAAAGAACACCAACACCTCACACCTGAACCAGAAACAGAAAAGACACTCTTACACTTCTATATTGAAGATTCATGCTTTTGACATGAACTATGCAGCCTTAACGACCTATATTACTGCTATGAGCAGGGCTTTCCTGTTAGAGTAAAGATGTGGTATTGCTAGAAAGTCAAGCAGTTAAGGTGGCACTCACTTCACCAAAGACCTATGGCATTGCTTTAGGCTCACAACATAGATGCAAATTTGTGGAGAACCTGACTACTCAGTCGAAGAACTGAAGTTGACTTGAAATTTAAATCTCCTCCTCTGATCTGATGTATAGCCCACATAATTACAGTGATGGGCAAAGTCTGATTTTGCTCCTCTCTATATTGCTCCACTCAGTATCTCATTGTTTCTTTGTTTTGGCCTCCTTGCCTTGAAACATTCGCTCTTTAGCTTGGTTCCAGAGCTTCTTTGCTTACCAGCTTGCTTCCCCCTTCCCATTTGCGTGCTGCTGGTACGTGATATATACAGCATCTCTTTCTTTCTGGTCCACATAAGGGTTCAACCTGGTACTGCTCTCATTTGTAATGAGGCCTGACTCATCAGTAAGGCCCCTGTCTCTCCTGTCTTTGCTTTTGTTGCTGCTACTGTGGTAAATGCCATCACTGTCTAGCAGCCACCACATCCCACTGTTTGATGAGTGTGTAACAACTCCTAAAGGGAGCTAGCCAAGTTCATTGTGTCTCTGGGCAAATTTATACATTTCCGACTCTTTGGTTAGTTCAGCCTCCCCTGTTTACAAAAGTGTCCATGAGTAAACCATGCCATTCTAAAACCTCACTAACTTGCCTACTTCCCCTTCTCGCCATATCTTTCTTTATTACTATTTACATTATTATTCCTTGACTAGCCTCCTTACTATCTCAAACAATACATTCCATTTCCAGATTCCAGGTATTTTCACTGGCTATCTCTCATGTCTGGAAAACCATCCCTGTTCTTCTCTACCTCCTAACTTCCTTCAAGATTCAGGTAAAGCCCCATCTTCTACAATAATTCTTTCCAAATACTATTGAATGCTAGTAACTTTCATTAATTATTTCCAATTTATCTTGCATAAATGTGCTCATGTATAGTTTTTTTTTTTTCTTGTCTCCCACAACAGACTGTGAGTTGTCTGAGAGCAAGGATTGTTTTTTGCCTTTCTTTGTATCATTAGAGCTTAGTAGAGTACCTGGTATATAGTAGTATTCAGTCTTAACAAATGCTTTTGACTGACTAGAGATACAGTGACTGAGTTCTGGTCCCCTTTTCTTTGCCTTATCACACAGCTGATGTGTACTATAGCTCTCCTTCCTTATTCTCTGTTCTTCAACAAAGACATCTGGAAAAAACATTCCAACCTTTTGCAACTCTTTTTTTTTTTTATTTAAATGCTGTAAGGTACACCAAGTAAATTACTCCAAGACTTAGAGAATTCTCAAGGAAGTGTTAGACACAATGGGAGGGAAGAAACAAGGGGGTTACTATCAACCTTGCCACAGCTGTAGAGGATTAAAATATAACATAAAGAAGTTAATGAAAATAACTATTTCAGCTTTCAAAAATTATATTTCTAAGTAACCTGCATACGTTATTAGAAGTAACCACTGGGGGACAGTTAGGTGGCACAGTGGGTAGAGTGCTGGTCCTGGAGTCAGGAGGACCTGAGTTCAAATGTGACCTCAGATACATAATACTCACTAGCTGTGTGACTCTGGGCAAGTCACTTGACCCCAATTGCCTCACCAAAAAGAAAAGAAAAAAAAAGAAGTAATCACTGAAGAAACTTTGGAGCTCTGACAGCCCAGAATAGCAATAGGTCAGTTATAATTTCTCATTACAAGTAAAACTAAGAGTACTTCAAATCTGTTAACTTTTT
>NW_020953587.1:0-5216 GCF_900497805.2 Vombatus ursinus
TGATAGTATGCCCAAATCTCCTAAAATCCACCACAAGGCCAAAAGGTTTATAGATGTTGAGTCACAACATGCGTTGAAAAGAGGGTGGCATATGGAATGAACCATGAGCAGCCCCTAGTGATATCCTTATACCTGTCCTGACCCTTTGAGTCCAGAAATCCTAGTTCCTACTAAAGTTTGATATCAGGGCTTTCTTACCCAACGTGATTATTCATCAACACATACCCCACTGACCTACATTAGTACAAGTTTGCGTTTCCTAGTCTGAATCCCAGCAATGAGATATTTTTATTCTCAAACCTTTTTGTCTATTATAGTCCAGTACAACTGCATGTTCTTCAGAGCTTTATATCAACTAACCTTTCTCACTATTCCTATTCTTGATCACTTCTGATATGGAGTCTTCATTCTAGTCAAGAATATAATATCAACCCTTTGAATAACTTGCTTGTTCCTGCTTTTTCACATTTACTTATAATATTCTGTTGCCCTGGAATAGGGGTTCTAATATTGTATTTGTGTTGTGTGTGTAAACACGTGCACACATATGTGCACACACATGTTGGACTTTTTGTCATTCTAATGAAGGTAATGGGCTCCTAAGAAAGCTGTTTTTAAATGCATAAAATAAAATGTATAGCATTGCAGAGGAAAACAATTACATTAAAATATAATTATCAAAATGTTTTGTTTCAAAAATGTCCATGGTCTCCAAGTTAAGAATCCCTGTCTTAGAATGATCACCCCAAATACTCTCTGACAAACCATGTGTATTCTTCCTTAAAACACACATCCTACTCTAAGAAGTATTCCATGATTAAATTTATAAGAGTTTTGATAATAAAAGAGAATATGAAGTAGCAGAGAGTCAGATTTAGAGACAGGATACCATTTGAATTTGTCTTTTTTTTCCTCTGACACATATTACTTAGGTGACCATGGGCAAGTCACTTTCAGTACCCCAAACAACTTTCAAAATGATAAATTTCATAAGAATTTGCGATCTTTCTTGCTAGAGGGAATTTCTTATACTGTGGAAATCATACATTCAAATTTGGAGGGTGAGGAGTAAAAACCTAACAGATCATCAGTTGTTTTATATCATGTTTCACAGAATCATAGATTTAGGGCTAGAAGATATTTTGGAGGTCATGAAGTCCAACCACCTCATTTATAGATAATGAAACCATGGCATAGAGATTTTTAAATGACTTGCCCATATTCACACAGACAGTAATGTCTGGAAAATGATTTGAACTTAGGTCTTGCTGACTCAAGGTCCAGCACTTTATTCACTCTACCACTAATGAATTCTATTTTGTTATTCAATGGCTTTGCAAGCCTTTTATGTGTGCATTATCCTATAATCCTCTGCAAGCAGTAAATTCATGAGAAACTGCAGTTATATGTCCTGTTTCTTTTTTATTGTCCCTAAGAGGAAAACATTTTATATCTTTGTTTTTAAACCCTTTTAAGTTATATTTGAATATATTTTAAAAAGTTATATTCTTGGATAAATATAGTTACTGTTCTAATGTTTAAGTGTTGGGGTAGGGAAAGTATGAGCTGAGGGGAAAGGGCCCTCAAATAACTTTGCAGTAACTCTGATAATTTTATTTTAAATATATTTTCTTAAGCATGTTTTCTCAAATGATAAGAGGAGTACTCAGGGTGGAGAGGAAATATGGGTGCCCTTCATACTAGAATCTGACACATGAGGTATATAAAATAACTTCAGGAAGGACAACAAGAGAGATAACAACAAGAAAAACAACAAAAGTCCTGATTCAATAAAACCTTGGATTAGACGGAGCAAATGAACTGAGGCTGATATTTGAGGAAGATTTGGGTAGAAACATAGAAGGTGGTTTAATGAATATAAAGAAGTGAAGTTAGAATAAAGCCACGTGTACGCAGCAAAACTACCACCCTTCTCTGTATGCGCAAGAATTTAGATAATGAATGAAGTATTTAGATAAATTCAAGTTTTTTCTCCCTGACTCCCTAACCTTAGTAAGCCATAATTGAAGTAGCGTTCCTGGAAAAATAAGAGGCATACATTCTGAAGTCTTTACTTTAAATACCTTGTCCCCTTCTTTCCTTAAGCTTTCAAATATCCTAAAAATTATAATTCACATTTTTTTCAGTTATTGGCAAAAGGACTGTGCCTCTTTTTTTTTCTTTTTCACTTACTAGTCTTTTTTTTGCAATTACATGTAAATATAAGATTTTGAGTTCCAAAATTTTCTCTCTTTTTCCCTTCCCTCCCCCCTCTCTCCAAGACAGCAAGCAATCTAATAACAGATTATGTATGTACAACCATGTTAAACATATATATATGAATATAAGTATATATATGTTTAGCAATGATATTACCTCATTGTCTATGATGACTTTTAGTAGAATGTAGTTTCCTTTCTTATCTTTTTTAATTAGACCTATTTTTGCTTTTGCTTTGTCTGAGATCAGCATTGCTTCCCCTGCTTTTTTACTTCAGCTGAAGCATAATATAGTCTTCTCCAGCCTTTTACCTTTACCCTGTGTGTATCCCTCTCTTTCAGATGTGTTTCCTATAAATAACATATTGTAGGATTGTGGTTTTTTACCAGAACTTTTAAAAAATTTTTTAAATTTATTTTTAGTTTTCAACATTCACTTGCACAAGATTCTGAGTTCCACATTTTCTCTCCATCTCTTCCCTCCCCCCCCCCCAAGATGGTATGCATTCTGAGTACCCCTTATCCTAATCTGTCCTCCCTTCTCTCTCTCCCCCCCTTCTCTTATCCCCTTCCCCTTTAATTTTCCTGTAGGACAAGATAGTTTTCTATACTCCATTTCCTGTATATCTTATTTCTCATTTGCATGTGAAAATATTTTTTTAACATTTGTTTTTAAAACTTTGGGTTCCAAATTTTCTCCCTTCCTCCCTCCCCACCCACCCTCATTGAGAAGGCAAGCAGCTCGATACAGGTTATACATGTGTAGTCATGCAAAACACTTTCATAGTAGTCATGTTGTGAAAAATTAAGTATATTTCCCTTCATCCTCTCCTATCCCCCCATTTATTCTATTCTCTCTTTTGACTCTGTCCCACCTTAGAAGTGTTTGCTTATGATTACCCCTCACCCAATCTGCCCTCCCTCCTATCATCCCCCTGCTCTCTTGTCCCCTCCCCTCCCCATTTTCCTGTAATGTAAGTTAGATTTCCATTCCCAATTGAGTGTGTATGTTATTCCCCCCTTAAACCAAATCCATTGAGAATAAGATTCACTCATTCCCTCTCATCTTCCCCCATTTCCCCTTCATTGTAAAAGCCTTTTCTTGTCTGTTTCATGTGAGATAATTTATTCCATGCCACCTCTCCCTTTCTCCTTCTCCCAGTATAATCCTATCTCCTCCTTAATTTTATTCTCCAGATATCACCCCTTTATCTTCAACTCACCCTCTGCCCTCTATCTATCTACCTATCTGTTTATCTATCACCCCATGTATGCTTTTCTTTCTCCTTTTCTCCTTTTCCCTCCTCACTAGTTTTGTTTTGACTGCCTCATCTTTCAATCTGCCCTCCCTTTTATCAGTCCCTTTTCTTTTCTTTCTCTTTTCCCTTACTACTTCTTTCCTCCCTTCTATTCCCCCTTCCCTTTTCTTTCACTTTCCCCTCTACTGCCTATATGGCAAGTTAGATTTCTACACTGAACTATGTTATTCCCCAGTTGAGCCAAATCCAATGAGAGAAGAATTCAAACAATGCTCATCTCCCTCCTATCTTTCCCTCTACTGTAATTTGTTCATAGTCTCTTTTTAGAGGTATTTGTAGGGTTTTGGGAGAGAGCTCAGGGAAGTCCCTGCTTTCATTCTACCATCTTGGCTCTGCCACCCTGGTCAATTCTTTCAATGATTTTTTTTTTACCCTCTTGTTTTAGGATATCAAGGCAACTTTCCTTGATAATTTCTTGAAAGATGATAACCAGGCTCTTTTTTTTTTAATTATGGCTTTCAGGTAGTACACTATTTCTTAAATTATCTCTCCTGGATCTATTTTCTGGTCAGTTGTTTTTTTTTTTTTTTTTTCCCCAGTGGAGTATTTTACATTTTCATCTTTTTTTTTCATTCTTTTGATTTTGTTGGACTGATTCTTGATGTCTCATAGAGTTATTAACTTGCACTTGCCCAATTCTAACTTTTAAGGATTCATTTTCTTCAGTTAGTTTTCTGCCTTCTTTTCCATTTGGTCAATTCTACTTTTAAAGGAGTTATTTTCATCAGTGGATCTTTTTTCCAATTTGCCCAATCATACTTCTTAAGGAGTTGTTTTCTTTGGTTGATTTTTGTGCTTTCTTTTCCAAACGACTCTTTTTTTAAAAAAAAATAATTCTCCTGTATAATTCTCATTTCTTTTCCCAATGTTTCTTTTAATTCTCTTAACTTAATTTTAAAAATCCTTTTTAAGCTCTTCCAAGAGGACTTTTTGGGCGTGAAAACAATTCATATTCCCCTTCAAAGCTTCACATGTAAGCAGTTTGACATTGCTGTCCTCTTTTGAATATATGTTTTGAATTTCCTATTTCACCTTAGTATCTTTCTATGGTTAGTTTTTTTTTTTTTTAATTTTTGCCCATTTGTAAAAGTTGAGCTCTGCTCCTAGCTCACACAGGGCACTGTCCCAAGCTTCTTTGTGGGGGGTGGAGGGTCAGGGTTCTGGTCACTGACTTTCTGTGATATGGCCTCAGGTGCTTAGGGCTTTCCCACAGTGCTAGGGTGACTTGGCCTAGTCACACCTGTTGTGCCAGGTCTCCAGGGCTGGCAATTTGTCTTCTGTGCTGTGTGTGGAGGCCTCTCAGATGGCCTGCTCTGCAGCTAGCATCCTGAGCCGCTACTGAGGAGTTTTGGTTGCTTATCTGTGCTGTGACTAAGAACTTACCATTAGCTTGCCCAGACATTATCTGGGGTGTGCAGCACACCCCTTTTCCCCAAGTGAGACAGACCTTTCCTGAAGTCTTTCTAAGTTATCTTATGCTTGAAGATTGTTCCATTCCATATTTTTATGGGTTCTGTCACTTCAGAATCCATTTAGAGGCTTTATTTAATATTGTTTTTAAAGGAAACCAAGGAGAGCTCAGGCAACTTCCTGATTTCTCTCTGCCATCTTGACTCAGCCTCCCATAATTTACATTAATTTAGCACTTTAAGGTGAACTAAGGACTTTCTTCACAACA
>NW_020953587.1:8216-18974 GCF_900497805.2 Vombatus ursinus
AGACTTGCTCTATTTCCCTTGGGCATTCTCTAGATACTGTTTCTAAATAGGATAAGTGAAATGAAAAGCAAAGCAATTACTTGCTAAATCCACTCAAGATAAAACAAAATCAATCCAGACAACTCAACCTATTAAAAAAATGTATATTTCCTATATAACAGATTGATGTGAAATGAATGATCTGTATTCTTGTCTAAGAACCCAACTTATCAGCTCACATTCCTTTGTGTAAATTCTACCTTTCAAGGTGGAGGTGGGTAGGGGTCACACAACTTGGAAAGTCAAATTGCTAGAATGGAAGTAAGAATTAGAATACTAATGTTTTTTAAAAATGTTTGCAAAAAGCCATAAAATATTAGCAAATGTGGACAACAGCTAGAAATCTACATTTTAATAAAGAACATCTTGATTATATCGTAGCTGCAACAGGGAGGAAGATAGATCAACCAATCAAATTTTCTGAATTCTTAACATTGATTAGGGGCTCCCCTGATATTTCCTTACTTATATGAAAAAAAAAAACACTTATTCAGCAATTTGTTCTATTTATTTAGTAGTCTGGGATATAAGAAATAAGAATCCCATTTAGCTATGAGTTTGTTCTATATCATATCAAAAGTAAAAAACTATGGGGAATGGGGATGAGGAAGAAAAAAAATAAAGCATGAATCATGACTGTTAAGATGTCATTAAAAATAAGTTCCTACACATCATATATGTGGTGTGACTCATTTTGTAAGAATATATTGTATTTCTGAGGAAATACAGATAACTGCTTCTGGAATCTCAGTCTTTTAAGGATGCACACGGATTGGCATTTTGGATGAAAATGATTTTCAAATACCACTTTAATCTTTTTTTATGCCCATGTCTTCACAATGACCAATGAACCAAAAAATCCTGCATATGCTTTCCACTAAGAATTCTGTGGTCTACATTAGCAAAGTGACTTTCAATTTAATAAATTGCAGTTACAAATATTTCATATTATATGTGAACAGAAATGTCATCAAAATTCTTCCTTCCTAAGGGAGAAAAATTTATTTTAACACAAAATGAGGAAGATTAAAGTCATTTTTGTTTTTCCAAAGTATTATTTTTTTTAACAATGACCTTAAAGACAAATACTAAGAAATTGAGGACATGTTGGTTTTACAGTGATTTAGCAAGGTACTTTTGGGGCAGCTAAGTGGCACAGACCTGGAACCAGGAAGTCATCTTCCTGAGTTCAAATCTGGCCTCAGACACCAGTATCTTTGCCAAGAAAATCCCAAATTGCATCATGAAGATTTCAACATGACTGAAATAACTGAACAACAGCAAGCAATGTAGCTTTAGATAAAAAAAAGTTCCCCTCCCAATATTTTTAAAGTCTTTAACGAACTTGTAAACCAAAGACTCATATTTTAAAATAAAAACAAAATTCAAAATCCCACAGGTATTTTCAGTGATGAGATTAGTCTAAGCAAATTTCATTGAGAGGCAACACAGAACAGTACATAGTAAGTTGACCAAAGAACCAGTAAATCACCTGTTTTCAAAGCCTGTGTTTGACCTGTGGTATCTCTGTGAATATAAGCAAATTACTTTGTCTCTCAGTGATTCAAAAACTTCTCTAAATCTATGTGGAATTTCCATCCAGAACTTAAAACACCAATAGAATCTCATGTCCCAACTCAAAAAAAAATTAGAAAACAACATAATTATAGGTTCAGTAATAAGGTATAAATATATTTAAGAAATATGATGTTAATTTTTTTTGAAGTTGAGTCATTTCAGTCATTTCTAATTTTTTTTAACCCTATTTGTAGTTTTCTTGGCAAAAATACTGGAGTGGTTTACCATTTCCTTCTCCAGCTCATTTTACAGATGAGGAAACTAAAATAAACAGTGACTTGCCTAGGATTACATAGCTAGTAAGAGTCTGAGGCTTGATTTGAACTGAGCTCTTCCTGACTTCAGGCCCTGAACTGTATCAACTGTACCACCTAGCTGCCTTGTCGAAAAAAGAAATGCTAACATTATGAGAGAGGCAAGGTCGAATCCTAAATATATTTTAGTAATCACTACATATTTCTTTAGTCTTTACTTAAAATGTTGTTATTTCTAGTACTGGTTAGTAAATAAAATGTATGCTAAAAACAATAACAGCAACAACAACAACCTTGTTTGCTAACATATCAGAAGCCAAGAATTTTAAGAATAATTATGTTTACAATTCTCACACTCCAAGAAAGAGAAATCTCTAAAAAGTACAAAACTGAGAACACTGGCAATGATCTTGGTTGTGAATAAAGATAGCTAATGACATTCTTAAATAAACTTTCCAAACAGCATAATTCTGAATGAGAGAGAGAAAAAAATAACTGCAAAAAATCCAGCTTTTATGTTTTAATGACTTACCTACTATATTTGAGGTAATCAAAGGAAATCTTCTGATCTGCTGTACTGTGTGGTATAGGACTCACATTACAACAATTTCTGGGGGCTAAGCCTGTTCTCTGAAGAACTTCTGACGACATGAGGTGCTCTAGCCTTAAAGTTCGTCCATATGAGGAGGGCTCCATTTTCAAAGATCTCTGGGCTAACCTGATTACACCTATTACACAAACCTAGCCACTTAGAAAATTGCACTATATATTTCACTGAATAAATATTTGCAGCATCATCAATGCTACCTAGAGCTATGTTTTTTATATAAATTAAGATATTTTCTCTGAGTAAATTCCTGCCCAAAAGAACTAGCATGTAACTGAACTGAATTTCCAGATTTTAGAAATAACAAGTTGTGCTCTAGTTACTTGTTCAGTTACATAGGCCACTCATTTTGCTTAGAAATATTTCATATAATCCTGGATCTTATCGGTTTCCTTTCCTAGAGGGTTATGGACCTCTTGGCAGTGAGAGAGTTTGCCCTGAATTTTTCTTATGTGTTGATGACAGAGAAATATAGGAGGTGCTGAGAAAATATTCTTCAGTTCATTCCAGAAAATGCAAAATCCTTGTCTCAAGGACTATTTAATTTCAGTCTTTGCATTGTCAGTGTCTAGCAAAATGCTTGTCATATAGCAGGTGTTTCAAGAATATTTGATCATTGATTTTTTTTTTCTGTAAAAAGATCAAAGGGGAAAAAAGTGAATGGGGATAATTAATATTTTGAAAGTAGCTTCCACATATATGTTCCTTTGTGACTATGAACCTCTTGCCTGCAGTATTTCATTGCTACATGGATTTTTATGAGAAATGGTAATTATTCGAATATAGTACTTTTTTTTACTTTCATAGGAAATTTTTGGAACTAATCTCCATTTCTGATTTATTTAATTTTTTTGAGAACCAGTGTGATTCCAACTTTGACTTCAAAGTCAGGCTGTTCTGATCAGCTCTTTAACCACCTCTGAATATTTTCCCCTCCTTGGCCAGATGTATAATAGGTGCTGACAAACTTAATTATACAAGTGGATATCAATGTGAAAAACGGGAGTTCAAGACAGTCTAATACTTCAGAAATATCTCTTGAGTTCCATGTTGGCAGAATTCAACAAAGACTAGAGTAGTTACTCCTACTACATGTTTTATTTGTCTGTTTTCCAACTGTCTTCATGTGGACAGACAACATTTTTCACTGCTTTAGACTGAGGGAAAAAAAAAAAACATGTTCACATTTGTACCTCATTACCTGGCTGAATCCAGGAGATAAATTCTACTACCAAATGACCCATTGGCAAGAGAATAAAAAGAAATAAAGGACCCATTTAAAAGTATACATTTATATGTAAACATTTGAATAATAAATTTTAAAAGCAGTGATTTTAAATTTCCAGGCAACATCTTAAATGAAAAGCAGCAAGTGATTTGCACTACTTCAAATGGCATTCAGATTCAGTGAAGTAAAAAGCCTTGCCTCCAGGTTTAAAAGGGATTAGCAGACTACCTTGGGGAAGCAGGGAGTGCCATAAATGAGGTACATAAAATGGAAAAGAACCATTTGTAAAAATACATAACATCTATTGGTAGATTGCCCATAAAGTCAAATATCTCCACTTGGAATGTCAGAGCTGGAACTTGGCAGATAGAGATTGTATATGTGACAACATGAACTTCTTTTCCTGAAAAGCTTGGGTAGGATGCCTATACCATAAAGGAAAAGATGTACTTGGATTATACAGTGTGTCTCTTGGTTCTGTTGTACCTATGGGCCAAATTCTGGCAGAACTAAAATTCATGGAAAGAAAATAAATCTAGGCCTGAATATGCAGCAGCAATCCACTATAACACTTATAACACACTTAAGTGGCTTTGTGGCCCATTGAATGAATGGGATATGGCTTTTGTTTTAATAAACTATGAGAATAAGTAGAGATCCAATGTTATTAATAAGCCTTAAAGCCCTTTTTAGAAGCCAGTACCAAGGAAAGTAATTTTTAAATGATAAAGTTTAGTCTAGGAAGTGGGAGTGGGAGATCTGTTGGGAAGGCATGTGTGAGGAAACATATTTAGAGACGTTATTCTCATAAGTTTTTCTGATTATTACTTTCAACATAAAAAATAGCACTTTGCCAAATCAAGTTTCTAACATAAGTCCAATTCCCTAACTAGTAATTCTTGCCATTCAGGTTATTCCTTCTGATATGGTCATTAAAAGAAAAAATCCTGGTTAAATCTGTTTATCTTTTTTTCTTACTGCTCTAATTTCACTTTTATTCTCTCACTTCAATCAACAATTGATTTTGGAACTAGAAGGCACTTTTAAGTCGTCTATTCCAATTTCCTTACTTTAGAGTTGAGGAAACAAATACTCTTCTACTACTTAGGTAACTTTATAAATGTAAATTTTTGAAAGATAAATTGATCAATATTTGCTGAACACCTACTTACAAGGCCTACATCATGAGTGAGTGTGTGTGTGCGTGTGTGTGTGTGTGTAAAGATATGACATGTATAATATTTAACTGAAAAAGTCAACATATTATTGACTACAAATGGATGATAAAGAGTACATCCTATGGAATTTCAGAGAAAGAGATGACTCGGTGCTGTAGTGGTCAAAGAAGTGTCCCAGTTGTTCATGAAAGACAGATTGAGAAGGAATTTGTTGTTGTTAAGTAATTTCAATCATGTCCAACTCTTCATGATCCCAATTGGAGTTTTCTTGGCAATGACACTGGAGTGGTTTGCAAATTCTTTCTCCAGCTCATTTTACACATAAGGAAAACTGAGATTTAAGGTTAAGTGACTTCCCCAGGGTCACATAGCTAGGATGTGTCTTAAGCCAGATTTGAACTCAGGAAGATAAATCTTCCCAATAACAAGCCCAGTGCTCTGTCCAATATGCCACCTAGCTGCCTCATAAGGGATAGGGTGGGATAAATGTTTTGTTCTAAGCATGAGTAACAGTAGGAACAAAGGTATGTACACAGGTAGAAATGGTTTGGGTACTGGAGAAAACAAGCATGGCATTTTCAATAATATAGAGTATTTAGATAAAGGTCAGGATGTTGACCTTAGGCAGCATCTTTTGGAGAATATGGAAAAGAATCACATAGGTTGAGAAGGCATGGATGAGGTTTGATCTGCATGGATAGAAGGAATACTGACAATGATGAGATCAAACATGCATTGAAAGAAGTTTAGGTTTCAGTCAAAAACAAATATTTAGTAGGTAGTTAGAAATGAGGAGTTGGAATTGAAAATATTTTAAGTGGGACTAAAAAGGAAGATTCAGCAAAGAAAATTTAAAAAGCAATCAGAGGGGAAAAACTAAGCTGTTTTTAGTACTGTCTGAAGCACAAAGACTTCAAGAAGAGTGATGTCAACTGTATCAAGTGCTAAGCAGATACAAGGACTTGAAGGACGTAAGTTTCATTATCATGGGATGGGTGAAGGCAAAATTTCAAAGGATTAAGGAGAAAATGGATGATAGTCAATAAGAATTTTTTGGGCACTTAATATATACTAAAGTTACATACTGTGCTAAACTCTGGTAATACAAATATGAGCAGGAAGAAAGACTGTTCTTGCCTTCAGGTAGCTTACACTTTAATGAGGAGAGCAATAAATAAAAAGAAGTTGTGGGGTGAGAAATGTAGTTATGCAGGAACATGATAGAAAAAGTCTAGACAGTCAAAAGTGGAGCTCAAACAGGACATGGCTAGGCTGGACTTAAAATAGAATTTCTGGGAGGAGCAAAGGGCCCCACACAAAGACCAGGATGACATAGCCAGTTCACAGTGAAATTCCAGTTTGAGATGATTATTGCGGCATAATAAGGAAAAGTGCAGAGTCAGGAGTGGCGCCTGGTAAGTAATGAAGGATTATAAAGAAGAGTAGGTTGCAGATTTAGACTATTCATTAAAAATTTGACAGCAAAAGTAAAGGGAATGTTAAGGTAGCAGGTAGATTGCATGGTAGAGTCAAGCAAAAACATTAGAGCTATGAGAAACTTCCTTTATTAAAATCTACATATACAGCCTTTTTTGAGCCCATGATAGACTAACTACTGTGGCTTTATATTCTAAAGAACAAATGAAATATATGGTGGATCCCTGTGAATACATAAAAGTAGAATCTTCTGTAGGTCTTCATACTAATGGTACCTTTCTTGTATGAATTTCCATTTTTGGGGTGAGCACAGTGGAGGGGGAATCAGTAGATATAGAAGACTAGCCTGCTTTGAAAACCTTAAAGTGCTATATAACAACGACAACAATAATAATTAAGAATTATAATAATGATAAAGTATACCCAGATATGAGAAGAATCTATACTTTTATAAGTTTGGGGAACTCATGGTATGGCATCTCTTTCTATTGTCTATATCTCAGTAAATAAGTCTTAGGAACTTACCTAACATACTAAGAGATCTTGCCCATAGTCACATAACTAGAATGTACCAAATTGGTATTTAAACCTAGGTTTTACAGATTTCAAACCTAGAACTCTATTCACTATACCTGATGACTCTATTGATTCACTATATTTATTCTTCAATTTCACATAGTAACAGATGTTCTGTTCCTTTGAGTGGAACATCAAATCAATCCAAAACATTTTTTAAAAGACCACCACTCTCAAAAAATTATTTTAATAAGTATGACAGAGCCTAAGCTTGGTCAGTTATTTCAATGCTGTTCAATGTCTTCTGTCACATAAAACAATGTTTTTCTCTAATTTGGAGCATGTTGCTTGGAGCACTGTTGGCAGCTATACTTTTTCTCCCATTACTTGTTGGGACATGACTAGCTAGGGTTAATTAGTCAATAGCTATAGAAGAAATATAACCTAACAAATAGATTTATTGGCACTCAATAAGTATTTGTGTTTATTGTGCTTAGTACTAGAAATACATGAAGATAAGTGCTTTCTACGTGTCAGACATTGTGTTAACAAATGTTGGAGAAATGAAAAACATGCCTGAAAATCATTCTCCACCCTCTGTGTTTCAACATTTTGATGCAACAATTAAGAGCATTACCTATTTTTTTTATAATTTTTATAATTTAAATTTCTCAGAAGAAGAGCATGTGGTCCATCCACAAACATCCTAGTGATTTTTCATGGTTTATTTGTTATTATTTATTTTTTTTCTGAAAGTGACCTACCAAATCTTTATATTTCAGCTCTGTTTCACCTCTGAAACACCAAAGAAAACAAGGTCACCACAAAGTCACTGAAAGTATCACAGTTTAAAATGCTACTCTTTGGGATTGATGAATAGCTTCAATTTTCTCAGTTCCATGACAAAAGGAATTGGAGCAGTTCTTTGGAGATCCATAAGAGGATGGAAGTAGCTAGATGAAAAATGACATTTCTACAAGTGTTTGTGGCAAGGTTAGAACATTCTAAAAATGAAAAGCTTAATGTTCTTCAGAATTCAGGCCCAATGCCTGTGATCTTATGGGTGGAAGAAGTGGACAAATGAGAAAATATTAGAAAGTATTGATTAGAAGTGATGAGATGCCTGAATTTATAATTCAACATAAGTAAGAAGAGTGAATATGTATTACAAAAACAAAAGTGGCCTTACAGATTAGGATGCTGGAGGCACAAGACCTGGTTATTAATCCAGTCTTGGCTTAAAACTAGTGGAGTATCTTTAGATATGGTAGATACTCTCTGTGCATTGGTCTCTTCATGTTTAAGTAATCCACAATCTATTAACAAAGCTGAAAGCTTGAACGGACTGAGCTCAGAATTCAATGTTTCTCAGCAATAACTCTAAGGCTCATGCTTGAGGCACTAGGTAGGGTAGTGGATAGAGCCTTGGGCCTACAATCAAGAAGAACTGAGATCAAATCCAGTCTCAGAAAAATTACTAACTGTGTGATCTTGGGCAAGTCACTTAACTTATGTTGACCTCAGTTTTCTCAACTGTAAAATGAGGATAATAATAGCACTTAGCTTTCAGGTTTGAGATAATATTTGTAAAAGACATATAAATAGCACACTTCGTATGTTGTTGATCAGTCCTTTCAGTCGTGTCCAATTTTTCATGACCCTATTTTTGGGGTTTTCTTGGAAAATGTACTGGAATATTTTACTATTTCCTTCTCCAGCTCATTTTACAGATGAGGAACTGAGGCAAATAAGTGACTTGCCCAGGGTCACAAAGCTATTAAGTGTCTGAGTCCAATTTTTTTTTAACTCACCAAGATTAGTCTTGAATCTAGGCCCAGCACTCTATCCACTGTGCCACCTAGTTGCTCTTCCTAGATAGTAGGTGCTGGATAAATATTCTCTCCCCACTTCCCTTCATGCTACTATCCAAGGGCATCAGAATTTGGCATGTGTCTGTCTATGACTTTTTAGCTCCCTTGCAAATATTCACGCTGACAAAAAAATCTTTATTTAACATGATAAAGAACACCAACACCTCACACCTGAACCAGAAACAGAAAAGACACTCTTACACTTCTATATTGAAGATTCATGCTTTTGACATGAACTATGCAGCCTTAACAACCTATATTACTGCTATGAGCAGGGCTTTCCTGTTAGAGTAAAGATGTGGTATTGCTAGAAAGTCAAGCAGTTAAGGTGGCACTCACTTCACCGAAGACCTATGGCATTGCTTTAGGCACACAACATAGATGCAAATTTGTGGAGAACCTGACTACTCAGTCAAAGAACTGAAGTTGACTTGAAATTTAAATCTCCTCCTCTGATCTGATGTATAGCCCACATAATTACAGTGATGGGCAAAGTCTGATTTTGCTCCTCTCTATATTGCTCCACTCAGTATCTCATTGTTTCTTTGTTTTGGCCTCCTTGCTTTGAAACATTCGCTCTTTAGCTTGGTTCCAGAGCTTCTTTGCTTACCAGCTTGCTTCCCCCTTCCCATTAGCGTGCTGCTGGTACGTGATATATACAGCATCTCTTTCTTTCTGATCCACATAAGGGTTCAACCTGGTACTGCTCTCATTTGTAATGAGGCCTGACTCATCAGTAAGGCCCCTGTCGCTCCTGTCTTTGCTTTTGTTGCTGCTACTGTGGCAAATGCCATCACTGTCTAGCAGCTACCACATCCCACTGTTTGATGAGTGTGTAACAACTCCTAAAGGGAGCTAGCCAAGTTCATTGTGTCTCTGGGCAAATTTATACATTTCCGACTCTTTGGTTAGTTCAGCCTCCCCTGTTTACAAAAGTGTCCATGAGTAAACCATGCCATTCTAAAACCTCACTAACTTGCCTACTTCCCCTTCTCGCCATATCTTTCTTTATTACTATTTACATTATTATTCCTTGACTAGCCTCCTTACTATCTCAAACAATACATTCCATTTCCAGATTCCAGGTATTTTCACTGGCTATCTCTCATGTCTGGAAAACCATCCCTGTTCTTCTCTACCTCCTAACTTCCTTCAAGATTCAGGTAAAGCCCCATCTTCTACAATAATTCTTTCCAAATACTATTGAATGCTAGTAACTTTCATTAATTATTTCCAATTTATCTTGCATAAATGTGCTCATGTATAGTTTTTTTTTTTCTTGTCTCCCACAACAGACTGTGAGTTGTCTGAGAGCAAGGATTGTTTTTTGCCTTTCTTTGTATCATTAGAGCTTAGTAGAGTACCTGGTATATAGTAGTATTCAGTCTTAACAAATGCTTTTGACTGACTAGAGATACAGTGACTGAGTTCTGGTCCCCTTTTCTTTGCCTTATCACACAGCTAATGTGTACTATAGCTCTCCTTCCTTATTATCTGTTCTTCAACAAAGACATCTGGAAAAAACATTCCAACCTTTTGCAACTCTTTTTTTTTTTATTTAAATGCTGTAAGGTACACCAAGTAAATTACTCCAAGACTTAGAGAATTCTCAAGGAAGTGTTAGACACAATGGGAGGGAAGAAACAAGGGGGTTACTATCAACCTTGCCACAGCTGTAAAGGATTAAAATATAACATAAAGAAGTTAATGAAAATAACTATTTCAGCTTTCAAAAATTATATTTCTAAGTAACCTGCATACGTTATTAGAAGTAATCACTGGGGGACAGTTAGGTGGCACAGTGGGTAGAGTGCTGGTCCTGGAGTCAGGAGGACCTGAGTTCAAATGTGACCTCAGATACATAATACTCACTAGCTGTGTGACTCTGGGCAAGTCACTTGACCCCAATTGCCTCACCAAAAAGAAAAGAAAAAAAAAGAAGTAATCACTGAAGAAACTTTGGAGCTCTGACAGCCCAGAATAGCAATAGGTCAGTTATAATTTCTCATTACAAGTAAAACTAAGAGTACTTCAAATCTGTTAACTTTTT
>NW_020953588.1:0-3951 GCF_900497805.2 Vombatus ursinus
TGCTGGTAGTGCCTGAAAGGACAAAAAATGGCTTTCTTCAGAACGGAGTATATCTGTTGGAAAGTGATGGAGAACATGGTTCAGGAGCAATGAGACAAATGAAAAGCTTGAGAGACAGAGTCTCTGGGTAATTAATAATCAATTTATTAATTAGGCTCGCTGATTATCAATAAGTTGATGGTCAGTGGTCTCTCTCCACATTCTAAACAGAAGGAAAGTTGGGTGAGGTCCTGCCCAAGATCAAGTAACCTGTTTTCTGAGGATTTGAAAATCTCATTTATTGGCAATGTCTTTCAGAGACTGACTGACTTAAATGGGATGGTCCACTGAATGAGGAAATAGAGAGAAAAAGCTCTAATCCTAATTTTATAATTGGTTATTAATAAAATAGAAAAAATCACTTCTCTCAGCAAGAAGATGAGATTTGGAAGCAGAAAAGCCTGATTGGAATTCAAGCCCTATTACTGAGGCCAATGACTACAGCTGTAGCCTCACTATCTGATTTTGGATACATCCAGGGTTATTGGTTTTGTTGTGTTGTGTTTTGTTTTGTCTTGTTTTGTTTTTTTACTTGGCCTGAACAAGGCAGTTCAGTGGGGCAATGGATAGCACACCAGGCCTGGAGGCAGGAAGATCTGAGTTCAAGTCTAGCCTTAATACTAACTGTATGACTCTGGACAAGTCACTTAACCCTTATTTGCCTCAATTCCTCATTGGAAAATGTGAAGACTTTGGAGAAGGAAATAGCAAATCATTCCAGTATCTTTGCTAAGAAAACTCCATGGATAAGAGTCCATGGCACCATCTTAAGTCAGGCATCACTCAGTGACTAAACAACAAGAAGCCCTGGACAAGTGGGCAAATATTTACCTGTGTGCCTGATTTCACGCTGGCCAAGTCTCTGTCAAACTTGATACTTCTTTCATAAATTTCCTTCAAAACAAAGATCAGGTTTTTTTTTTTTGCATTTATGTCTTCAAATTTCTTTACTCCTTTGGTTGGGTAACATTAAGATTTTATCCACCTAACCACAATAGAGGAGAAAATTAGCTCAATGCTGTCACCGCTGCTATGAAGGCTTATCCTGTATCAGGTGACTTTTGATATGATGGAGTCTTTAATACATGATGTTGATGCTGATGATTTAGTCTGAATTCTCATTGACACTGGAAGTATTCAGTACTCTATATTTCAAGAATTTAGGATTTTATTTAGTTCCATTCTGTTTGCTTAACCAGGAATAAGCCATAACACTGGCTAAAATTCAATTAAAATATGTTTTAAAATGAGTAGCAAACTTGTACACATGATGACAGACCAAATGTGTAACATCTTCATTGGCCACAAGACAGGGATCTCAATTGTATAATAATTCTCTCTGGCCTAAAGCTTTCCTTACAATGCATAGCCTGTCTAAATTCTGCAATATCGACTGTGACTACTAGATGGTACCAAAGACCAGGATATAATATTCTTCAATGGCTTTTTTTTTTTTATACCACCAAGTGGAAGCACCAAATTGGTCAAAAAACATTTGCTGAAAGCCTACAACATGCCATGATGTGCTCTGGGTGCAAGGAATCCAATGAGAAAAAGGAAACAGTCACTGCCCTTAGAAAAACTAGAGAAGTATGTTGAGGTTCTAAGGCAGAGGGATAAAAGTATGTAGGAGAGAGAAAGAAAAGGAGGGAACTGTTTCTATTGGATTTATCTCTCCCGCTTCTCTTCTGTTCTCTGTGTAGCACAAAGTCACCCATTCTCACACACACCCTCCCATACACGCAAACACACACACACACACACACAAACATACACACACTTACAGTGGAAGAGCTACGCACATTGTCTCAGTTACTCAGAACTCAATGCCTTCTTGGAGACCTCACTCTCTTGATCTGCCATGCAGCTGAGGACTTATTCTCAGTGTCTTCTACAAACTTGAGTCTCTGATGCGTTTACTCTGTCACCAAAAGAGGACATAGGAGAGTGACCCTTGTTCAGTGGCTCCGTCTTGTAATGAAGAAAATAGATACTGTCAAAGACCTTTCGTGTCTTTGAACAATTCTCTCTCCTTCCAAGCCCACGTCTCTAGATAATATGGAAACTTCAGCATTTGACAATCCCCTCCCTCCTCCACCAGCAATATCAGCTTTCCTGAAAAGCACACAGTCTGACAAGGCTTAAAACACAAGTACTTTTTTTTTCTGAAAAGTAAATGAATAAATGAATGAAAAGCACTGGTTAAGTGCTTAGTATTTGTCAAGAACCATGCTAAAACCTGCCATTACAAATGGATAAAGAGAGTCAGTGCTCCCAGGGAGCTCTCACTGTAATTTGGGACAACAACGACCACAGGAAGAGTCACCTTCAGGGTGGATAGAAAGGCCTGAGCCACTAAGGGTGCCAGTGGCAGGGCAAAGGACAAGGCCCAGGGCTCCCCAGAACACATCAGAGAGCCTGCCCTGCAGAGTTGGGAGTCTTGAGGTCAGAATGGGGCAGGGACCCAAGGTTTCCTCCAGCAGGGCTGGGGAAGGGAAGCACTGGCAGGGAGGTTGGGGCATGGCACCCTGCTGGGCACCAGCTCATGTACAGTTAATACAAATGAACAGTTACTACCACTGAGCTATTTCCCTTCTTCCTCCCCATTACACCCCCTGCCATAAACCGAATAGTCTCCATAACTTACAGCACTGTCAGATGCAGGGCTCTAGATGGTGATGGCCAGGTGTGGCTTCCCAACACTGGCCCTTCCATCCACAGCATGTTTCAATGGATGATGGCTGGCTTCCTCCAATAAAACAAAATGAAAAGAAGGAAAGATAGAAGAAAATATAAAGAATCTCATAAAAAAGCAATCGACCTGGAAAATAGATGGAAGAGAGATAATTTAAGAGTTATTGGACTACCTGAAACTCATGATCAAACAAAGAGCCTAGCTATTATTTTAAGAAATTACAAAAGAAAACTCCCCCAATATCTTAGATCCAGTCAATAAAATAAAAATTGAAAAAAAAATCCACTGATTACCACCTTAAAGAGATCCCAAAACGAGAACTGCCAGGAATATTATAACCAAACTCCAGAGCTCCCAGGTAAAGGAGAAAATATTATAAGCAGCCACAAAGAAATGATTCAAATATTGTGGAGCCACAGTCAAGATCACACATAAATTAGAGGCTTCCATGATAAAGGACTAGAGAGCTTGGAATATGATATTCAGGAAGTCAAAGACCTAGGATTACAATGAAGAATAAATTATGCAGCAAAACTGAGTACAAGCATTCAGAGGGGAAAATGGACATTTGATGAAAGAGAGAAATTTTGAGCATTCCTAGACACAAGACTCTAGGGAAGGATGAAAACATAAACAAACAAGAGAAATCATAAGGAACTCAATACAATTAAATTGAGAACATTTCCATATGTGAGGATGATACATGTAACTCATGAGATTTTTATCCTTGTAAGAGCAGTTTGAATGAGTCTACACAGACAGAGACTATGAGTGTGAGTTAATTATGTTGGGGTGATCTCAGAAAAAAAGTAGAGTGAGAAAGAGGGGAGCATGAGAAGAAGGAGGAAGGGAGAGACAGAATTGGGAAAATTTTCTCACATAAAAGAGGCATGGAAGAAAAAGCTTTTACACTGGTGGGGGAAATGCGAGGGAAGTTAGTGGGCTATGCTTGAACTTCACTCTCATCAGATTTAGTTCAAAGAGGGAAGAATATATACTCGGTTGTATATAAAAATCTATCTTACCCAATAGGGAATAATAAGAGAAAGGGATAAGAGAAAGGGGGGCAGTGGCTAGAAGCAAAATAGACATTTGAGAAGGGAGAAGAGAGAAAGAGAGAGACACAGAGAGAGACAGAGAGGAAGAGAGAGAGAGATAGAGAGGGAGAGAGAGAGAAGAAGAAGAAGAAGAAGAAGAAGAAGAAGAAGAAGAAGAAG
>NW_020953589.1:0-3925 GCF_900497805.2 Vombatus ursinus
TGCTGGTAGTGCCTGAAAGGACAAAAAATGGCTTTCTTCAGAACGGACTATATCTGTTGGAAAGTGATGGAGAACATGGTTCAGGAGCAATGAGACAAATGAAAAGCTTGAGAGACAGAGTCTCTGGGTAATTAATAATCAATTTATTAATTAGGCTCGCTGATTATCAATAAGTTGATGGTCAGTGGTCTCTCTCCACATTCTAAACAGAAGGAAAGTTGGGTGAGGTCCTGCCCAAGATCAAGTAACCTGTTTTCTGAGGATTTGAAAATCTCATTTATTGGCAATGTCTTTCAGAGACTGACTGACTTAAATGGGATGGTCCACTGAATGAGGAAATAGAGAGAAAAAGCTCTAATCCTAATTTTATAATTGGTTATTAATAAAATAGAAAAAATCACTTCTCTCAGCAAGAAGATGAGATTTGGAAGCAGAAAAGCCTGATTGGAATTCAAGCCCTATTACTGAGGCCAATGACTACAGCTGTAGCCTCACTATCTGATTTTGGATACATCCAGGGTTATTGGTTTTGTTGTGTTGTGTTTTGTTTTGTCTTGTTTTGTTTTTTTTACTTGGCCTGAACAAGGCAGTTCAGTGGGGCAATGGATAGCACACCAGGCCTGGAGGCAGGAAGATCTAGCCTTAATACTAACTGTATGACTCTGGACAAGTCACTTAACCCTTATTTGCCTCAATTCCTCATTGGAAAATGTGAAGACTTTGGAGAAGGAAATAGCAAATCATTCCAGTATCTTTGCTAAGAAAACTCCATGGATAAGAGTCCATGGCACCATCTTAAGTCAGGCATCACTCAGTGACTAAACAACAAGAAGCCCTGGACAAGTGGGCAAATATTTACCTGTGTGCCTGATTTCACGCTGGCCAAGTCTCTGTCAAACTTGATACTTCTTTCATAAATTTCCTTCAAAACAAAGATCAGGTTTTTTTTTTTTGCATTTATGTCTTCAAATTTCTTTACTCCTTTGGTTGGGTAACATTAAGATTTTATCCACCTAACCACAATAGAGGAGAAAATTAGCTCAATGCTGTCACCGCTGCTATGAAGGCTTATCCTGTATCAGGTGACTTTTGATATGATGGAGTCTTTAATACATGATGTTGATGCTGATGATTTAGTCTGAATTCTCATTGACACTGGAAGTATTCAGTACTCTATATTTCAAGAATTTAGGATTTTATTTAGTTCCATTGTGTTTGCTTAACCAGGAATAAGCCATAACACTGGCTAAAATTCAATTAAAATATGTTTTAAAATGAGTAGCAAACTTGTACACATGATGACAGACCAAATGTGTAACATCTTCATTGGCCACAAGACAGGGATCTCAATTGTATAATAATTCTCTCTGGCCTAAAGCTTTCCTTACAATGCATAGCCTGTCTAATCGACTGTGACTACTAGATGGTACCAAAGACCAGGATATAATATTCTTCAATGGCTTTTTTTTTTTTATACCACCAAGTGGAAGCACCAAATTGGTCAAAAAACATTTGCTGAAAGCCTACAACATGCCATGATGTGCTCTGGGTGCAAGGAATCCAATGAGAAAAAGGAAACAGTCACTGCCCTTAGAAAAACTAGAGAAGTATGTTGAGATTCTAAGGCAGAGGGATAAAAGTATGTAGGAGAGAGAAAGAAAAGGAGGGAACTGTTTCTATTGGATTTGTCTCTCCCGCTTCTCTTCTGTTCTCTGTGTAGCACAAAGTCACCCATTCTCACACACACCCTCCCATACACGCAAACACACACACACACACACACAAACATACACACACTTACAGTGGAAGAGCTACGCACATTGTCTCAGTTACTCAGAACTCAATGCCTTCTTGGAGACCTCACTCTCTTGATCTGCCATGCAGCTGAGGACTTATTCTCAGTGTCTTCTACAAACTTGAGTCTCTGATGCGTTTACTCTGTCACCAAAAGAGGACATAGGAGAGTGACCCTTGTTCAGTGGCTCCCTCTTGTAATGAAGAAAATAGATACTGTCAAGGACTTTTGTGTCTTTGAACAATTCTCTCTCCTTCCAAGCCCACGTCTCTAGATAATATGGAAACTTCAGCATTTGACAATCCCCTCCCTCCTCCACCAGCAATATCAGCTTTCCTGAAAAGCACACAGTCTGACAAGGCTTAAAACACAAGTACTTTTTTTTCTGAAAAGTAAATGAATAAATGAATGAAAAGCACTGGTTAAGTGCTTAGTATTTGTCAAGAACCATGCTAAAACCTGCCATTACAAATGGATAAAGAGAGTCAGTGCTCCCAGGGAGCTCTCACTGTAATTTGGGACAACAACGACCACAGGAAGAGTCACCTTCAGGGTGGATAGAAAGGCCTGAGCCACTAAGGGTGCCAGTGGCAGGGCAAAGGACAAGGCCCAGGGCTCCCCAGAACACATCAGAGAGCCTGCCCTGCAGAGTTGGGAGTCTTGAGGTCAGAATGGGGCAGGGACCCAAGGTTTCCTCCAGCAGGGCTGGGGAAGGGAAGCACTGGCAGGGAGGTTGGGGCATGGCACCCTGCTGGGCACCAGCTCATGTACAGTTAATACAAATGAACAGTTACTACCACTGAGCTATTTCCCTTCTTCCTCCCCATTACACCCCCCTGCCATAAACCGAATAGTCTCCATAACTTACAGCACTGTCAGATGCAGGGCTCTAGATGGTGATGGCCAGGTGTGGCTTCCCAACACTGGCCCTTCCATCCACAGCATGTTTCAATGGATGATGGCTGGCTTCCTCCAATAAAACAAAATGAAAAGAAGGAAAAATAGAAGAAAATATAAAGAATCTCATAAAAAAGCAATCGACCTGGAAAATAGATGGAAGAGAGATAATTTAAGAGGTATTGGACTACCTGAAACTCATGATCAAACAAAGAGCCTAGCTATTATTTTAAGAAATTACAAAAGAAAACTCCCCCAATATCTTAGATCCAGTCAATAAAATAAAAATTGAAAAAAAATCCACTGATTACCACCTTAAAGAGATCCCAAAACGAGAACTGCCAGGAATATTATAACCAAACTCCAGAGCTCCCAGGTAAAGGAGAAAATATTACAAGCAGCCACAAAGAAATGATTCAAATATTGTGGAGCCACAGTCAAGATCACACATAAATTAGAGGCTTCCATGATAAAGGACTAGAGAGCTTGGAATATGATATTCAGGAAGTCAAAGACCTAGGATTACAATGAAGAATAAATTATGCAGCAAAACTGAGTACAAGCATTCAGAGGGGAAAATGGACATTTGATGAAAGAGAGAAATTTTGAGCATTCCTAGACACAAGACTCTAGGGAAGGATGAAAACATAAACAAACAAGAGAAATCATAAGGAACTCAATACAATTAAATTGAGAACATTTCCATATGTGAGGATGATACATGTAACTCATGAGATTTTTATCCTTGTAAGAGCAGTTTGAATGAGTCTACACAGACAGAGACTATGAGTGTGAGTTAATTATGTTGGGGTGATCTCAGAAAAAAAGTAGAGTGAGAAAGAGGGGAGCATGAGAAGAAGGAGGAAGGGAGAGACAGAATTGGGAAAATTTTCTCACATAAAAGAGGCATGGAAGAAAAAGCTTTTACACTGGTGGGGGAAATGCGAGGGAAGTTAGTGGGCTATGCTTGAACTTCACTCTCATCAGATTTAGTTCAAAGAGGGAAGAATATATACTCAGTTGTATATAAAAATCTATCTTACCCAATAGGGAATAATAGGAGAAAGGGATAAGAGAAAGGGGGGCAGTGGCTAGAAGCAAAATAGACATTTGAGAAGGGAGAAGAGAGAAAGAGAGAGACACAGAGAGAGACAGAGAGGAAGAGAGAGAGAGATAGAGAGGGAGAGAGAGAAGAAGAAGAAGAAGAAGAAGAAGAAGAAGAAGAAGAAGAAG
>NW_020953590.1:0-6432 GCF_900497805.2 Vombatus ursinus
GGAAAGACATACACCAAGAGTTATAATAAGGGACTGGAGAAAATCTGTTATGTTTCAGCTGAAGGAAAAAGACAGTGATCTCAGACCAAGCAGAAATAGACCTAATTAAAATAGATAATCAAGTAAACTCTAATTTTACTAAAAGGTACCACAGATAATAAAATAATGTAAAAATATTTACAATAAGTTTGTCTGATAAATACCTCATGTCACAAATATATCAGGAACTGAATAAAGTTTATAAAAATGAGAGCTATTCCCTAATTGATCAGTAGTCAAGGGATATGAACTGGGAGTATGCAGAAGAAGAAATCAAAGCTATATATAGTCATATAAAAGAAAGTTCCAAATCACTAATTTTTAGAAAAATGCAAATGAAAACAACTCTGAAGTACCACCTCACATCTATCAGAAATGACAAATACTGGAGGGGCTGAGCAGGAATAAGTACACTAATGAATTGCTGGTAGAGTCTGCTGGTCCCATCATTCTGGAGAACAATTTGGAACTATGCCTCGAAAGCTATAAAACCATATATGCTTTGACCCACCAATATCACTGCCAAGTCTGTATCCCAAAGAGATCAACGGAAAAGGGAAAGGACCTACACATACAGAAGTGTTTATAGCAGCTCTTTTTGTGTTGGCAAAGAATTGGAAATTGAGGAGATGCTCCCCAACTGGGTAATGGCTGAAGAAGTTGTGGCATATGATTGTGATGGTGTACTATTGTGCTATAAGAAATGACCGGGGAGGGGGGAGTTGTCTCAGAAAAATATGGGAATACCTATATGAACTCATGCAAATTGAGATGACCAGAAACAGGAGATCATTTTGCACAGTAACAGCAATGTTGTAATCATAATCAACTGGGAACAACTTAGCTGTTCTGATCTATACAATGATCAAGATAATTCCAAAGAACTCATGATGAAAAAAAGTTATCGTCTTCCAGATAGATAACTGATGAAGTCTGAATGCAAACTGAAGTACTACTTTTTACTTACTTTTTTTTCTTGCTTTTTTGATATGGCTATTGTGTAAGTAAGTTTTCATGATTTCACAGTTATGATTGATACCATATTGCTTGCCTCCCAGTGGGTAGAGGAGGGGCAAAGAGGGAGAGAATTTGGAACACAAAATTTAAAAGGAAAAGAATGCTTATAATAAATAACAACTTCATTTTTTAATTAATGCAGTAAAAAAGGAAGAAGAGAGAGAGGAGGAAAAATGCCCAGACTAGATTGTCTCTAGGGATTTTGGTCTTTTGGGGCATAGCCATGCAGTTTTACCCTCAGGAGAAATTGTGTGGTTTTCCTTGGTTGTGTGCTGCTCGAGACATAGCCTGATTGTGTGTACTAGGAGAACAATTGGTCAAAGTGGGGAAGACTACCAGCTTGTGTTTGGCTGTAGGAAGTGAGAAGGAATCAGGAATCAAACCTGGGCTGAGTGTAGCACAAAGTGTTTGGAGTCAGTACTGGGCACCATGTCCCTCCTCCTCTGTGCAGTGGTTCAGATGGTTGGTTCTGAGCAGGGATTCCCTAAGCTTTCAGGTCCCATACCTTTGACTTTTCAGTAAACCTTCGCATGCCTCTTAATGTGAAGTGCAAGAAATTATACTGCATATTATCATTCTAACTAAAATAAAATGATCAAATTTCCTTCTCCAAGGGTACACCAACACTTTTGCAACTTCACTGATGGGGTGATATCATAATTTGCAGAATATTCTGTGTATCCCCTTAACAAGCTCCTTCTTCTCTCTGAGGCTAAGACTATCTCCAAGGACCTCCTCCACTTTAAATCTATGAACTTCCAGTTCTCCTCCTCTCCTCTCCTCTCCTCTCCTCTCCTCTCCTCCATGGGGCTCTCTGGAGGTCCCTGTCTTATACATTAAGCCAGGGTTGAGCTACTAGGCTACCTGGGACCAGCCCTGCTACCCACTCTCCAACTGAACCACTCTGCGTACAACCTGCCTGGCCTGATTGACCTCTGAGCCTTGGTCCTGGAGGCAACCATGGTAACATCTGATTTTATGGAGAGCAAGGCTTTCCCTCCAGCACCCCCATTTCCCCCTCCCCAGTGCTATTCCTGGCCAACGTTTCCCATGTAGATAGATCCTCTACATCTGGACATTATTTACGACTATTTACCTCTTCCTCCACTCCCTGGAGTGACAGACAGCTGCAATGTAATGGACAGAACACTGGGGTTGGAGTCAGACGGCCTGGTTTGGAATTCTGGTTCTGACTTTCTAAGGTTTTAGTAACCTGGGTGATTTATGTTATGATTTTTTTCTAGCTCTATAAAATAATTATTTAACAGTGTGATTGGTATGGCACTGAATAAGTAAATTAATTTGGGTAGAACTGTCATTTTATTATATTTGATTGATCTATACATGAGCAATTGATATTTTCTCAATTGTTTAGATCTGACCTTATTTGTGTGAGAATTATTTTGTGTTTATGTAGTTTCAGAGTTTGTCTTGGCAGATAGACTCCCATGTATGTTATATCGTCTATAGTTATCTTGAGTGGAATTTTTCTTTCTATCTCTTGCTGCTTGGCTTTCTTGGTTATATACAGAAGTGTTGATGATTTATGTGGGTTTATTTTATATTCTGCAACTGTGCTAAAGTTCTTAATTTTTCCAACTCATTGTTAGTTTATTCTCTAGGATTCTCTAAGTATACCATCTGCAAAGAGTGAAAGTGTTGTTTCCTTATTATCTATTCTAATTCCTTCAATTTCTTTTTCTTCTTTTATTGCTAGAGCCAATATTTCTTTTTTTTAAGGCACTTGAGGTTAAGTTACTTGCCCAGGGTCACACAGCTAGTAAGTTTCAAGTGTTTGGTCTGAGGCCAGATTTGAACTCAGGTCCTCCTGAGTTCACAGCTGGTGCTCTATCCACTGTGCCACTTAGCTGCCCCTAGAGCCAATATTTCTAGTACAATATTGAATAATAGTGGTGATAATGGGCATCTTTGTTTGCCCCTGATCTTATTGGGAAGGCTTCTAGCTTATCCCCATTGCAGATAACAATTGCTGATGGCTTTAGATAGAAACTATTTTGCATTTTAAGGAAAGCTCCATTCATTCTTATGTTCTCTAGCGGTGGCCCAAGGTGGGTGGTTACATTGTAGAAGGGGTCCCTAGATCATAGACTGTTACAGCTAAGAGGATCCTTATGTGAAAGTGAGAACCTTCACTGATTATCTCACCCTCTTCAAAGTAAGGAAATAACTTCATTAGGCAAGAACAGTTATTAAATCAATCAGTCAGAACCAAGTGAGAACAGGGTTCTCACACATATGTTCTGGAATCAATCCAAAGTGCTGTCTCAGGGATTAGATCATGCCTTTAGGAACATGCATGAAAGAGAGGACCTGTCTCAGAAAACAGTTGAGAATCATAGGGTTTGGAAGAAGAGTGTAAGAAGCAGAGACATAGCAAGCTGAGTCAAAAACTGGCACAGCTGGGTCAACCAGGAAAAGGAGAAAGAGAAGGTAGGACTGAGCCCTGGCAGACAAGGAAAATATGAAAGACGGACACTGGCTCTATGAGCATCTCAGAGTAGAAGACCCAGGTTGGTGCCACCAGAAGAGTACCCACCTACTTAAGACCTAGGGAAAGTTCCAAGAAGAGTCTGCTTTATGCCTAACTTCCCCTCTTAATATACCTGTCTAATCAAAGACACTATAGTAATCTGATTTTTAGGCACACAAAGGTTTCTAATAAGCTGAATTTTGCCTCAACCACAAAGAGGCCAGGGGTTAAATAGAGATAGATATAAATGTCAATTTAGGCAGATGGTCCAATCTCTGTCTTAATGTTAGGAATTTTTCTAACCCATAATGTTTCATCTAAAAGAAACTCCTTAAAGCTGCAGAAAAGGGAGCCATGTGGACTGATGCTTGAATTGTTGTGTTTGTCCTTCATTCTGGAAGAGGACCATGACATGAGGGAGATGATGACATGATTTACAGTTGACTTTGATTTGAGTGAGGGAGGGCTATGCAAGGTCCCCAGCCTCACTTTCTCCTCTAGAGCATCTCGGTCCATTGGCCAGATATTCATCAGGATTACTGAAGATGACCCAGATATGACCTCTGGCTGAATTAGGGGTGTGTAGGGTGCAAATGTAGTCTACTTATTTTTGGAGTGAAACCCTCCTCCCAGTGATTTTTTGAAAGAACTAAATGAAAAAGGAAAAAGGAATTTTTCACTTCCCAGGTAGCACAAATGAACTATTGTAAGCCCAGCAGAGCTGAACCCCCTGCCACTGCATCAGTGACCCATGCTAGCTGGTTTGGTTCAATCACTGTAATTCATTGATGAGGTATATCATTTCACCAGTGTAAATGAGAAAGCATAAACAGGCACTGAAACACTCTGTGTCAAAAAGCTTGGGTGTTTTGGGCCCCAGGATGGTTTGTTAAAATAGCAGAGAGGAGGATGGAAATCCAAATCAAGTTACCCACCTCACCTTTGTTGGAGTATAATCTTTCCAAAGACAAAATTTAGTGGATAGCAAGGCAGCCCCAGCTAGTTCTAATCACTGGTCGTCTTGGTGACTGCTCATTGCCAAGGATACCTGGAATCCTGAGTTGCTGGCACTCAGGCTACCTCCTTATCAGGCCTCTATTATGATTCCTAGGCCAGGAGGAGGGGAGGACTTTTTCCCCATTTTATCCTAGACTGCCAGCCAGATGCAGACTGAAATCACCAGGGGCTACAAAATATCAGGAGATGTCCACAAATGCACACATGTATACACACAATCACTGTGCATCTTGTATATATTGAGAGACAGAGAACAAAACAAAGACAGACATAGAGATGCAGAGACAGAGACAGGCAGAGTTAGAGTCAGAAAAAGAGCAATATAGATGCCAACTCCAGAACAGTATGCACAAGAAAACACAGAAAGCAAGCAGATGTTGCTATGGGACATGCATCAGGGAAGAGAAGAAACACTATCCCAGGCACTCTGGTGACCTCACTGATCATTCCTAGACTGGTGAGAAGAAACTAAGGCCCAAGAAAGATTAAATTGTTGCCCAGGGTCACACAGGCACTATGCATCAGAGGCAGCATATGAACCCAGGATATCTGACTCCATAGCAGCCAAAATTCTTTCCAGAATACAATTCTGTCTCCCAGGGCAGCTTTTGCCACCTAACCATGGTTTCTCCAAGGGACATCAGAATTTGGCTTTTAATTCTCCGCAAATAAATCTTAAAGCACAAATTGCATGTGAGCAATCAGGCTAATAACATAACAAATATAGGACAGCCTTTATTTTTACCTGGTGAAAAAAATGCAAAGTACAAAGGCTTGGTACTCGATCTCAGTGCCTGGCAGATACACAGCAGGCACTTAATAAATGACTTGTTTGATTGCCTGGGCTCGTAAAATTCAAGACAACTCTTCTTCTCTTTAATGGTCTTGTCTATCTCCACAAGGTCTGTCCTTAGGCTGAGGTCTCCCATCCACCAAGAAGAAAACCCTTGGGTTCAGCAGAATCCACCCATCGCCCCCTGTTGGCATCCACCTTCCATCTTATTACTCTCCTTTAGGTCTCTGTGTTTTCGTGATGATGCTTGGGAGTGACTCATAGATGGGACTCTGGCCCCAAAAGTGGATTTAGACAAGTTTCTACCTGGGAGCTTGAGCTGCCTTCTGTTGAATGCTGAGTTTACACTTCAGAGCTTCTATGCATTTCATCAGGAATGTTTGAAAGTCCTTCATTTCAATAAAAATCCATGTTTTCCCCTGTGAGATTATACTATTTGGCTGGGTATGTTACTTTGTTGGTAATCTTATAGTCATTGTGTTCTGAAATATGTATTTCAAGATGTCAACTCCTTTAGGGCAATGGCTGACAGTCCTGTGTATTCCTGACTGTGGCTCTTTGGTACTTGCCTCCTTTTTTTCATGGGCTGCTGGCAATACTTTTTCTTTGTCCTGTAAACTCGGGATTTTGACTGGAAAGTTACTAGGAGTTTTCATTTTGGGGGGTCCTTTCTGGGGACCTATATTTTTTTTTCTATTTCCTCTTTGTTTTGTGGTTCTAACATGTCTAAAAAGTTTTCTTGTTTGATTTCTTGAAATATTATATCCAGGCTCTTTTGTATGGCATAGCTTTCAAGTTTTCCAATACTTCTTAAGTTTTCAGTCCTCAATCTTCTTCCATGTAACTTTTTTCTATGATAGACCTTATCAATTCTTTTTAAAAGAATGTCTTCCTTTTTTTTTTGCTTGTGTATGATACATTACTTTAGTTTTCCTATGAATCATTTCCCTTCCCCATCCCAGAGAAACATCTGCTATGATCAATAGTATTTTTAAGGAGAAAAAATAATTCAGCACAACTGATTGATAATTGAAAAAATCCAGTGGGGCAGCTAGGTGGTGCAGCAGATAGAGCT
>NW_020953591.1:0-40476 GCF_900497805.2 Vombatus ursinus
GGGAGGAAGGAAGGAGGAAGGGAGGGGAGAAGGGAGGAAGGGAGGGAAGGAGGAGGAAAGGATTATCTCTGGACACTTGTCCACGTGCATGTTAGCTCCTTCCACCTATAAAGTGCCTGCTAGTGCCTTGTATACAGGAAGGACTAATAACTTCCGGGCAGCCAGGACTGGTCAGCACAGCCACAGGGTTCGACAGAGGCAGTCTGGAAAAAGGCTAGAGCTAGACTTCGAGGCACGAAAATCTGGGTTCAAATCCCATCTCGCCCAGGAATGTGAATCACTTAACCCAACACCGTTTTAAGCCTCAATTTCTTACTCTATAAAATGAGGTTAATAACACCTAAAGTGTTCCCATCACAGGCTTGTGGTAAGGCTCAAGTCAGACTGACTCACACATTTTGCCAACCTCAAAGCATTAGAGAAAAACGACTTCTTATTATCAATTATGTACCCCTGGGGCAGATAGAAGCGATAATCAGTGTTTGCATCTGTGAGTGCCCGCATGTGTGCGCCCATGTTCGTGTGTAAAATTTCCTACTGACTTAAAAGTAAAGCAGTTCTTCAAAAAATCTCTGGGTTTTTACCATGCTATTTAGGATAAAAACCAATAATCACGTGCATTTTAAATAACACAGAAGGCAGCTAGGTGGCGCCATAGTGCACAGAGCGCTGAGCTTGGCATCAAGAAGACCTGAGTTCAAATGCAACCTCAGACACCTCTTGGCTGTGTGACCCTAGGTAGGCCTCGGTTTCCTCATCAGTAAAATGGGGATAAATAATAGCACCCAGCTTTCATTATATTACATATTATATTATTAATATTATTACAGCTGCCAGGGGTGTTGTGTTGATCAAAGGAGGTAAAAATTATAGAGGGCTTAGCACAGTGCTTGGCATTTAGTAGGTGCTTTACAAATGCTAGCTATTATTATCATTATTATTATTATTATGAACACATCCAAATAGGGCCCTTTTTTTAGACACCGAACTGTTTTGTGATTCTTAATAATTCTGGACATCACATTCTATCCATAAATGTTGTCAAGTAGACAAGGCAAAAATAAAAAATATGAGGCCGTCAATTCCAAACACGCTGTGACAAGCGGAATATTGAGCCAGGTACAAAGAGTTAGCCTTCCAGCAGGTGGGAGAAGAGATAAAGTCGACACCCATCTTCTAGGAAGGAAAAAAAAAATCCATTCAATGTCGATTTAAACTCGCGACTCCTTCTCTCTCCAATTTATTGCTCTAGGTCAGGTATCAGTGATTTTTTTTTAAATAAAGCTAAAAACTCATCTTCAGGTATGTGCAGAATTTATCAGGCCTGGCTCCTGAAAGAGCACGCGGCACGATTAGGAGAAGCGCCCCATGGTCCTTGGCTTCCATTAGAAGATAGGATGCTGAAATACAGCCACGTTAGCGGGGCACGAACAAGGCTCCCATCAGCTCCGTGTCATTGTCAAGGTAGCATTCTCTGAATACAGAGAGGGACCGTCCCTGACTCCACAGGAACAATCCCTACCCTGCCCCCACCTCCCTTTCTCAAGAAGCCTTGCCCATCTACAACTTACACCAGGCTGGTGTATCTGCCAGATTGCTTTGCTGTTTTCCCAGCAATTCTGATCAAATAGGAAGTTCTTTTCTAGGGATGAATAAAGTGAGCGAATCAATGAAAAATCATTTCATTACATTAATCAACCAATAATCAACCAAACCCCCGCCCCCCTCACACACACACAAATACACACACGTGCACACACACAAAACCCTGAACTGTTTCTCCCACAGGGATTCACTTCAATTCAAATTAACAATAACGTCTTCAGAACCTTCACTGGACAGACAAAAAGCTGGGCCTGGACCCCGGAGAAGCAAAGATGGAAAAAACCCTCAGGGTGCACATATTCTACCGTGGCCATCCAAAATGTGCAGGGAGGTCACTACAAAGAAGGACAAGAAAACAGTAACTGAGGGGAGGAGACGACCAGGGAAGAATCATTATGTGGGCGGCACCTGATCAGAGCCTATTTCTGTAAATTATAAAAAGATCAATTACACCGCCTCAGTACCTGTATGGATAATTGTAAGATTCTCTTTAAAGATGGAAGGAACAAGGTAAACAAATGGAGTGCCAACGTTCAGTACTCGCTTGCAGCCGGCCTGGGCCAATGTAAGAAAATGAAAACACTACCGAAATTAATTTACAGGTGAAGCGCTCTGCTAATGGGGACGCTGGACAGAGTTAAGCAAGAAAAGAACAGAATGCATCTGGATAAGCAAAAGATCTAGAAAAAATCTAAGAAAACAATGAAAAAAGCAGGAATGAGGTGGGGATAGCATTCCAGGTCCCCAACTATATTATAAAGAAGCAATCTAGATTTAAAAAAAAACAAAACTGGAATGTAAAAGGATCACCAGGCAAGCCAAGAATGAGAACGGACTGAACTCAGTAACTCAGTGTTCAATAACCTGAAATGAGAGTCGCCCACATCTGGCTCCAACCTTGATCTCCAGCAAGCCACCTCCCTACCCTCTTCACACACCCCGCTCTTGTCCTCTAGCCTCCACCCACCACTGGGCACACCAGCCTTGTTAATGGGGAGAATTCTCCAGATCCAGCCCACGCCAGACTCAGCACACTGTTCTCCAGCCATCTTCACGCCGTCCCTCCTATATAGAGATGCCCCTTCCATTCTCTTCCACCAAAACCCACCTCTAGCTCTAGAAACAGTAATCACATTAACACTATGATTCCTGGAATCATGACCAATTACCCCTAAGACTCCATTCACCACCCCATGATTTATCTCCCTGACAAACCCCGACCTAGGCCAGCAGACCCATATGTACATTGTCTTCCTCTATGACAAGTCAAGTCCATGAGAACAAGGACAGTCTTGCTTTCTAGATGACTCAGTGCCTGGCACACAGTAAGTGCCTCAGAAATGATTTTTCATTGATTCACTCACTTTACTCATCCCTAGAAAAGAACTTCCTATTTGATCAGAATTGCTGGGAAAACAGCAAAGCAATCTGGAAGAAATTAGTGTGGAACCAACATTTTATACTGTATGCCATAAGCCCAAAGTGGATAGGGGACCTGAATACAAAAGTTCATACCTTTAAAAAAAAATAGAAGAAATCAGATAAGTACTTTTTACAGCTGTGGTTAAGGGGAGAATCCTTCGTCAACAATGGATAGCTGCAAAAGACTATTTTTTTTTAATATTTCAATAACAGTGAAGCAAAAGACTTTTGCATAAATAAAATTATCAACTAAGATAAAGGAAGTTGTCAATTGTTTTTAAATGGTATCAAGTATCTCGGATAAGGATATGATATACGAGATCTATAAGCAACTAATGGGAATATGGAGGACCAGTGTCATTGTGTCCCAGAGACAATGGCCACATTCCAGGGCAGACTCTGGGCATTCTGGGTGGCTGTCCCCTCCCTCCTCATCTGCCCCTCATGGCTTCCCCCGCTTCCTGTAGGCCCCAGTTAAAGCCCCACCTTCTGTAGGAAATCTTTCCCAGTCCTCATCAACTTAGTGCCTTCCTTCTGAGGTGACCCCCAATTGCTCCTGTTGGTATCTTGTACGTACAAGATTGTTTGCATGCGTTCTCCTTCCCTGGACGTGCCTCAAGGGTAGGGACTGTCGTTGGCATTTCTTCGTATCAGAAGAATTGTGCCTGGCATATAGTAGGTGCTTAATAAATGCTCACTGATAGACTGACAGAAGTCATTCCCCAATGAATGAGTAGTCAATGGATACAAAGAAATGGTCCTCAAACGAACTGAAAACTATTAACAACCATAAGGAAGAAGCATACAGCATACTAAGAATAAGAGAACAGAAAACCCAAACAATTCTGAGATCCCACCTCTCACCCAGGAAAACTGGCCAAGATGGCAAACAGCCAAGGCTGCTGTGACTGTGGACAGATGGGGAAACTGAGGCACCACTGGTGTGATGAGGAACTGATCCAACTACATTGGAAAAGAATTTGAAATGACATAAAAAAGTGACTAGAATTTCATACTCTTTGACCCAAAAATGCCACTGCAGAGATAAACCTCAAAGAGGTCCCATCCACTCAAATATTTATAGCAGCACTTTGTACAGTAGCAAGAACTGGAAACTGCGTCGATGCCCACTCAATGGGGTGTGGCTCAACAAATCGGAGCCCATGCATGGAACAGAATCGCTCGGCTCTCTAGGAAAGGATGAATGTGGTGAATCCAGAGAGATGTAAGCAGCATGATGTGAATGCACACAAAGTAAAGAAAGAAAAACCCAGGTATTTGTCTAGAAACCTTTAGGGATTAGCATATATTAGCAAGCCTCGGAACAAAGTGGCGAGCAGATGACCCTGCTCCGTGAGGCCATCCTGGAGGCGGCAGCAGTCCGGGAGTTCAGCACTGTCATTCAAAGACCCTGGCACACGGTCGGTAGTGATTGGGCTGCCTGGAAAGTCTGAGGCAGCCATCAACAGAGATGCATAATTAGTATTATTTTTACGTAGCCAGAACACCTCGATGGTGACCGGATTCAACCTGAATACCCTCTGAAGGAACTGGGCATGTTTAGCCTGGAGAAGAGAAGATCCAGGGGAGATTAGCAAAGCTCTCTCCAAGCATCTAAAGGGCTGACATGGGGAGGAGGACCGAGTTCTGTTCTGCTGAACCCCAGAGCCAGAACTAGGAGCGAAGGCAGGAAGTTGCAGAGATGCCCAATGGTGGGGAAATCTTCCTAAAGATGAGAGAGATACAGACGTGGAATGCATTCCCTTGGGAGCTGGTGGGCTTTCCCCCATATCAGAAGCAGGTCCACTAGCTCAGGTGGTTTGAAGGGAGCTTTTGTTCATGTAGAGGCTGACCAGGACAGCCTCTGGAGGTCCCTCCAACTCCAGGAGTCTGTGAAATGCTCCCCACCAGTTTTCCCCAACGTCGGCAGGCATCTGAGCTACGTGTTCAAGGAAGACAGCACCTCTTCCCCGCACCAGCAACAACCCGGGAAAGAGCTGAGATGAAGCCACCTGACTCCGCTGTACTTCCATGACAAGACAGAAGAACCAAATGCAATCAATTCCCACCTAGCTTTCCCATCTCTGCCCTTTAAATGAGGGCACCCTAGAGCCCCAAGCAGCCCGTAGAACAAAAAGACCACAGTCTCCAAGACGTCCCACTGACACGAGTCACCCCCCCCCAATGGTCACAGAGAGGGGAAAAGCACCAGGTCTAAGGCAGAGCTGAGGCCCAGATCCGGCTCGGCCCCTTGGCCCTTCTGGACCTCGGCCAAGCAAGTCACCTACTTTCTCTTGGTTTCAGTTTTCTCATCTATAAAATAGCAACGCTATCTGAACTCCTTCCAGGTCAAAATCAACGATCCGCTGGAAGTCTGAGTGAGAACTTGGACATGCGATCCTTTCCTTTCTTTGGACGAATCAGAGATTAAGCATTAGGAACGACCCTCCAACCAATACATCCCCCACTTAGAGATGAAGGACCAGTCCTTTGGTATAAAACTAGTCAAGAGCAGAGTTGGTGACCTGAACCCAGATCCTGCCTCCAAATGCTGGGCTTCTTGCTGTCCTATGCTGTGGCCAAATGATGTTTTTAAAAGTAATAATAATGGGGGCAGCTAGGTGGCACAGTGGATAGAGCACTGGCCCTGAAGTCAGGAGGACCCCTCAAATCCGGCCTCAGACCAAACACTTGACACTTACTAGCTGTGTGACCCTGGGCAAATCATTTAACCCCAACTGCCTAAAAATAAAAATAAAAATAAAAACAAAAACAAAAATAAATAAAAAACAAAGTGTTTTGCAAAGATGCCCTTGTTCTCCACAGCAACCCTGGGAGGAAGGTGCCATTATTATCCCCATTTTACAGAAGAGGAAACAGAAGCTATGATAAGTTAAGTGGCTTTGTCATAGACCAAAGTATCTGAGACAGGATTCAAACTCAGCTCTTCCTGACTCTACCCACTATGCCATCTAGCTGCCACAGCTCTCCCTTTTCATCTCCTTTAGAACTCAAAATCTTATAAAAGTGAATGCTGAAAACTAAAAACAAAGAAATTATTTTTTTTTTAAAGACAGAGTTAGTGATTCTACAAGGTCGAGATAAGGAAGGAGACCATGGTAGACTTGGAGAGGGGGCAGGGGAATTCTATGCAAAGGTCTGGTAGTAGGAAATAGGATGGCTCAATCTTGGTATAACTTCCTTTTCAGACAGTGTGGTTTAAAGACAGTAAAAACAGATGCTCAGATGCAGCATGGATTCTTCTTCCTTCCCATCCTTCCGGACCTCCTCAGGCCAAGAGGCAGATGAAAAATGCCCCAGGAGTGTAAACAGCCCAAGCAAAGCTCAGGAATGAGAAGTGACGGGAGACTCCACCATCATCCCCATCTAGACTCAATCCATCACGGCCTTCTGGCTCACGGCTAGACCCGCAGCATGGCAACTGTGCAAACCCAGGCTTATAAATGGCCCGAGCCCAAAGCCATTGCTCTGCAGTTGGGGGCGAAGCCGGGAAGCAGGCAACACCAAGCGGGCTGAGCAGAGTGGGGCGAGAACCAAGGCCTAGGATGGGCGTGCAAGGTCCCTCCGAGGAGCTCCCGGGCCCAGAAAGCAGCAGCAGCAGCCTGCGCAGGGGCTGCAGGTCAGGTCAGTCCAGGCCGGGTCACTCCGGGAGAGCAAGCGGACACACCCAGAGGCCCAGCCCCTTAATGGGTGCGGGGAGTGACCATCTCCCCCCACCGATGGGCAGTTCCAAGAAAACCCCTCCAAAAAATGATTCAGCAGCCCTGCAGGGAAACCTCACGTTCACGCCTCTTCCCAAGAAGTCTATATTTGAGATCTTTGCTCCTGCCATGAACCACAGAAGCACCAATGTGCCAGTACCATCAGCTTGGCTTAGGAGCCGAACGGGTACAGACGTTGTACTGGCAGGGAAGCTAGGTGGGGTGGTGGATGAAGCCCTGAGCCTGGAGTCCTGAAACGTGAGTTCAAATCCAGCCTCAGACTGGATTGACAAGCTGTGTAATCCTGGGCAAGTCACTTAACCCTGTTTGCCTCAGTTTCCTCATCTGTAAAATGAAGATAATAATAGCCGGGGTTGTGGTGAGGATTGGCACATAGTAGGCACCATATAAATACTTGTGGGGTGCTGGTGGTGGTTCCTGGGAGCTGCAAGTCCTAAGCGAAAGCTAGGCCCCTGCTACCACAGAGCTCTGATCCGAGGGAGGCGACCCTGTTGGACCCAGCACCTCCAGCTGGAAGGGACCTCTGAGGACATGCAATCCAAACCTCTCATTCTACACAAGGAAACTGAGGGCTACGGAAAAGAAGTCACTCGTCCAATGTCCAATGGCAGGACTCAAACTCAGTTCCTCTGACTCTAGGACCACCGCTCTTTTCCATCCTCCCACATTGCTACTGAGCAAGTCAATGGCCCCCAGGCCATGGGCCTGAGGTGATTTCTCAGGTCTTCCATCTCTAACCGCCTTTGGCCCATCCACATTAGGACACATCTGCCAGCGGCTCCCTGGGCCATCTCAAGTAAGTTCCTTCCCCTCTCTTGGGCCTCAGTTTCTCCATCTGGTAAATGGAAGAGCTGACCTTGAGGTGATCTCGAAAGTCCCCTCCAGCGCTCACATCATATAGTTCTCTTTTCCAGTCAGCTGAAAACAACCCCCACCCGTGACCAAAATCATCTCTCCTGCTCACCCCTGAGGCCACTTCCCAAGACGCTGGAAGGAAGGAGGGAGGGAAGGAGGAAGGAAGGAGGGAAGGAGGAAAGAAGGAGGGAAGGAGGGAAGGGATCCCAAGAATCTAGAGCTGTTTTCAGTTAAATTTCTGTAAAATATTCAGAGCCCACAAACACCAGGAGGAAAGTGTGTGCACCCTGAGGAGGATGTGCCTTAAAGTGATTTACTACTTTACCAGAATGTCTTTGACAGATCAGCATTTCTGAAATAGTCTGAACCAGGAGACAGAAAAGTCAATGACGCCAAAACCCTGAAATTCCAACTGTAAATGTCTCCATCAATGATCTCTGAACAGGCCACAAAGGCAGGATGATGGAGATGCTGGTTTTGTCACAAGGAAGAAATGGCTGAAACTCCAAGAAGCCGGTATCTCCGGCTTGGAAACCGGCCAACCCTTTATCGGCTGCTACTACCCAGTGAGTACCTTTGATTAGGAAACCACAGAATGGTGGAGCAGGGACCAGAAATGTTTGTGCCGGAAGGGCCTTCAAGGTCATCTGGTCCAACCCCCTGATTTTAGGGAGGAAGAAATGAGGTTCAAGAGGGGAGACAAGCTGGCCAGCGTCACACAACACAGTTTATAATGAGCAGAGCAGGAAACAGAACACAAGTGTCCCTGGTCAAAGGACATGAACAGACAATTCCAAAAAAAAAGAAGACTGCAAACTTTTAGTTATCACACGAAAGATTAGTTCAAACCACCAAAAATAAGAGAAATGTAACTCAAACAACTCTGGGGTTTCATCTCCCACCCAGAACACTGGCAATGATGACAAAAGACAAGAACAGTCAATGATGGCGGGGCTGTGGAAAAGCAGGCTCATTGATACACTGAGGGTGAACCAGGGAATCTGTCCAGACAACCAGCATGAGGTTAAGAAAGTCACTCGATACCCATGCCTCAGAGATCCCACTGCTAGGAACACACCCAGCAGAACACCAGGGCAAAGAGAAAGGCCCTACTGATACCAGAATATGCACAGCAACACTTTGATAGGAGCAAAGAAGTGGAATCCGTCATAGAGGCAGCTAGGGGTGCCAGTGCCAAACTTGGAGTCAGGAAGACCTGTGCTCAAATCCAGCCTCAAGGCATTACTAGCTATAGGCAAGTCACTTCTTCTCTGTCTGCCTCAGTTTCTTCATCTGTAAAATAAGAATACTAACTGCACCTACCACCTAGGGTTGTTAAGAGGATAAAATTAGACACTATTTGTAGAGTGCTTTGTAAACTTTAAAAGCACTACATAAATGCTACTCATTATTATTTATATTTATCATCATCATCATTAACAAAAGCAGACTTCCACCAACTGGGTAAACAAACTAAGGTGTCTGGATGTGATAGGACTTTCTGAGAAATGATGGATCTGATCAATGTCCAGAAGAGTGGGAGAGACTCACACAAGACCCAGGCTAACAGATGAGGAAAGAAATCAGCAGACAGGTGGACAATAGACACCAGGCCACAACAAGGTTAAGTGGGAAGACCAGAGGAAGGAAGACGACATCATTAGGACAGCCTGGTCTAGTCTCAAAGATGAGATGGGAGGAGACAGGACAATGCCCCCTCTCATCCCTCCTTGGGGAGTAACCCGGAAGGAGAACACTGCCTAAAAAGGCAGGCTAGGTGGATACGTGGGCTTTCTTTCCCCTTCTCTGTTTCCTATTGTCCATTCTGAAGAGGGACTCTCCGAGTGGTGGCAGAGGCGAGATATATAGAGAAATGAAGGGGAGGGAAAAACAAATAATATTTTAAATTTTGCTTTTCCAAGCTAGCAGGTGTTTAGAAAATACCTTGTTAAATGAAATAATCCATTCAATTCATTTCCTAAGCATCTTCCATTACATGAGACATTCTGCTAGGCCTTGGGAAAGGAGAGGACAAAAAAGATCCTTACCCTGCAAAGAGTGTTATGATCTATTCAGAGAGATAAGAAGAGCGCCATAAAACAATCTCCATTTAATAGGATAACTTCCCGAAGAAAGGGACAAAGTACAGGAGCCTTGAGAGAAGGGAGGGAGAGCTGGGCATCCAGGGGGTGAGGCTTCCCTCGCCATCTCAACCTAGGCTCAAGCTCTCACGCTACAGGTGCCCCCAGCTGGCCTTGAGTGTGGGCAGAATCCCAGCCGGCGAAGGTAGGGCCCTTGGAAGGGGATTTGGAGCACCACTGGTCCAACACCCTCACTTTGAAGATGAGCAATTCTGACACACATAGTGAAGCGACGTGTCCAGGGTCAGCTAGCGGGACCTGGGAGAGCCAGGATTTCACCTAGGTCTTCCGACTGTCTCGCTTTCGTATCTGGAGACCCCAGTGTCGAGCATGGCGCCTAGGACACAGAACAGCAGCTTAAAGGCCCACTGACTAACAGCAGATCTGAGAACACACTGGATTCCAGGCTCAGAGAATGACACGGTCCAAGACACAGAACTCGGGGCACCAAAAAGGAGCTCTAGGGAAGGCACAGTTGCCCCACTGGCCTGACCATGGAATCCCTGAAGGGCTGTGCTCTGAGGGAAGCCAGGGGTAGCAGAAGGCTGCATCCAGACTGTCCAGGGCCTTGAAGGCCACACTAAGAAGGCCAGACTTGACTTGGTAGGCAACGGGGAGCCACGGAAAGTGTGAAGCCCATCGAGCGAGTCACCTCAACTCCTCAAGTGTTTAACTCTGTTAAAGGCACCGTGCTAAAAACTGGGGACAGAATGACCCAAAAACTCCACAGCAAAGCCCAGGTTCTGGCCTGCGCTCCAACACAGCAGGAGTATAAAATTTCTTCAGCCTGAGGACGTGACAGCTGGGACAGGGAAGGGTATCAAGGGAGAGGCAGCCCCCAATCAGGGACACTAAGAACTGAAGGCATGGAGGGCTTCTAAGAGACAGAGACGAAGAGGAAGGGCATCCAGGCCAGGGGGCAGCCTGGTAAATGGAGTGTCCCGGAGGAGGAAAGGCAGGGCCGGTCCAGGTCACCGAGGGGAGTGACGGGGAGGGGATCTTAGCGGCGTAGGAGGCTGAAGGTGAGATCCGCTAGAAGGCTACTGAGCGGTTCAGCCAAGGTCATCACTGGCTGTCTCATTAAGGGAGGATCGAAAACCTCCCCATCCTTCACTACAGGTCATCGTACATCTCGCTGCTTTCCCCATCTGATTTCCCTCGGCTGTAATCGGCTACCGAGGAGGGCTCCATGTATGTGTCTGCAGACCAGCCACGCCAACGCTCATCTGGTTTTCTTTCACCCCTTCCATGATCAAGCGGATGTTCATTCTGCTCACATCAACTTTCCCCAAATCTCTTCCCCTCTTCAACACTCCGTGCACTGCCACCTCCTCGACAGTTACTCACATGAGAAGGTGGGGTAAAAATCACAGAACTGGAGGCCATGGGGCCCAGTGGGAAGGGGTGTGGAATCAGGTCGTGGGTTTAAATCCTGGCTCAGCCCCAGCCCAGGACCCCGGGCAGGTCCCTTCCCCCCTCTGAGGCTCAGTTTCCTTGTCTGTAAAACGACGGCGTTTGACTGTAGGACTTCTAAGTTCCTCCCAATCCTCACTCCATAACACAACGACAGGTACAGGTGACCATGGAAATCTAGTCCCACCCCATAACTGGATAAAGAGACAGAGTGAACCCTCAGAAGCCAAAAGGACTCAGCCAAGGCTGGCCAGCCAAGAATGGAAGAGGACACAGTATCCTTAAGGACTCTCTCCCCACGGGCATTTCCCTGCTAAGGGCCAGGTGCTCGGTCAGGTGCCGGCTAAGGGACGAAAGGAAGCTAACCCCTTGCTCTCCGGGCACTTGCCATCTAGCCAAAAGTCACAGCTTTTGGACTGTTTCCCCAGCTCTAAAATGAGGGGACTCTGGGCTGCCTGCTGGGTCTGGGTCTGTGACTCCATGGTCCTGCTTTCCTGGCCAACGACCTCCCTACACTCCTACACCACGTCCCATGTGTGTTTGCGTATGCATGACCCATGAAACTATTTTAGGGTCTGAACTCATGGCAGATTTCCTAAAGGAAATCAGATGATAGGAAACCACAAATTTTCATACAAACTGAAAACATGACTGAAGCCCAGGACTGCATTCCTTCAGGCGAGGGCTAAGATCATCAGGCCAGGAGATGAATCACGGCTGGATCCCTGATAAATGGGGCGAGGGCCAGTGGAAATTTTGTAAGTTCATAAAAAAAAATAATAATAATTGGTCGGCTGATAAATGTATTTTTAAAACTCTGTGAGGCCATCTGTTGCCTCTGGCTGTCTGGCAAAGGCCTTTTCTGGGGCAGGTAAATAAATATTGGTTCAAACCTAAAATTGGAAGCTCTAATACTATAATGTTTATGCCAAGAGTGTTAAACATCTGTCTTGAAGACACCCTTTCACCCAGACCCTCATTTCCAGAGACTCAGATTCTTCACTGTGAAGGTTCATTCGCACTTAATTCCCCTTCTAAGTGCTCCTCTGTAAATCATACCGTCTAAGGAGGAAAACAGCTCTGAAATATGGGGTGGGACAGCAGAGGCAGGCTGGCCGCTGCTGCAGGGAGAGCTGGGGATAGAGATTTCAAACCTGGCCGTCGTGCGGGCTGCCAGACGTGGGCAAGGATCAGGTAGTCGCTGTACCTGAGCCTGCCGGATTTCTGCTTTGCCCTCTGGTGACAGCTCCAGCGCCGCACTGACCTCAGGACAGACATCCCCCACTTCCACATCTCTGCCCTAATGACCTCACCCCAAGATAAATGTGGGTGCTTCAGAGACAGCCTTTCTAAATGGCACAAAGACATCACCAGCACAAAAGGAAAGAACGGAAAACCCATGGAGCAGAAACCGTCAAGCGTGGCCACCAGCGGGGAGAGAATGTGCCTCCCTCCGGCCCGCTGTGCCAGGGGGTGAAGCCTGCAGGTGAGGCACGGTGTATACGCTGTCACGCTTGGATGACGTGAGGATTAGCTCTGATGATGACCTGTCTTTTTCTTTCTTTGTTAAAAAATAAAAAAGGGATGGCTCTCTGGACATCTGGGCAGGATGGGATATGATTGGACCTGAAGGTGACACACAAAAATGCAATAAGAAAAAACCAAACTGTTAAAGGTAATATACAACATGACACATTTTTTAGGTCCCAATTCAATTCAGCAAATTCACTTATTAAGTGCCTACTGTATGCCAGATAAAAATGAAACCATCCCAGCCTTCTAGAAGTTCAGATGGGGGAACCCGGGAGTTCGGAAAAACATGCAGTTCAGTAAATCTACACATAGACACAAAGTCACTGATGGTGAATCAGGAAGGGCTTCAAGCCCCAGCAAGAAGGGAGCAGTGCAGGGCAGCTAGGTGGAGCAGTGGATAGAGTAGCAGCCCTGGAGTCGGGAGGACCTGAGTTCAAATGTGGCCTCAGACACTTATTAGCTAGCGGTGTGACCCTGGCAAGTCACTTAACCCCCACTGCCTCCAAAATTAAAAAAAAAAAAAAGAATTAAGAAGGGAGCAGTGAGAAGAGAGAGTAGTCCAGGCTCAAAGGACAACATCCCATACCCTGAGCCCCAAATCAGGCTCATACAAAAACAGAAGGTAGCCACAAAGTGTGAAGGCAGAGAGCAGCGCAGAAACACAGCTGGTTTTCAATCTGTAATCAGACATTAGATGTCTATGAAACCCTCTGCCCCTGCTCCCCTTTGCCTTGTGAATTCCAACCCAACCTTCAAGTAAAACCCAAAGCTGCCTCCTCCAGGAAGCCTTTCCTGATCCCTCAGCCCCTAGACAGCAATCACCTGCCCTCCAAGCCTCCCACAGCACTTCATTTTGTATTGAGACACAAACTATGTCTTAATGACTATGTGTCCTATCTCCCTACTAGACTGTGAGTACCACGGGAGAGGATCCTGTCCAGGGCAGTGGACACTTGGATCAGTACGACCAGGACGCAAGTCTCACTTCTGTCCTGAAGCTTCGGACCCCCGAGGACCTCCAGACCTTCCCAGCTGCCCTGGCCTTGACGCCTCCCCTCCCAAGTGGAATGTAAGCTCCTTGAGACCACCTTCTTAAACACTGTCTTCTTTTCTCTTTGGATCTTAGCACAACACTTGGCAAACATGCCGTCAACCTTAGACCCGGCCCAATCTTCAGCTCCACCCATGGATTTATAGTCAGTAAATGACTATGACTGCTAACAGGCAAACCCAGGCCTAGCTCAACAACCTGCCCATGGATTTATGGAAGGAAGGCACACCTACCTCCATCTTCCAAATGCCAGTGGCTTCCCCAATCAGCCAAAGAGTAGAAGCATCAGAAGGTTGTCTTTCTACATTGTCCATGCCACCATGTTTGAAAGGCAAATTGCATTCATTTCCTTCACCCTGTCTGTTTTATCACTGTTGTTGGGATTTTTAGCCATTTGAAAAACTTCTCCATCTGGGCATGAGGGCCGTGAGGCCAGCCTCATTTTTGACAAATGAAAAATTTGTCAAAGTCATCCATGAAGTCAAACCAAATCTTAAGGATGTGAAAAGCTACAACAACTTTTTTTTAAATCAAATTTTCCTCTTGTTAAAACGTATTCTGTCCCCAGAAAGTCAGTAAGCTGAAAGGAAATGGTATTTGTTTGTTTGAAGGAAGGGCTGATCTTCCAGGAAACAGGAATTTGGGGTGCTTGTGAGTCTGTCCAGCCCCCCAAAGACTGAGCATGATTCCCCCCTGAGCTCTGGCTCGAGGCCCCCTGGACAGACCCCACTTTGCCCCCTCCATCAGTGGCACCACCCAGGACCTCCCTCTTTTGAGGCTCTCCTCCAACTCTCTAACCTGTTTAAGCACCACTGAGCCCAGAAATGTTAACTAATTGTGTTTTTAATTGTGAAATGAAATGAAATTAAAGAAATGTCAAGGACTAGTGACTAAGCAGTGAAGTGACAGGGTGGGGTGGGGGGGTGGTGCTGAATAGGGCCTCCCCCTAAAATCTCTGGAGCTTTAAGTTCAGCCTTGAAGGCCAAGCAAGTCGGCAGGCTTTTATGGCCTACCTAATACTGTGTGTGAACAACTACAAATGTAGAAGCAAAATACTCTACAAGGATCCCCTCCCTCCCCAGGGAGCTCGTGCCAACAAAGACAACACCCCCATAGATAAGGACATAGACAACACATACTAGCACACGCATGGCGACCTTGGGGAGGAAGGCTCGGTCACCTGGGAGATGAGAAGGGAAAGATGGCCCGAGGAAGTATTTACTCAAGGTTCGTAGGATCAAAGACGGGAAGCCGGAAGGGACCCGAGAGGACGTGTTCAACCCTCCCATTTTATGAACAGGGAAACTGAGGCAAGGAGGATTGACGTTACTGGTCCAAGGTCATAGAGGTACCAAGGTGGCTCCATCCTCAGCGCTGTTCCTGCAGTGAGACACCATCCCTACCATTGTGGAAATGAGTCTATTGGTGGACAGCCACCCAACACAGATGGTCCTGCTACATGATAATGCGTGAGAAACAGAAGTCACACACGGATTTCTGAAAACAGACCCAAGATGGCTTCCTGTGTATTATTACACTTGGGGTTTGCAGACTGGCAGACCCAGAGGGAACGAGACGGAGGGCATTTCTGACACACCGTGAGCCAGGACACGTGCCTCTTTCAAGGAACAGAGCAGGCCAGTCTGGCTGGATATAAGAATGGGAAGAGGAAACAGTGCGCTGAGGAAAGTGTCACCGGCAGACGATTACCAAAGACTGATCTTGAAAGGAAAAGAAACTGACTCCATTTTCCACTAGGTCATGTTGCCAGAAGCCAGAGTGCCCTTTGGGAGCCAATGTCTACACTGGCTAATGTCTACACCAGCCAAATGCTCGGACACAGGCCCCGAGTGTGGAGAGGACGACTGTCTTCAGCAGCCCACCTCTCTCCAGGGCCCCCGACAGCCTGCCAGTCTCCTGTCATGAGTCAGTATTGGACTTCTTTATAGTTACCAAAAGCCCAGATGTCTTCAACACTTTCTGGGCTTTCCTCACAACAAACCCAGGAAATAATCGCGGCATGAGTATCCTGGTGTGGAAGGTGAAGAAACTTGCCTGGTCACAGAGCTAGCGACTGTCAGGGTCGGGGTTCCACCTCAGGCCCCTCCTGATTCTATGCCCTTCGCTGCAGGGCTCTGGGCAGCATATATTCAGCACGCAATCTTCCATGCACCAGGCCATGGAGGTACCAAGGTGCGCCCCCGCACACCAGGCCCTGGGGGTATAGTGACAGAGCTGATGTCTGCAGGACCCCACGCGGCCTGCCCAAAGACCAGCGCCACCAGAAGCAGCTGGCCCCACTCCCTCCCTCTGGGATGCTGGCCTGCCAGGGGAGCGCGGAGAGCTGGGGCAAAAAGGTCCCGGAAAGCCACCACAAAAATACCAGGAATTCTCCTTCACTAGCTGCTCAGCCAGATAAGCTTGATGATAATAATAATAATAATAGTCACTACTGTTTGGAGGTCACTTTAAGATTTGCAAAGGGCTCTACACAAACCAACTCATTTGATCCTCATTTCAACTGCTATGGGAAGTGCTATCATTAAACCCATTTTATAGATGAGGAAAATGCAGGTCATTTAGCTAGTAAGTACCTGAGGGCTTCTATCCACTGTGCAACCTAGCTGCCTCTAAGTATAATTTTTCTGTTGAAATCAACCAAATAAAATGCCAACAGACATATGTACAAAATATACCCACAAAAACCTTCCTTCCAATTCTCCAATTTCCCCTCAGGGCATGGAGGTGGGCCTGTGTTCCAGGAAAGTCCAGGAAAGTTTGTCTTTGTATCCAGAATGCCCAGAACACAGTAGGCGCTTAATAAACGCTAGCTGAAGACCATGCCAGCTAACCACTTCAGAGTCAGGATTGGGCTGTGCGTACACTGTCCCAAGACCCGCCCAGCCCAGTGCGTGAGGGCTTCTCCCCAAAGGCTGGTGGAGTTGTATCCCCGTAAGGATGATAAAGTTGTTCAGTGATGGGAACCCACGAAGTCAGTCTCCTTATGAAAGAACAGAGTTTACATGTGGGCTGCATCCAGTGATAAAATCCTGATGCATGATCGTTGTCCGCCTTAAATCAGGGGTCTTTCCAAAACACTAAGAAGGCAGGACCCCCAGACATTGGCAGCCATCTGGCACAAATGTACCTGAACAGAAACTGCCACGCTAAGAAATCTGGCGCGTGGTCCTGTGGCCTCTACTTATAAAATGAGGAGGAGGAGGAAGAGGAGGAAAAAGGAAGGTGGAGAAAGAGGAGGAAGAGGGAGGAGGAAACCGGTGACTGAGCCTCTGTCACTAAATCTGGAACTTCACAAGTCACTTTGTGTCATCAGGACTCAGTTTCCCTCCCTCTAAAGGGAAGGGTTTGAACTGGATAATTTCCAAGATCTTTTCCAGCTCGTAAATCTGTTATCTTCTGTCCCAGAAACTTGGGTGGTTAACTGCTGGTACCCAATGCTCTCACAGAGAAAGTCTGCCCCATATCCCTGCAACGCAGGACAGTGCTGCCTGCGACCAGAATGCCGCCATTTTCCTTCACCACTCGTACATCAGGAGGTCTATGATTTTATCATCGGATACAGGTCAGAAGGTCGAGGCACCATCATGGCTCCCGCTTTATTTTCCTGTGCAGAGAGTGGGGTGAAGGAGAGGAAATGGGTGACAGATGCAGACCCAGACCTCCTCCACATTAATGATCCCGCTAAAAATAGCCGATGGTGAGAAGGGAGGGATACTGGACTCAAGCTTGACTTGTGGGCAAATGAAAAGTTTAGGTTTTGTTGTTTTGTTTTCTCTCGATCCTGAGCTGTGGCCTTATGATGTCAAGGAAGAATCTGACTTCCTGGGACTCACAAAGCTGGTCTGTGTACATACAAAGAACATTTGTTGCATCTCAATCCCACATCAAAAAGCGAAGCCAAAAGCAGGAAGAAGAAAATTACTGGGATGTCCGACGGCCTTCCTGGGGTGTGCTGGGAAGAAGCCCTCGTCCCCTTCCTCCTGCAGCTGAACCCTGAACGACGGAGGACCACAGTGAGAATCGGGAGGCTCTGAAAGCCCGAGGCTTCTGGGGAAAGGCAAGATGGGGGTGGGGGAACAAGGAGGTGCAATGTTGAGCACGGAGATACTGAACCCTGGGAGCTAATGAGATCATCAGGCACAAGAGCAGAGAGGGAGAAGAGGTGAGTGGGTCTGACCTGGATGGAAATGCTGCAAAGGAGACTGAGGCTGGTCAGGCAGGCGGCTGGTCTCCAAGCTCCTAGTTCTTGCCCTCACAGAGGACACTCGATTTACACTGCAGGAACGCGACCTCCCTGAGGGCAGGCACTGTGCTCAGGCTATCTTGGCGTCCCTCGGCCTAAGCCCGAGCCAGGATAAATGACTCCCAGTTAAAGGACACAAAAATGAAATAAATGGCCTGGCCCTCAAAAAGCTTACATTCTAACGTATGTACGTTAGATTATGCCATTTAATCTGCAAACTTCCCTCTGTTTCTTGACTTTCCTCTTCTCCGCAGTGGTACGGCGATGGGGAAAGTAACAAGATCATAGCTCCAGAGTTGGAAGAAATCTCAGAGGCCCTGCCGTCCAACACCCTCATTTCATAGATGAGGAAACCGAGACAGAGGGAGGTTAATTGGCCTGCCCAAGGTCATATACACGGTAAACATTAAATGTGGGATTTGAACTCAGGTCCTCTGACTCTACCACATACAGAACTAAAAATATGAACACAGTACTCAGCATTTGGGCACAAACATGCTACAAACAATTTTTGTTAATTTAATATCGTTCTGAATCCAAGCTGTCTCCACCTTATAGAGAGAAAAGTCCCAACTGGCAAAGGCTCTCCCGACGGCCTCAGGCATATCCCTACTCCCAGTAGACTTGTGGTAACATTTACAGGAATCCTGAACAAGGAAAACGATCATAATGTGAAAATACAGTTTGGGTTGGACATTTTACTCGGGTCCACTGGACAGCAGTCATAAGACCTGCTCCTGTTCCGTCCCTGCCCACGCCCCTCAGAGCTGCTGCCCCCTCAGCGCCCGGCGTCCCATCCCCCTCCTCCTCCAGCCCCCAGATGTGGCTGTCTCCCAAGGCTCCATCCTTTGTTCTCCCCATTCTGGCCCACGGAGATGCCATCTCACAGGAGGCAATAAAAAGTGCTTGTGGAATGAATGGTTCTATATAAGGACCTCGGGGACCTATGATTTTGTCTTCTCTAAGTATATTCTGGCCACCACCCTCTCCTCAGTCGGCTTCCTGTGCTGCTTCAGCCAAAGGAGGAAAAAAACGGCCCTGGGAGCCAGCTTGTTATCTGGTCGTGAGCCTCTCCAAACCTAGCCTGGTCTCTGGGAAGAAAGAGGCACGCTCCATCACCAGGCCCTGAGTGGAACGTGGCACTCGGCAGAACAAGACAGAGGCAAATTCTGGCCGGTGCAGCCTGTAGGTACCAGGCCACACTATGGCATCCGTCCAGGAACCAATGACATTTGGACTCCAAGGACCTGGGTTCAAATTCCAGCTCTTCCTCTTACTTCCTGCAGGACTCTGAGTAAGACACTTCTTCTCTTGGGTCCTCAGTTTCCTGCTCTGTAAAATGGGGGGGCTATAGATGGAGGGTATAGATAAGGCCTCTTCTAACACTCTCCTTGGGCTCCTCTACATCTTGAGCATTGGTAAGATGAACACCTTAGTTTCAATGTCAAATGGAAACAGCCAATCAGGAGCTATGTCTACACTTTTCCAAAGGAATGTCTATATCCCCAATCTGAGAAACATCCATCCCAAAGGACACGGCACAGTCCCCCATCCTGAGGGGGCCCCCATGACTGGGGTTGGAGAGAAGTACTGAAAATCAGTTCTGTCAATCTCCCTTCAAAAAGAACCACAGGCCTCGGAAAGGCCAGCTCGGCCAAAGCCGTCTCTGCCTAAATGCTGGGCCCCCAACCCAGTCTGTTTTCCTCCCCAAAGCGGCAGCTTGCTAGAGCGGTCCGCGGTGGGTGCGATCCCCAGCTCCTCCACCTTTGGCTTTGTGGAAGGACGTGAGCGCAGCCTGCAACTCTCATCGCTCAAGGGTCACGTGAACGTGCCAAAGAGAGGGCTGAGCCGGCAGCGCTCCCATTACACTCATCAATAAGAAACTCAACTTTCAAGAGAAAAATTTTACCAAGGACTGGAACTTTAAATTGCACGTCTCTACGGTGTTTTATGAATTGTAAAGCACTTGGCCACACTACGTCCTTAAAGTCTCATAATATCCCCACGCTGTTATATCTCCATTTTACAAAGGAGGAAACTGAAAAACAGAGCGGTTAAGTGACTTGTCTAGGGACATCAGTAAGAGGGTTCAAATTCTGCCCCAGGACTCCATCTACCACACCGTGGGGACCTGAAGAAGTAGTGTCAACACCCTTCCTGTCCAACCTCATTGAGGAAACTCAGGCCCAAAGATAGGTGACATCTAACGTCCGGAGTTCCAATTCAGCTCCAGACGCTAGCTGTGTGACTCTGGGCAAGTCACTTCACCCTGTTGGCCTTAGCTTCCGCATCTATAAAATGATCTGGAAGAGGAATAACAAACCACTCCAGTATCTTTGCCAAGAAAACCCCAAACGGGGTCACAGAGAGTCAACCACAACTGAAAACAACTGAACAACAAAAAAATGTTACCGCTACATAGTGTAAAGGAGCCCTCTGACTTTGGAAGGATCTTCCGTAATTTTTTTAAAGATTTTTAAAGATTAAAGATTTTAAAATTAACGATTCATTTTTTTTTGCCAAGTCTCATTTTTAGATATTTCTCCAATTATAGGGGCTAAAGGGAGTCCCCGAAATCAGGAAATGTGAGTGGCAGTCCACCCTGCCTTCACTTAATTTTTGAATACATGATCCTCCATATTTTCTCTGAGCATTTGAGATAGTAAAGATTTTCTTCAGTGGGGAGAAGGAATCAGGAACGACTCCCTGCCATTGTCTGTCCTCCTTGGGCCGCCCATTAGACATCAGGCTTCCAGTCTCTCCGGTCCATCCCCCTCCAGGATGTTCCTTCCCTTCCACAGGGAGGGATAGAGACAGAGAGATACCATCCTCTGGGCTAGGGAAACATGGGCCAAGGCGGGCCTCCCAGGGGAGGGAGGGGCCCTGAGCTGAGCCGTGGAGGAAGAGGAGGGTTAAGCCAGCAGAAGCGAGGAAGAGCAGAAGGCCTGAGAGGTGGCAGGTTGGGATGGGTGCACTGCCAGGCAGCTACATCAGCCAGGGTTGGGCCCAGGCCTAAAAGACAAAGCTAGCCCCTGGAAGTCGTCAGCACGCCCTCTCTCCAAGGACTGAGTCTCTCTGGCTCTCCCCAGCAGCAGCAGGATTTCCTTCCTTCCTCCCTCCCGGCGCAGCCAGCTGGGGGGGCAGGGAAGGGGGTTCCTTAGGCAAGGAGCCCGGCTTGGCCAAACGCACTTCCACATTGGCAAGTGAAGGCTTCTGCCTCCTAGCAGACCCCTGCCCCAGGCCTCCAGGATAGAGAGTGAGGGCTGAGGCCTTTCTATAAAGGAGGTGGTGTTGACATCATCCCTGGGATCCATCCACAGGCCCAGAAAGGGGACCACAACACCACAAGCCACCATACTCTCCAGGGAAAGGGGACCAGGAGCCCCTCAAGAAAACCCTGCCTGCTGAGGCCAGGACACCCAGAAAACATTGAGAGCACTGGAAACCTGATAGCCACCCCCTTACAGAGGCGTGGAGAAATAGGAGCCAATCCTCCCCAGGAAGGAAGAGAAGCCCTGAATTACAGCCAGGGTCTCACTCTTAGTCATTTAGCAAACTTTAATTAAATGCCTACTGTGCACAGAGCAAAGGGGAAGGGTCAACCTAAGACTCCGAGAGCTGGAAGGGACCCCCAACATGATCGAGTACAACCCCCCCCATTTACAAAGGAGGAAACTGAGGCCCAGCAGTGGGCCTCAAGGTCACCCAGAGGTGGGACAGTCAGGATACCGGTCCCCGTCCTCAGATAAAGCTCAAAAGCTTTTATCAGTCCATATCGAATTGGACAATCCACTGCTGGCCTCAAACACTCAGCACAGTTTCTCATACTGGGGAAGAACTCTTTGCGTGGCATTCCTGGATCCTCTAACTCCAGGGGCAGGGGTCTGACCAGGAAGCCCAAGCCGTCACCTCGGGCCAGCCCAAAGGGCTTTCTGGGCCTCTCTAACTGTCGCGGCCACACAGAGCACCCCTCCTTACTGGAGAGGACAATTCCAGAATCGCACACAATCACAGCATTACAAGGGAACGCTGCCCTTTAGCTGGGAAGGCCCTCACAAGGGGCTCAGTTCAAAGTCCCCATTTTCCTGATGAGGAAAGAGCGGCCCAGGGCCAATAATGGTTCATCTACAGAACACAGGCACTGAGTAGAAGAGCAAGGATTCGATCTCAGGTCCCCAGCCTCCAACTGTCCCTAGCTCAGCTTCCAGGAAAATATTCCATTCTACAAACACGGAGCACCGACAAATGAGATCACCTGTGCAAAGTGCCTCGCAAACCTGAAGCGCCACATAAACGCCAGCTAGCGCTGACTCTGGGCTGGGTCTTCATCACTTCTTGACTAGAGGATTGCAAAGACGTTGGAATCAGAAGCCCTGCCTCCAGAATGCCACCACTACAGTCCAGCCTCCGCACAGATGCTCAGGAAAAGTCGTGAGCAGCTTATTCCTCCACTCAGTGGATTCCAGGGGCTCCCTGCCTCGCTCTAGGATTAGCTATGAACTCCGACCCAAACTATCCTTCCAGCTTCACTGGAAGGCCTCCCCCTCCTCGACTCTGAGCCAACCTTCTCCCGGACTCAATACCCCACCTCCCTTGTCCCGCCCTTGAACCAGAGCCCCCCATACCCAGAATGCCCTCCCCGCTCCCCTCCATCTCGGAGACCCCCTCCCCAGGTCCCGAGCTCTGCCTCCCTCATCACCTTGAGTTTACTCTCTATAAAGAAATGAAGGGGAATGAACATTGACAAAGTGTCTCCCATATGCCAATCACTGGGCTAAGTGCTGATCACAAATCTTACAACAGCCCTGGGAGGGAGGTACTATTATAACCCCCATTTTACAGCTGAGGAAACTGAAGCAAATAGAAATGAAGAGACTTGCCCAGGGTCACATGGCGAATAAGTGTCTGAGGCTGGATTTGAACTCAGGTCTTCCTAATTCCAGGCCCAGGCCTCTATCCCTCATGCCACCAGCTGCCTCTCTATACATTTATTTCGCACATAATTGTATGTGTTCACGTGGTCTCCTGGGAGAGAACATAAGTTCCTTAAAAGGAAGAAAGGTTGTCTCATTCTTCCTATTTGTTTCCCTACGACCTGACACATAGTAGGCTCTTTATAAAAGCATGCGGATTGCCTGATTGGTAATCCTGACACTTTACTTATATTAATGTAGTTGAAGATTAAAAACAATTTCCAGGCCGTTCCCCCTGAGCTCCCACTTCTCTCCCTGTCTGTGTCTCTGAAGCCCGTGGTACCATCCTCCCAGCCTTTACTCTGGCTTCTGGCAAAGAGAGATGGTCCTTCCCACCAGCTACGCCCTCCCCAGCTTGGCCCATGATCAGCCCCTCTCTGCCCGTCTCTGGAACTCAAAGTCTCTGCTTTCCTCCTACTTCAGGCTCGGCTGCTGGCAAACACACCCAGATCTTCTCCAGGCTTAAAAAAAACCCTCCCCTCGGACCCCTCCAGACTGCCAAGCCATCGCCAGTACCTGGCCACCCTTCCCTCTCCTCCCTCCCTCCTCAATCCTCCAAGTCTTGCTTCCCCCTCAACACTCCCATGAATTTGCCTCTCTGGTCGCCAGGGACACCTTCATGCTCTCAAAGGTTCCAGGGCCTTGGGGCAGCATTTCCTGACTGCTTTCTTGGTCCTCCTCCTCTGGGTCTACTTTCTTGAAGCACTGTAGAGTATACAAAGTACTGTACAAATATCATCTCACTGGCAAAGGCTCCTGCTCACCCATTCTACAGATGAGGAAACCGAAGCAAACAGAGGATTAAGTGACTTGCCCAGGGAAACCAGCACTGGACTCACAGTGCCATGTGATGTCACTGGGGGCTCTAGCTACCCTGGGCCTTCTTTCCTCTCTATACTTCCCCATCAGCATTCATGGGTTCCATTCCCATTGCAATTCAGATGATTCGAGATCTATATTGGCCACACTTGATGCCCACTGGACTTTTCAAACTGGATGGCCCACCACCAACTCAAACTCAACACACCCAAATGGAATTCATCGTGGTGACCTCCAAGCCCGGCCGTCTTGGGAACTTCCCTACTTCTTTTGGGGGCCCCGCCACCGTTCCAGTCACCCAGACTCCTGACTGCCCCCCCAGTCTTCCTCGACTCCTCCTCACTCTCCTCTAACCCCACCCCCAGAGCTAACCAGTTGCCAGTCTATCAGGATGCCAGCTCTTGGAGGCTGTCCCTTCTCACCGCCCACCCCCATCTGAACCACCGAGCTCAGGCCTCACCACTCCTCACCCGACCACGGCAGAGCCTCCTCCTTGGTCTCCCTATCTCTAATCCCTCCCTTCTACAAACCATCCTCCACCCAGTGCCAAAATGTATTACTTAGTGAAATACCAAAAAGTCTGACCACATCTCCACCCTGCACAAAGGCAGTCCAGTGGTTCTCTCAACATCTGCATTTGGTACTAAAGCTCTTATAATCTACCTTTTAGGACTGATCTTACCTTAAGCCCTTTTCACCTGCTCTCCTGCTTGTACAAGCCAACACACCGCCCGTCTCTTGTTTCCATCCCAGAAGCCTGGCATGAGCCCCCTGAACCCTCAGGCCTCTGAGTTTCTGGACCTTAGCTTCCCTCCGAGCTCCACTCATACGACCTGCTCCATGGGGCCTCCTCTGTCCACCTGTCCCCCAGCTCCCATGAACCCCCATCACCTGCATCCAGACCACACACACACACACACACACACACACACACACACACACAAACACACACTTATGTGGGGGCATAGGGGGTAGCATTACCCACATGAGGTGTCAGAAAAGTCTTCATGAAGAAGGAATTGCGTGAGCAGAGTTTTGAAGGGAACAAGGTGGCAGGGAAGTGGGAGGGCATCTCTGGAAAAGGAAAAAGAGACTGCAAAAGCCCAGAGGTGGTAGATGGAGGGAGGGTCTGTCTGTGTGCAGAGCAGTCCACTGGGGCTGGCCTAGACAGGGGCCAGGAAGAGCACTTTACATACCAAGCTGGAGTGTACACAGGATCCCTGAAGGTACAGGGAGACGCAGGAGTGAGTGTGGTCAGATCTGAGCTTTAGGAAAGTCTGAGAAGGTACAGGAGAGGCCCATAGCCCCAGTAGGTGGCAACTGCAAAAACCTGAGTGTGAGGTGACCAGCCCGGCACAGAGCCTGCATAACACTCTTCTTGGTCACCCGTGAGGAAGACTTTTAGGTCTGCAAAAATCTGACAACCAATAACGCATCTCCTGAACCTCAGTGCCTCACTTCCTTCAATCTCATAAGATAGACAGGAGAGATAGGATAGTAATTGCCCACTTTACAGATAAGGAAACTGAGGTTCAGAGAGGGCAAGTGATTGTCTCAGAATCACACAGTAATTGATAAGTGGCCAAAGCGGGATTCAGACACTCCTAAGGATCTGTGATCTGTCTCCTAGATGTGGATTTTCCCTTCCAACTACTGCCTGGCACAGAGCAGGGGGTTTGTTAATTAAGTATTCATCAAAATGAATGATATGACAGCCTTAGTAGGGCAGCTGTGTGAGAAGGGAGAGGCAGAGAGGATTAAGCCAGTTCAAGGACTCTGGAGGCAAAATGGGCGGGGGCGTGGTGACATTGAAGCCCTGTCATCATCCCCTCACAGATTTAGTTCTGAGGCTGTCCACTCCAATGTGGGCATTTTACAGCTGAGAAAACTGACTCTTCTAAGGTCATACTGGCAGTAAGGGCTGGACACAGAATCCGAACTCAGATCCTCTGCTTCTAACGGCCTCTTCATTGTTGTCCCCAGTTTCTGTTTGTCTTTTAACTTGGTGGAAAAGCAAAGATTTCTCCCTCCCAAACGCTTCCTGGCTGGCTCAGAATTTCACCCCCCCCCCCCCCACAGGACATGTTTGTCTCCCCAGCCCACTGCCTAGCAAGGGTTTCTCAGGCCAGGCTGCTCCCTTCCCGGCCTCAGTGGAATGAGGTGAAGCCTTGGCCCAGTCAGGACTGCAGTGAGGAGGCATGGACCTTCCAGGGCAGGGATTGAGGGATGCAGACCAGCCCCACCCTCTCAGAAAGCTCTGCTCACCACCCAGGGGCAGGAATTCTTTTTGATTATCACATCCTAGAACTTCATGGAGGTTTGGGGGGGGAGGGGCTCCCTAAGGTTTCAAGGGTTTCCTAAGGTTACAAATTCACCCAAGTAAATCAAGGGAATGAAAGAACCATGGCCTGTGAGCTCTGCCCACCTGGCCCAGCCCATTCAGAGAAGGTGGCCCTGAAGGGGAGGGGGGGAAGGGGCAGCAGGGGCTTGCGGAAGGATGCCCACTGGGCAATGGGAATGTGAGAGGGTGTACATGAAAATCTGGGGAACACCAAAGTCCCGGGGTGAAGGAGGCAGGTAAGGACCCAGGTGTGGGGCCAAGATTTAAGCACCCAATGCCAACCTGTGTGTGCCTCGGTGAGTGGGTGCGAGTATGAGTGCGTGCATGTGTTTACATGTTGGGGCTGTGGGGACTGGGAGCAGGAAAGGACAGGGCAGGATGGGAGCCCTGGGGGCTGGCAGGGTGGGAGGGGCATTTACAGCCACCCAGCCCCCTCCCCCAAAGCGGTGGGTGCCCCAGGAAGGCGGGGAGCACCCACACTAGGTGCCAGGCTCAGTGCCCGGCGACGGGCGGGCCTCGGCCCCTCCCCTCCGGGCGCTGCCCCCGCCAGCACGTCGGGAGACAGACAGAGTGTGCCCAGATAAGTCGGCGCGGGGCGGACAACTTGGGCAGGACGGAGCAGCGGGCGGGCGGGCCGGCCGGCAGACACGTGGGGTGCGCGGCGGCGGGTCCGGCCGGAGGTGGGCTTGGGCCCGAGGGGGGAGTGCACGGAGAGGGGGGAGGGGACGGGGGAAGGGGAGGCGGAGGGCGAGGCAGCCCGGGGAGCCCCGCGGCGGCTCCCGGCCCCCCTTCCCCGGGCCCGGCCCAGGCCCCCCCTCCCCCTCCCTCTCTCCTGCCCCCTCCGGAGCAGCAGCACCAGGCTCCGGGCGGGCGGGGGAAGGAGGGAGGGAAGGAGGGAAGGAGGGAGGGAAGGAAGGAGGGAAGGAAGGAGGGAAGGAGGGAAGGAGAGAAAGGGCTGGGCCGGGCGCCCCCAGGCTCCGCTCCCGCCCAGGCTGGGGGCCGGGAAGTTGGGGCCAGTCCCGGGGGGGGCCCAGGGCGGGCGATCGGGGGCGCGGGGGGCTCGCGGGGGGCTCGCGGGGGGCGCGGGGCGAGCCGCTCACTCACCGACGCCGTACTTCTCCTCGCGCTTGGTGGGCACCCAGCGGCTCATGGTGCGCGGGGCTCTGGATAGCCGGGGCGGCCGGATAGGCGGGGTGCGGGGGTGCAGGGGTGCGGGCTGGCCGGCCGGCGGCGGAGGGGTCCGCTCCTAGGCCGCCATTTTCCATTCCTGGCCGGCCGCGCCGGGATGGGCAGGAAAAAGTTTGGGGCGGAGGCGGCGTCAGGGGGCCGGGCCGGCGGCGGGCAAGCGGGCGGAGTCTGGGCCGCCCGGGGCGGCGGGGCCGGGCTGGCGGGGAGGGGAAACTGAGGCGGCCCCGGCTGCAGGGGCCCGCGGGGGGACGCCGAGGCCGGGGTCCCCGGGAAGGAGGAGCCCTCCAAGTGCTCCCAGCACTTTACGCAAAGGGAAACTGACGCGGGCCGGGGAAAACTCCCGCGAAAGGGGTCTGGCCATTGTCCAGCCCCAGGGAGGGGAAGCAGCCGTCCCTGCCGCACTCGGGCTCCTAGGACCGGGGCTGGAAGGGGCCTCTGGGGGTCACCTGGGCCAAGCCCCCCGTTTTACAGAGGAAGAAACAGGCCCACGGAGGATAAGGGGGCACCCCCACTCCGGCACGCGGCCGGATCTTGGCAGAGACGGTGGAAAGGAGCCCCCCCATCGCCCCCTTTTCCAGGATCAGTCGGTCCGCTCCATCGGGCGGTGATTGAATGTTCTTCCATATCCCTAAGATTAATCCATGTCCAAACAGTCCAGAACCTCAGCCTAGCGGCTTCTAACAGTGTGGATCCGGTCAGGCATTGAGTGTGAGAGGAGAAAGGACCTTGGTCCGGCAGCCATCGAGGGCTGGTCCCTGGACACCCTTTGGGAGGGTCAGGATTCGAGGTCAAAACTTTCCATAATAATGCGAGATCGGTTTATTTTTAGCATAGTAAACATCCACGGATAGAGTCTACAAACCAACGCTTTTTCGGGTCTTAAGGTGTGAAGGGGTCCCAGACCAAAAAGTCTGAGAGCTGTTCATCTCACCAGCAGCCTCCTTTTGCTGACGGGGAAAACGGGGCCCAAAGGTAGAACCACAGTCCCTGCCCGCTGCAGGGTGATCGGGGGCGGTAGAAATCCAGGCTCTGACAGAGGAGGAAAGTGAGGCCTGATAGGAAAATGAGCTTTTGGAATCTGAAGAGGCCTTGGGGATTATCGAATCAAAACCAGCTGGAAGAGCTTTCCGAGGCCATGAAAACTGAAGCTTAGCTCACCCCCTTACCTTGCTCTGTGGGTCTTGTTTTGGAATCTCAGGTCACCTGGAGAGGATGTAAGCTCCCAGAGGCCAGAAACGCTTTCATTTTGTCTTTATCTCCATGCCGGGTGCCCGGCCCATGTATGTTTGAGGGAGGTCTGTTGCCTGCTGGAAGGACAGACTGATAAGCTTGCCTGTAGAGGGGCCCTGCCAAGTCACCCATCTCAGTGATTTCAGTGAGGGCAGGAGCGCCTGAATGAAGACACACCCTCAGCTAGTCCAGGCTGGCAGCACCCTAGCAGAGTTCCCTGGAGCACAGAGGCTGAGGACTGGCCCAGAGTCACCCAGCCTGCACAGGTCAGAAACAGAGCAGGAAGCCAGACCTTCCTGAGGTTTAGGGTGGCTTTGCTCCATGGCATCTCTCTGTCTGCCTCTGTCCTAAAAGCCCCATTTTACAGAGGGGGAAACAGTCTCAGGCAGGGAATGCTACTTGCAGCGTTCTGTAAACATTAGCTATTATAGGATTTAGGCCTAGAAGGACCTTGGAGTTAATAATGATGCTGTGCCAACCTTCTCTGCTCGGAGTTTCACCACAGTCCTGGGGGATGGATGCTGCCACAGGCTTGGCTGCCTACATTGTCAGTGAGGAAGATGTGACTCAGGTAAAGGGCCTCCCCATTTCATGGTATGAAATGTATCTCATCCACCCACCCCTGTTTTACAGATGGTCAAACTGAGGCTGCCTGATTTCCAGCTGGAAGGAGCCCCATTTAGAGATTATCTCAAGTCCAGCTGGGGAAACTGAAGCCCAGAAATGGGAAAGGACAAACAGTTATTGGATTGGGGACGACGAGAGAAGTGATTCGTCCAGACTCATTTACCAGATAAGAAAACAGGCTCAGAAAGGCAGAAACAGGATTTGAATGCAGGCCCTCTGACTTAAATGAAGGCCAGTGGTTTTACCACCAGAGCAGTGCCAAGAGGCTGCCTTCCTTTCTCTCCCATCCAGTGACCAACTCCTGCCGGTGCCGTCCCCCCTGGGGTGCCACAGCTTGCCAGAGTTGACTTCCAAGCCTCTTTCCTCATCCAGTTACTCCCAGTTTTGTCCAGATTTATTTCAGGGATTTCCATAAAGGTAACTTCCTGCCTCCTCGGCGTTCTGTCCATTTAGACAAGGCACTGTGCTGGGTGCTGCAATCCCTGCTGCCCCTTCTCCGTCCCCTACCCCTGAAAGCTTAGATTCTGTTAGAGGACATAGGCCAGCTACAGAAACGAGTATGGCCCGCGGTAGAGTGTGATAGGTAGAGTCAAAGGAAAGACTTGGGGTGAGCTAGAAAAATGTGTGGGCGAGGACGATTTCAGCTGGCTCGCTGTCCCCCTCCCCATCTGTATCCCAGCCCGTTTTGTTCTTTTTGCTTTAGCCTTTCGGTCCACTTATTCTTTCCTCCCGGCTCCCTCTTACCTTCCACGCCAGCCCTGTTTCTCTTGGGTGTGTCTCCTGTTGTAATCATTCGTCCTTCGTTTTTGAAGAGGACCGAAGTGACGTCTTGACTTTCGAGTGAATTGGATTTAAGTGAAGCCCAGTTGTACAGAGCCATCAGCCTTACTGTCTCTTGCAGTCGTCCAAGTCCAGTGGCAGGACCAAAGTCGGGATGACTGGCCATGGCTGGAAACGCAGTGGCATCTTCCTTGGTATCTTCCGTGTCTGAGCAAGCTGCACAATGCCCACGTCAGACACCTTCGTGGCCTTTGGAATAAATTGTTCTCATCTGCCCATTCTGCCACAATGTGTCTGGGGTAGACACCCCCTAACTCACCCGTGGGTTTGATGCCTCTCGGTTACCCTCTATCTGCCGAGACAGTTTTACTGAGGTGCAGTGGCCACACATACTACATATACATTCATCTCTAACCTTCCTTGGTGGACTCCTGTTCTCCTGCTAAGAAACTATGCCTCATGCCAGACCTGTGTCCCAACCCCGAGAAATCACCTTGTATAAATGTTGTGTTTATATGGATATACCTTGTTTGTCCCACAGAATATAATTTCCTTGAGTTTCCATTTTGCTTCTACAATCCCAGAGCTAACATGTAGCATCTGGCACTTTGTAAGTGCTTAATAAATGCTTGTCGTGTTAAGATTATTTTCCCCTCAAAGTCCAGAAGATTAACAAAGGGTTAGCACTAGCACCACGGGCTGCTTATTAAGAATTTCCCTGCTATCTTTCTCCACAAAACCGATCTCAGAAGAGCAGCTGTTCAGATAAGAGGAGTAGTCACCCTAACTGAAGGGGTGGAAGGCCAGCAGCCCTGGAGGCCTCCTCCAGAGTGAAGGACTCCGGACAATTTGTTTGCTAGGCACTTTAGGGCAGAGTTATTTGCAGGTCAGATAACAATCAGAATTGCTTCCAGGGAAGCTTCAGCCGCTCTCCAGGACCTGGATGAGTTTTGTGTCTACTTAAGTCACTTAGGTCTCTGAGCCTGAGGGTGGATAGATAGCTGACTGGAATCAGAGGCCCAGAGTTCAGATCCCATCTCTGATAACGCTCCTTACCTGTTTGACCTTGGGAACGTCACACAGTAGCCTGTGCATGGAGGAACTTGGATTAGATAAAGTCCCCCTAGGCTCTAAAATCCTAAATTCCATCCAGGACACCCGAAGGTCAGTGTCATGGACCCAAGGGAGTTTGAAGGCACTCTGAGGTGCTTTAAGCTGTATCTGTGCAGCCCAGCAGGCTGCCAAAGCTGTGTGAATTCTACCCTCTGCATTCTACCAGGAAACCTACCTTGCCCACGACCTCTGTCCTTCTGTCTGTCAAAGCAGGCAACGTGCTCCAACTGCATCTGGAATTTCATTGCCTGGCCCAGAAGGGAAGATGACTCCACCCCAAATTTAAATTTGCTTACCACGTGACTAATTTGGTATTTTTCCATGCTCTTCATTGAAAAACTAGTGTTGCTAGAGTAAGATTGTGGGATGTGGAGCTGGATGAGGCTTTAGAGATTATCTAATCCAACCACCTCATGGGATGTTTTGTATGAGTGAGTAAACTGAGGCCTTGAGAGGAAAGGAAACTAACTGGTCCAGGGTCACAGGAGGAGAATGACTCTGCCAGGCTTCAGGCACTCATCTCGGCACACTGGGGCTCGGCTCATTCCACCACCAACTAACCCACGGACGTTTATCAAGCACCTAATGTGTGCAAAGCATGCCAAGGTATTCCAAGACCAAAGAGGGAGCCAGTCCCTGCCAGTGTGTTCTTCAAGGGGGCCACAGCGTGCAAAAACAAAGTAATGAGTGTCTTCCGAAGTTCAAAGACAAAGAAACTAGAAAATCAGAGCATTTTAGAGCCAGAGCAACTTGAGAAAATCTCTCATTCAGCCCTTTGACTTTACAAGTGAGGAAGTCTGGTTTTAGAGGCAGAGTTTGGGGTCCAAGGAGCTGGGGGAGGGGAGCGGGGCCCAGCTTTGCTACTTACTACTGTGTGTCCTTGGACGAGTCACTGGTCCTAAGTTTCCCCATCTACAAAATTAGGTCTTGAACAGGTCTTTGCATACAGTAGGAGCTTAATAAACCTAAGATTGAATTGAGTTTGCATTTGACCTTGTAGGAAACTGGGAGCAATTGGAGTTCATTGAGTAGGGGAGTGACATGATCAGACCTCTGTACTTAAGGAATATGAATTTGGCCACTGTGTCGAGGACACAGGCAGGGAAATCAATGAGGAAGCTCTTGGGATTGTCCAGCAGAAAAGCAACGAAGGCCTGAGCAAGGATGATGACACATATTTCTGTGTGCTGTATATTACACATATATGTATATATGAGTATGGGTGTGGTATATGCCTGCATGTGTACCTAGAATAGAATGTAATCTTCCTGAAAGGGAGTGTTTCTTTTTTTGTTTGTATCCCCAGCTCCTAGCTTAGAGCATGGCACCTGGGGGAAAGAGAGAGACAGAGAGAGAGAGAGGCAGGTAGAAAATTTACTAAGTGATAAGGAGTTTCATTCCTCTCTAGGCTCCACTGCTGACTCTGTCATGCCAAGGGTGGGGTGTAGGGTGTGTTCAGGGAAGACCAGTACCTCTGGTGTAAGGGCCGCTTTGCACCTTTCCTGTCCACCTGTTCCACCTGTGGCTCTAAGAAGCTGTAGCATGCACAGCTAGTAAACCATTTCAGCAGACGGGCTAAGCCAAGTCGAACGTAACCAAGGAGTCTCAAACCCATTGGTGAGTTGGGGGGCTGTCTACCCCAAGCATGTGAAGACTTCCCCTGTTGGAATGGACAGATGACAACGATTTGTTCCAACGGCCGTGAAGGCTCCTCGAGCTTGGTCAGACATGGACGACACCGAGGTCATCCCCTGCATCTTGAGCCATCACCAGTCCTCTTGATTCTCTCCTGCCACTGGACTGTGCTGATCTGGGGGAGAGTGAGGCCGACGACTTGGTGCAACTCTGCCTCACTGAAATCCAATTTACCCATGAAGTCAAAGGCCGTCACCCATACCATTTTCTCAAGCCAAGGAAGCCTCTTCGCCTTCGAAGTTCCCTTTGTCCCTGGACTTCTCCCACTGGGGGAGAACACCACCCGGCTCCCCTGCAGCCCCTTCCTCTGATTGGCTGGCTCCTCCCAGAGGCTTCCTTTTAATCAAGCAGCCAGGCAGCCACTTCCTTCCCCTCAGCCTGACTTGGGACTTTCACTAAGCTGCCCTGGCCTAATACTTTCTCCCTCCAGGCTTTTCTGTCCTTTTGTGTGTTATCTTCCTCTACTGCTCATCTATAAGCTCTATTGCTCCTCTGTAAGCTCTTTGAGGGCAGGGACTGTCTTTCTCTCTGCTAGCATTTATACTCCTAACACTTAGCCCTGTGCCAGGTGCTCAGTAAGTGCTTGGATGGATAAATCCTGACTGATCGATTGGAATGGAAGTGAGGGGAGTGGACCAGAAGATCTTCTAGGTCCTCCCACTTCTGAAAGATGAGAAGCTAAAGTCTAAAGAGGCAAAGGCCCACAGGCCATCCCTGCAGCTTCCTGCAGCAAGCCGGAATTACTGGATTCCTGATTTTCCATCCTCTTCCTCCCCCAGTCCTTGGAGCAGAGTTCAAAGCATCCAGAGCTCCTCAGGTGAATCCAAAGAGGCCTTGGCTTCATAAACTCACTCTCTCTGTCTCTCCCCCATGTGCCATGCTCTAGGCTAGGAGTTGAGGATACAAACAAAAAAAAGAAACACTCCCTGACTTCAGGAAGATTACATTCTACTCTGTGTACACTCTTCCAGCTGTATGCTCCTCATACACCATCTGGTCCAATCCCCTCATTTTAAGATGAGGAATCTAAGACCCATAAGCCAGAGCTGTTATGCTTTCCACTGGACCCTCCAACTGGGTCGGAGGAGTGGAGTGGCATAGGAGAAGTGAACAAGCATTTACTAAGTACCTACTTAATAGCTGTATGTTCAGGAAGGACCAGAACCTCTGGGGGGAAGGCTGCTGAGCCCTTTTAAGGGCTGTTCACCCGCCTTTGTTGACCTGTCCCCCAGCTTTTACCTGTGGCTCTGAAAATCTGGAGCATGGGCAGTGACCTCACCCTAGTAAAATCGTCTCAGCCCCCGGGCTAAAGCAGAATAAGGGTAACTGAAAGGCCATAAACCTGTCTGTGAGTTAGGGGAATGTCTGTCCCAAGCACATGAAGACTTACCCTGGTGGAATGGGCAGATGAGAACAATTTGTTCCAATGGACCTCGAAGGCAGCTAAAGCAGGTGCTATGAAACACTTAGAGCTTGGTCAGACATCGAAGACGCCAAGGTCATCCACTGCATCTCGAGCCATTGCCAAAGTCTCCGGAGCCAAGCTCCTGACTTTTATCCTGTCACCTGACTTTGATGACTTTGAAAGAGAGAATGAGGCTGATGACTTTGTGCAGCTCTGCCTCACTTAAATCCAGTTCATTCCCAAGTCAAGTCATCACCTGTCATCATCCGCTATTTTACCCCAACACTGTGATGTCTTTGGTCCTCTTGGAAAACAAAGGACAAACAAACAAGTACCCACTATGTATTAAGCACTTTACAAATGGTATGTCATTTAAGCATACTCAAGAGCCAGCCAGAGTCAATGACAAAATCCTGACTTGTAAGCAGACCCTCCAGGACTAAAGCTGGGCATCTTGGGAGCTTCTAGGCTGAAGACACAGATGAGAACGTGTTATCGGAGCCAATGACCCAGTGAAGCCACAGTAGGGCTGCTCCTGCTCCCTGAGCAGAAGAAGAAGCAGTGCTGAGCTCTGAGGCCACCAAATATACTGACCCCCAGCAGAGGGAGATTCTTGGCAAAGGAGGAGCTGAGGGAGCTTCTGCAGGACCGCATGTAGCCATCAAGCATGGCGGGCTTGGCCTAAGGGAGGGCACATAGTAGGAGTTCAGTTAATGTTTATTGACTCCAAAAGTCATCCACCTGCTCTGCGTGGGCTGAGTGGGAACAGCATGACCTCACAAAGAATATATTTAGCAAGTGTGTGCCTGAGGAAGTAAGAAAAGTGAGCACCAGTGCTGAGAGGAGGGGCATGAAGAAGGCTGTATTATCTTGTTATGCCAGGAGCTGCAAGGTAGAACCCCACCACTCAGTCCATATTTTGGGTGGGTAGGTGTGGCAGTGCATAGAGCTCCAGGCCTAGAGGCAGGGAGACCTGAGTTCAAATCTGCCTCAGACACTTATTAGCTTTGTGACCCTGGGCAAGTCACATCACCCTGTTTGCCTCAGTTTCCTCATCTGTAAAAATGCGCTGGAGAAGGAAATGATAAATCTCTGCAGTATCTCTGCCAAGAAAACCCCAAATGGGGTCACGAAGAGTCAGACACAGCTGAAACAACAATCCATATTTATCAACCAATCCGGATGGTGGTGTCTATTGTCTACTGACCTCCAGGACACCCTCTTTTCTTCCTCAAGGAGTTCGGTGCCTAGTCCATGGTCTTTCTCACTTCCTCAACTTTTGCCCTCACACTCGTGGACTTCAAACAGCCTGACCTCCCAGTTCCTCATCTTGCTTCTCATGACTTACTTCCCATGACCTACTCCTCCATCCCACCACGACTCTACATGGTCATACCCTCAAGCTTGCTGTCACCCAAAGTGCTCCACATCCATGTTCGTGAACTCTGAGATTCCATCATCTGTTGTCATTCCATCTCTCCCTCATCTTTGTCCTCACTGTGACCTTCAATACCTCCATCTGAGGGTGTGCTTCGTCGGCTCTTACCAGTTCCAGAGAGCTGATTATTAAATTTTTATTGTGAGCATTTATGCTTGGAAAACTCCACAAATTAAGCCTTCCTCTATTGTTTTGTTGATTTCTAGTCTTAAGATAATAATGGAGGAAGTTTTACAGATTAAACCCAAAATGTGTATCATGAATATAATCACACACACACACACACACACACATACACACCCAGGGGCCTCTTCAGAGAGCTGGTTCTTAAACATTTACTAGTACACCCTCCCCTTCACCCTTCAGTTCTTTTCCTAGCCATCCCCACAGCACTGGCTCACTCTCTTCCCTTTGCCACTATGACCTCTTGGTGGACCAGTTCAACCCAATGCTGTCTTCTTCTCTTGAATCCCTTGCCCTTATCCAGTTGAAGATCACACTCATCTAAGTCAAAGATGTGGGTTCCTCCCACCATCTGCTGTCTTCACTCCTGCTCAGGGTCTGCTGACTGAAGCTGGAGAAAATCACAAAACCATTCACGTTACATGATCTAGACTGGACCCTCACTGCTGCTAGGCTATCTTTCTGTCCCTCTGCAATTGACTCAGTCTCCCACTTTCCACCTCTTTTTCCACCTCTTTTCCTCTTTTAAACCTTGTCATCCCTTCTCAACCCGCCTGTGGCTCCCTCTCACCACAGACCTTCCCCCGTATTTCACTGAAGAGAACTGAGGCCATTCTCTGAGAGCTCTCTCTTCTCCTCTCCTCCTCATCTCCCATCTCCCAGATGCCTTCTGCCACTCCCTCCTCCTTCACCTCTGTCTCCCCTGCTGCCTACAAACATTCCCACATCTCCTGCAGCCTTCCAAAGCTCTCGCTCGATCCTGTCCATCCTCCTAGCCATTATCCTAGACCTCTCCTCCCTTCAGTGGCCAAGCTACTGGAGAAGGCAACCTACAACGGGGGCCTGCCCCTCCTTTCCTCTCATTCTTAAGAACTAAGACTCTTTACAGGCCAGCTTCCAACTTATCATTCAAGTGAGACTGCTCTCTTCAAAGTTACTACTAATCTCTTAATTGTGAGATCTAATGGCCTTTTCTTCAGCCTCACCAACTTTCTGTCCTTGGCCCTCTCTACTATTTCACTAGATGACCTCATCAGCTCCCATCAATTCAATTATCTCTATGCTGATGATCCTCAAATCTCCTTATCCAGCCCCAACCTTTCTGCTGACCTGCAGTCCCACATCTTCAGCTGTCGATCTTGTATTGGATGTCCCGAAAGCTTAAACTCAACTAAAACTAAACTCATTACCTTTCCCCAAATCCCATTCCTTACTTCCCTGTTTCTGTGGCGGGCACTACCACCCTGCTTGGCACCCATGGGACTGCCCGAGTGTCATCCTCAGCTTCTCCCCCTCACCCCCCCTTCATTTACACCCCTCTTCTCTCCTCTGACACTGCCTGCCATCTCCCAGGGCAGGGCCTCATCATTGCACATGCAGAATATTGATCTTCTGAAGCAGGGCTGACCACATCACCTTCCTCTTCCATAAATGACGATGGCTCCCTCTCGCTTCCAGGTTCAGGCAGAAAATCCTTTGTTTGACTTTTAAAGGTATTCATGACCTGACCCCTTCCTGCCTTTCCAGTCTTCTTACACCTGACTCCCCTCAATATACTGTGTGACGCAGGAACGCTGGCCTTCTCGCCATTCCTCTCCTGACTCTGAGCCCATTCCCAGGCCATCTCCCGTGCTTGGCACACCCTCCTCATCTCCACATTGTGGTTTCTTCAGCTTCCTTCAAGTCTCAGTTCCAGTTCCACTATGTGCAAAAAGCCTTCCCTAGCCCTCCTTAATCTTAATGCCTTCCCTCTGAGACTACCCCGATTTATCCGTATATATCTTGCTCCTACAGAGTTGTTCTCATATTGGCTTTCCCATTGGACTGTCAGTTCCTTGAGAGCAGGAACTGGTTTTTGCCCCTCTTTGAATCCTAAGCACTTAGCACAGTGCCTGGCATATAGCAGCAGCTTAATAAATGCTTGTTGACTTATTGACTGACCCCTGGCCAGCATCGGTGCCCCAGGGTTTCAATTCTCTCCCCTCTTCCCTCTCCTAAGCAGTTGTGCCTGTAACGGAAGTCAACAAAGAGGCATCTGTTCATGGCTTTCACTGTACTGGATGCTGTGCTGGGCAGTGAGTGTGCAAAGAATGGAAAAGCCCAGTCCCTGCCCCCACAGAGCTCCCATTCTAATGAAGGAGAAAGAACGAGAAGAACTCTGTGGCCTTTGCTGATCTCCCCAGCTGCTGGTACTCTCACATCCCTCCCCCCAAATTAACCCATATCTATTTTGTACATATTTTGCATATATTTATAAATGACTGTGTTTTCTCCCCTAATAGTCTATAGACTTCTAGAGTACAGGGACTGTTTCACCTTGGCCTAGGTGTCCCCCACCCCTAGCCCAGTGCTTGGCACAGGGCACTTAATAAATGCATGTTGATTTTGGCTTCATGGATTAACTGTGGTTGGCCTGTCAACATACTATGGACACCCTACCACCTCCCTCTGCTCGACTCCCAGTGTTTTGTCCCAGTTTTGCTCCTGACAAGGAAAAACCTCAGCAAATTAATGGGATTCCATTCAATTTAGTAAGCTCTTATGTAGTGACTCCTGTGTGCCAGACACCTGCTAGGTGCTCAGATGGAAAGACAAGACTTCACCTTCTCCGCCCCGAAGGAGCTGACGTCCTGCTTGGGGGAGGGGGAAGTCCACAGGTCCACAGACCAGAGAGTTTGAGGAAAACTGAGGTATGGGAGCACTAATGTGGGCATGAGGGGGATGATAGCCAGCACATAATAGGGGTTACATTGTACTCTTAAGTTCTGCAAGACACGTTACACAAATGGAATCTCATTGGGAGGTAGATGCTACTCCCATTTTATAGGTGAAGGAACTGAGGCAGAGAGAGGTTAAATGACTTGCCAATGGTCACATAGAGAGTAAGTGGGGCAGGATTTGAACTCAGGTCTTCCTCATTCCATATCTGACACTATCTACTAAGGAGATGGCGCCAGAGTTGAACCTTGAAGGAAGTCAAGGATTCAGGAGCATGGAGGTGAGGAGGAAAAGTGTTCAAGGGATGGAGAACAGCATGTGAGACAGGAGGGTGCCAGGAGATGGAATATTGCATTTGGGGGATGGCCACGATCCAGTTTGACTGGGCTGGGGACTTTGTGGAGAGGAGCAGGAAGGAAGCAGCAAAGTTGTCTGGGAGCCAGGTTGAAGGAGCCAGAAGTGGCCAGTGAAATGAGGGGTGATGGTGCAGGCAGAGTGGATGTGTCTTGAGGGGAAGGAACGTTTCCCTTTGGTCTTCCTGTCCCCAGCGCCCGCCTGGAACAGAGTAGATGCTTTAGAGAATCTTGCTGACTTGAGGCATAGTTTGAGCAGGTTCCGTGCTGAGTTTGTCCCCTTAAGCTTGATTGAAATGATCAGAGCAGAATTGAGAAAATGAATGAGAAAGTGGAAGAGTCTCCATGGGGTTGAGCCAGCTGAGCTCAGGCTCGGGAAGGTGCTGCCAAGCTAGCTTGGAGAGTCATGCCTGTGGTGGGCTCTGTGTCTGCCCCCGGATGGCCCCAGGTGGCCCCAGGCCTGGGCTCCCAGGAGTGGGGGAGGCCCACAGCAGAAGGTTGTCCCTTACAGCCACTCACAAAATGCTCTCTACTGGGATGGGGAGGTGGGGTGTGACCTCCTTCCATTCTAGTTCCCTATGGACATGTGGTGTCCCTCTTAGAACAGAAGCCTCTTGAGGACTGGGGAGCATTCTGCAGCACCATGGCAGGGGCTGCTGGAAAGGCGGGCTAGGTCAATGCTGCTTCATTCCAGACCTCTTCAAGCCAGTAGCTTTCCCCACTTCAAAATCCTTTCTGTGGCTCCACACGATATCCCAGGAAGAAGCTCAGTTAATCACTGAGAGCTGACCTTCATGAGCAGATACCTAATATCCTCCTCTTCACACATCTGTCTTCTGACCTCCATCTACAATGACCTCAATGAGCTGTGGTTGGCTGAGGTCGGCCCAAAAGAAGCCAAGCTGAGCAGATGGGGTCAGGGAACAGACGAGGGCTCACGGGGGTCAATATCCTCTGACATCCCAGCGACAATAAACCCATCCCGTGAAGAAGCTGATGCCCAGCTTGGCGAGATCCTTATATACTGGAGTTAAGTGGAAATGCCTGAAGTCAGCCAGGAGGCTCATCCAGACCTCATGCCCAGCTTTTCAGCTCTTGGAAACTGGAGTTTGGGAAGATGGATAATGATAGGGACTGGGCATGTGATTTCATTGGTAGAAGGCACTCCCGAAAGAAGGAAGTCCCTGTGCCAGTGCAGGTTGGCACCTCCTAAGCACTTATCATCTTGAAAAGTTGCCCAGGGCACTGAGAAGTTAAGTGACTTAATCTACCCAGGGTCACACGGCCAGTATGCATCAAAGGCAGAACTTAAATCCATCTTTCCTTTACTTTGAGGATGTCTCTTTATCTACTCTACCCTGGAAAAAATGTTGTGACCCTCTAGCCCTGTTCTCATTTAATGGTATTGCTGGAAGTGAGAAACCAGAGAAAATACACGATGAGATTCTCTGGAATTATTGTATGGTTTTGGTAGTAGTTGTGTAGAGCAGCAGCAGCAGTAGTGGTAGTAGTAGTAGTAGTAGTAGTAGTAGTAGTAGTAGTAGTAGTAGTAGTGTAGTAGCAACAGCAACAGTGGTAGCAGTAGC